>NW_026067918.1:4981018-5315470 GCF_014885135.2 Alexandromys fortis | reverse complement strand
ATATGTGTGTGTGTGAACATGTTTTAATATGAGGAATGGAAACTTCTGCCATTTGCAGCAGCATGGATAGGGCTGGAAGATGTTATGCTAAATGAAATAAGCCAGACACGAGCACACAAATTCCATATGATAGCATTTAGGTGATATATCTAAAAGGGCTAACTAAGCTCATAGAACCAGATAGTGTGGGGTGGTTGCTTTGGAATGGGGTGAGGAGATAAGAAGGACGCATGCATGATTGGGAGATGGGTAAGCTTATGGTAGAATGGATGTTTTCAGGAATACCTGCTGAGCTTCTTTAAGATATACATATATTAGTGAGTTACAGATTTTTATAGTTCAAAGACATATAAAATTCATGCTGAATTTGACAGACTAAAACAATGCCCATGGTTGAAAAGTCAACAGAATAGGATATGCACCTAATTTTTATTTTCAAATTTAGTTTTGAGAATGTTGTAGTGTATACATCATGGGATTGGTAATACCCACCTTTCCAGCCTCTCTTAGGTCCAAGCGACACATCCCCCTCCTGACTTCATGTCACTAAAAATAATATCCCACCATGTCCAATTAGCACTGCCTTTCTGCACAAAGGTGTGGGTCATCCACTGAAACATGGGCGACAGTGGCCACACCATGAACACAGAATGGCAATCCTCCTCCCAGCCGCCATAAATTATCAGGGTCCTCATAGCAGGACATTTAATAAATAATAATTATTAAATATAATGATAAAGTATTAAATATGTTATATAGTCATATAAAATAGCATGTAATTAGTAACTATAACTAATTAATTAAACAAACACAAAAAGCCTTCCAGAAGTTGAAGATGATATGTACTCAGTATAACATGTTTGAGAAAGAGATTTAGGAAAGTAATTTACAAGACAGTTAAAGCACACAGAAAGCAGGGGTTCTACTGAAATTTCAGAAAGGGTGTCTATGAATTGGGAAAACAATTGAAGCAGATTTATAAAAGTAACTCCAAGAGAACAGTCCTTTTTTCTGCCTTGTTTCTACTTTTGAACTGTGCTCGATGTTTTTTGGATCACTCCCCACTTCCTACCTCCCCATAAAATTGGATGAAATTGTGTATTTGTAAAGGTGATTTTGTTATCTCTATTTATTACGTATTTATTTTGTGTGTTTGTCAACATGTATGTATGCATTGTGGGCACATGTATGACTTGGCACAAGTGGAGGTCAATGGACAACGTTTAGCAGTCAGTTCTCTCCTTCTACCACGTGGATGCTGGGAATTGAATTCAGCTTGTCAGACTTGGGGTAAGTGCCTTTCCTCCCTGAGCCCCACCACTGGCTCTCAATTAGCTTTTAAAAATTATAGGAAGAGGAAATCTTTCACATATTGTTCATAACGGGAGAACAGATAAGTTTACCTAAGCTGGTGTAGCCTGGAGAGACAGGAAAATTTACAGGCAGAACCAACGGACTCAAAGGGCAGATGTATCGTTTGTTCAGTGCTTGGGGAGTGAAACTGTGAATAGTTGAGCTCGCTTCTGAATCTCATAAGGAACCTTCAGACCTTTAAATAAGCTCTTGGCTGAGAAATATGTTCAAGTTTATGAAAAAGGGCATACTGGTTTGCAGCAGCAGAAGGATAAACACTCTCAGCAATACTGACCACCAAATATGAAATATTTGTGGGAACATTCTGATGAAGTCTAGCAGCCGTAGGTGGGAGAATGATGCATGGGGCCCAGGCAGCAATGAAAGGAAGATGGCGTGCTGCTTGCTTACTTCAAGAGAAATACTGAAATGGCTGCAAGAAGGAAGACGCCAGATCACCCAGGGAGCATGGCCCCAGACCAGACCGAGACTTCTCCAGGAGACAAGGAAGCTTGTGTGCAAGAGTCAAGGAGCTGTGTGGGCAGAGCTCAGGAAAATGGACTTCATCCATTCCTCCAAAGACCATGCGGAGAATGTTAGAAGAATAAAC
Source organism: Alexandromys fortis (assembly GCF_014885135.2). Taxonomy (NCBI): domain Eukaryota; kingdom Metazoa; phylum Chordata; class Mammalia; order Rodentia; family Cricetidae; genus Alexandromys; species Alexandromys fortis. The sequence goes on along the minus strand of NW_026067918.1, from coordinate 5,313,507 downwards.
CCCAGTGGACTGAGAGTCTAGGCAGTGTCTGTTTCTTTGTAGGATGGGTCCAGACTTGTCTTGGGTACCAAGAAAGTCTTTGGGGAAAGTTGCTTCCCTCTTCGATTATCATTGTTCCATTAATTAATAATATTCATTTGAATTCTTTAAAACATTTCTGATCTTCTCTATACTGCTAGTGGCTGAGTTCAAGCTGGTAATTTACCACCTACAGAGCTTCAGCGTGTACCCCAAATACTCTAGTCAGTGAATTCTCTTAGTCAAAACCATATAGATAGGAACTTTCTTAATTCCTACTTAAGCTTCTCCAGTAACTCTCCATGGTTTGTGGGATCATTTTCATAGCGCAACCTGTAGGGGACTGAAACTGGACATTAGGTTAACCCCAAATCTTAGGTGTTAAAAAATATGAAGGAGGGATGTGGAGAGATAGATGGCTCGGTGGTTAGGAGTGCTTGCTGCTCTTCTAGAGGACCCGGTTTCAGCTCCCATCACTCACAAAAGTGGCTTTTACAGCCAGCTTTAACTCCAGGACTTGTGGTATCCCCTTTTTGATCTCCTGGTCTTTCTGTACCCATGTGGCATACACACATGCAGACACACACATGTATACACACACACACAGAGAGAGAGAGAGAGAGAGAGAGAGAGAGAGAGAGAGAGAGAGCGAGAGAGCGAGCAAAATATAAAAGAAACTAAGGACCTAATAAAAGGAGTGAGAAGGAGATAGATCTGGATACAATACAGAGTGCTCCTGCAACTTTGTTTAACTTGAGTGCTGAGTACAAACAGCTCCATCAGAGGCTGAAGGCAGAAAGCTGACGAGTCTGTGTATTCCAGAGAACTGAGCAGCTGATTCCTAGCCCAGGGTCCTCTGAATCTAGGCTTCCAGATTTAATGTGTAAATCCAGCTTCCCCTCCATGCTTCTTTGCTTAGGTTTTTAAGAAAAGAAAAGATGCAGCTTGCTGGGAAAATGGCTTTTCCCCCCTTTGGGGAAAGGGCACACAAGTGTTACATGGCCATTGTTTCTGACAGTTCATTTGTGCAGATGAAACAACCCATTCATTTGGTGAATCATGGAATCAATGGCTACCACTTTGTACTTCTTGAAAAATATACAGTGTTTCAGGTCCCTGGATCTACATTCCACAGACCTTCTGGTTTAATGGAATAGTTTGGGGTCCCTAGAGGGCAGGCATATGGTTCTACAAGAGTGTTGATGGCTTTTTAAAATGTTCTTGCTTGGAGCCGGGGTTTGAAAAGTTTTTTTTTTCTTTTTTTCTTTTTTTTCACACAGAGTACAGAACTAGTTCTCAGCACCATTTCTGAGAGTGGCTGACACACTTGCACTCCAGGGCTGAAATAGAGTGGCTCATCTCCTTCAGCCAGGATGCTCCTAACCTGAAAATTAGAAAGAAAGTCCCTCCCCCCCCCCTCGCCACAATAGCAGTTGGAGAAAAATCTTCCTTTGGACCTCGGATCCATAAAACTTGATTTTCCTTCTGTGTCCAACTTGGTGTAGATGGAATGAGTATTTAACACATCAAGATGAATAGAAAAAAAAATCATACATAGTGTAAGAGAACGAGTTTATCATGTAGCCATTGCTCCACAAAAATCCCTACAGTATGGTAAATTCTCCATTACATTTATACTGCTGCTACGGTTGGGGTTATTTTTATAAAACTCTACCAGAGGTAGATGCTGTCAAGAAGTTTCTTCCAGATCTCTCCTGTCTCCTAGCTGTGTGTAGTCTGGTTACTTAGGGGATAGATGGACCGTGAAAAGCATACATTTTGTAAGCAAAATTAAAAAAAAATCAAATTCATAAATACGTAATAGTTTATGAAAAGTTAAATGAAAAAAGACGTCAAATGGGGTATTATGTGATTTCAGTAAGAAACATTCTCCCGTGGGCACAGGGTTTTGAACACCTAGTTCCCAGCTGGTGCTGCTGTTTGGGAGGGTCGGGGGCGGGGATGCCTTGCTGGAGGAAGTGCATCCCCGGAGGTGGGCTTTGAAAGTCTGTAGCCAGGTGAGATCTCTCTCTCAGCTTCCTGCTTGAGACCTCTGCTGCCTTATGATTCCCACTGTTTTTGCCTTTTACCCCTTTGGAATCATAAGCTAAATAAACTCTTTCTCATGTATATTACCTTGCTTGTAATATTTTATCACAGCCACAGACATGTAACTGATACTGAATATATCAGCATTATAAACAAAGGAGGGGGTATCCCTTCTCATGACGAAATTGTCTTACTATTATAGATTACTATGTGTCATTATTTATGCATGTTCTGTTTTTCTCTTATATAATTCTTATTTTACTGAGTCTTTCATTGCCTGTTGACGTTTCCAGTCTGTTCTCTTCATTTTAGAAATGTCCACAGTATGATTAATAAATGAATGTCACAGGTAATGTAGGTCAATGATTTATGTTTGTCTGGCAAAGTCAGGTTCTCTAAAACAGAGACAGTAATTTAAATTTTATGCTGTGTGTGTGTGTGTGTGTGTGTGTGTGTGTGTGTGTGTGTGAGTGTGAGTGAGTGTAGTGTCTCAGGAGGCCAGAAGAGGGCTTTCCTAGGAGCTGGAATTAATGGCAGTTGTACTGGGTGCTGGGAACTGAACGTGGATCCTCTGGAAAAACAATAAGCATTTTAACTCTGAGCATCTCTCCAGCCAGCAGGAACACAAACTTAAGTCAACTGTCATGTACTAATTTTGCTGAGAAGTATTAGAAACTGAACTTGAGTGATGCTTGGATGCTTATAGAGTAAGATGTTTAAGTGACTGAGTAACAAATGAAAGATGTCATGCGACTATCAGCTCAGGCCTTTTTATAGTTTAACACTGAAAGAGCTATTCTTAAGTGGAAGGAGATACACACGACCATTTATCCAGGATCCTTGATAATATGTCTCCTTTTCCTTTGTGATGATTGACTTGATGACCAACTAGGTTTGTGAGAAAGAAACAGGAGATGGAAGTTTTCATTGTATTTGACATGGTGGCATACAGTGAGCTTCTTGACTTGCTTGCAAGGACATTGAGGAGACTCATTGGTGGAATGACTTCCTCTTTGTGACATTAAAGGAGAGCACCACATAGCCGTGCTTATATAATGAATACTGTCCACAAGTCTGTTCTCTCTGTAGCAAGTAGATAAGATCCTAGTTTGTAGTTGCTCCATGACTGAAGATTGAGTCCCGTTGTTGGTGTCATTGTGGGAGACTCTTCTCTCTATAACCTATCCATGTTCCTTTAGCTAACTCATGGAGCCCATCTTAAGATACTCTTTCCTTGACTACCCAGTAGCATTCTTGGAGCATGACCTGAAAGTTATGGGTGTGGTTTAGGAGTGCAGATGCCTGCTTCACATTATGGCTTCGTAACTCACTAGCTTTGGAAACACAAATGGTTCTTTCACTTCATTGAGCCTCAGCTTCTTTACCTGTCAAACAGGCATGACAGGAAGCACATTCTATATTAGCTGGGATGCCTTCTGCTAGAAATGAGCTCTTCTGTCTGCTAATAGCATTTGTAATCTTGCATCTGTGGTTGAGAAGACAACTTGGTTCCAGGTATAACATGACTAGGGGATGACTAGTGACATCAAGATCCAAATTTGCAATTTTTTTAAACATTTCACTCCTGGAATTGCTTTTAACAGCAATGGCATAGCTTTAACTCTAATTGTTATGCCTGAGGATAATGTGGTTTTCTTAGGCTTTCTTCTTCTGAGATTCCTTTAAATACCAAGCATCCCTTCTTATTGCTTTGGATAGGACTTGGGCATACACTCATGCTTAAAGAAACACTGAAAATAACAATGTCTATCATAAGATGATATTTACAAAAGGTTTCAGAATGAAGCTGCCACAATGGGTCATGCTACATAAGATTTTGTTGAGTATTAAGAGATTTTGTATGAAAAACACTTTGAGCTATCTCAAAAACAAGTAAGTTATTGGTCATTTATCCCTTAGTGTTATTTACTGAATAACTTTTTATCTTATAGCTACTATTTAACATATATAGGAAAAATAGTTCCAATGAGCCATGAGACTCTAAATAAAAGTAATAAATACTTAACAGTAAATTTGAAAATATCCATGTGCTGAAGGACAGATCTGTTTGAGCATTCTGTAGTATTAATATAGGACACTTACAAATTCATATGGTTGAAAGAGTTCAGTTTTCAGAATTTCAATTTTTGTTGATATGCAATACTAGTAAAACTCATAGGGTAAAGAAAAAGAAGGAAAACAGAGTGAACTTCTCCAACCACAACTAGGCATTTCTCCACCCACTCCTTGAACATAGTGAATTACCTGCTCAGTGGCCATTATGGCCCAGCATGTACCCTCCACACACTCTCCTCTCCAGCCCTCCTCCTGAGTCCACTGCTTTAAGCATCCGCTCTAGACTATCGCAGAGAAATCACGTTGCTTCAGGCACCATGCTCAAACCAAGAGTTGATGTTGTGCTTGTATTGCCCCTACCTCCTGCAGAAGGCTAACCACAGGATACAGAAGGAACAGTCATAGACCTAAGAGTCAAAGGTGGTGTGGTGCAGAGTGAAGCAGGAACAGGAACAGGCTGCTCCCCCCGACCCCAGTCATTCTTGGAGGGCTCAGAGGTGGAAATCTGACCAGCTCCTTCCAACTAATGTGTTGTCACCATGCCAAGCCTTGTGCCTCTTACCACACATGTCATCTGTCAGGGGGCTAGTCTATAACTTGACTTCAGGATTCAAAAGAAGTCTCTCACTGGGCTATGCATTTCAAGATACCCTGTAGGCATTATCTTGTACAATTAGTGAGCAAACCCACAGGGGCCCACTGCCCAGCTTTTCCTACAACCTCTCTCTTTTAAGTTCCACAGCTATAAAGCAACAATATGAGTTTTGGGGGCTTAGTGATAGAAAGCTTGGTTGAAAGGGGCAATGCAGGTGCTTCTACAACCCTTACCTCAAATGTGCCAAGACTCTGGCGCCTACAAGACTGGTTTGGGACTCTTACAAGCCCAGCCATTCCTGGGGTGATTTCCAAGAACTGCCTGTTAGTAGTTTGGAGAGAGAGAGAGAGAGAGAGAGAGAGAGAGAGAGAGAGAGCGCAAAAACAAGTTCATTTCTTTTGGGGAATTCAGCATAATTTTTGTGGTCCAAGGCAGAGTCAAAAAATGCCAGGCTTGCAATAAATGTCACCTTTTTGGTGGTGGTGTGGGTGGACAGATGGTTAGTGGTTCTGTTGGTAGTAGGGATGGGGGAGGTAAGGAGAAGAAACCCCAATAAATTTACAGAGGAGTTTCTATAAGCTGTTGCTTGGCATTAGCAAATGCCTATCCATTCTAGATTTGATCAGGGGCATTGCTTCATGGCCACAGACAGCCGCATGAACAGAGATTTTTTTATAATACTAAAATACCATGTTAATAAAAGAAATGTTTCTAATATACAGTCACAGAATTACTACTTCTAGAATTTTAAGGTCTCTGGAGGAAGCAAACACATAGCAAGGCAGGCCCTTTTTTATTGCAAGATCTCCTGAAAACTTTATTACTTCCCCTGCCCCAAAACGGCAAGGATATTGTGAAGTATCTGAGCTCTGGCTGTCTGAACTGTGGGCCAGGAAGCCCCATCTCCCCTTTCTGACACGTTATTCACATTGAGGAGTGAGTATTTTGCTTCTTTTGCTGACAACAGAACTCCATTTAAAACCTCACAGGAGAACTTGATGTACAGGAGTCTCACTGCATTTTAATGCAAAAATAACAGGAGAGAAACAGTGATTCGGCAGACTTGTCCAGGGCAACATCTTATAATACATCTTTAAACATGGTTGTCCTGGCAGCCTGGCTCTCTATCAGGGAGAAGGAAAACAAAAGCTGTTGATCTTGGGAACAAGACGTTTACCAACACCTTTCTACTTCACCGTTGCCTTTATTCTTGCCACAAATGTAAGCACACACCTTCACACATTCCCTCACATGTTCGTTCTTCTTGCAGATAAGTGAGCAATTCTCATTAGGTTGAGCCAGTCACATAGAAAGTAGAAATACAGAAAGAGAACATTGATGACCTCCAAGAGAGTGTGACTGAATTCATGTGAGTATAGCTGGGATTGGTGTGGGATTCCCCTCTGTATGCTATGAATACCATTGGTTAATAAAGAGCTGTCTTGGGCCTGCTCATGGAATAGAGGTAGGTGGGGAAAACTAAACAGACTGCTGGAATAAAGAAGGAGGAGTTAGAGAGAAGTCAGCCATGTTGCCCCACCAGAGACAGGTGCCAGAACTTTACCCAATAAACCACAGCCACATGGCGATACACAGATTAATAGAAATGGGTTAAATTAAGATGTAAGAGTTAGCCAATAAGAAGCTAGAGCTAATGGGAGAAGCAGTAATTTAATTAATACAGTTTCTGCATGATTATTTCAGGTCTGAGCAGCCAGAAACAAAGAAGCTCCTCCAACAAATTGTGCTCATGTGGCCAACTAAAATCTACTTAAAACCTTAACAAGGGTTTGGAAAGAAATTCTAGATACTAAAAAACAAAGTTTAGCCACACTTATTTTTCCAAATGGACTTTGATTGCTGGCAGCATGCTGCAGCTCCTTTATGAGAGATTTTCCTGATTCAGCAGTAGCAGAAAAAAAGCTGCAGTTTTGAAATGCTGACTTTCTGGGTCGTGCTGCCAACATGACCTCTGGCTTTTTCAGGAGACCAAACATTTGATTGGGATTTGTGAGCAACATGGACCAGCAGTGTGCCTAGAGAGAGCCACTGTGCATGGCTCTTGGAGGCAGTAAGCAGCTCCACCATGCTGGACTGGATGGGCCAAGCAGGAATTGCTGCATTTTCCCTAGCAATCACACCACATAAGTTCATAAGAAGGGCTTAACATTTTAAGAAGCACTCCTGGTCAGAAAATAATTATAAACACACAATAAAGACAAATTCAGATGGAAAAGACCTCTAAATGGGTCGCCGTGTTGGATAAATGTACATAGTCTTGGGAGAGAGAAGAAAAAGAATATAGACAGTTATAAAAATAAATAAATAATTAAAAAATAAAATAAAGTTTTTAAAGAGATAGAATACAGTCATAGATTAAAAGGAGTAAAGACAAATAAGTCACGCAAAGATGGAAAATTCACAGTCTGGATTATGTATATTATTGCGTTTTCTTTGAATTTTTTGACTGTGAAAGAGCTAAGCATAGAGAGACACTTCATTGTATGAGCTCCTAAGCTAAACCAGCATATATATTTTAAAGGTATCTTGAATTCAAAATATGAGTCTAAGGATATGTTGCTTTGGAAAAGAGGTTCTTCTATTGTTTCCACAAAGGATGAAAACCTGTGGATTGCTTCCAGACTAATATGATTTGATGGGTCAAGATTCCCTGTGATGTGGGAGTGTCATATATCAATCTGTTGATTTCATAGCTAAAATTTTTGCTTGATAACTATTTTGTTATACATAATTTTACTATGTTAAAGATAAAGCCTTACTTTTTATTTAAACAGAAAAGGAGAGGTGATGTGGGATTCCCCTCTGTATGCTGTGAATATTATTGGTTAATAAAGAACTGTCTTGGGCCTGTGCAGGAAATAGAGGTAGGTTGGGAAAAGTAAACAGAATGCTGGGAGAAAAAACAAGTGGAGTTGGAGAGAAGCCATGTAGCCCCACTGGAGACAGACGCTTGAGCTTTACCCAGTAAGCCACTGCCACGTGGCTTACTAGAACTGGGTTAAATTAAGGTGTAAGAGTTAGCAAATAAGAAACTAGAACTAATGGTCCAAGCAGTGATTTAATTACTACAGTTTCGGTGTGATTATTTTGGGGTGAGCAGCTGGGAACCAACAAGCAGCTTGCTCCAACGTGGGATGAAGCCATATTTCTTTTCCTGCAACACTGGCACCCCAGCTACCACGCTTGCATGTATGAATTTGCTTTTCATGTTATGCATTCATTCACTTACATATATGTGGCGGTCTGCAAGGATATGCCCCCCCAAAAAGGAGTGACACTATTAAGAGGTGTGGCTTGGAGTAGATGTGGCATTATTTAAGGAAGTGTATCACTGCTGGCATGGGCTTTGAGGACCTCTATGCTCAAACTTTACCCAGCGAGGCACAGAGCTGCTTCTGTTCCCTTCTCCAACAACATGTCTGCGAGCACATCGCCTTGCCTTCCACCATGACAATAATGAACTAAACCCCTGAAACTCTCCGATAGCCCCAATGAAATGTTTTTCTTTATAAGAGTTACCATGGTCATTTGGTCTCTTCACAGCAATATGTCATAGCCCCAATAAAATGTTCTCCTTTATACGAGTTACCATGGTCATTGTGTCTGTTTATAGCAATAGAAACCCTAAGACACTATATTAAGTAATATTGAATTTAAACTGTGCTCCAATTACTATTTTAAGTACCAGATGTGTAGGAATGAATTCAACCCTTATGTCTCGAGGGTGTCCCCGTATTTTTCTAGAGGATAGAGTGAGACGATATGGCTTGCTAATTACATCAGAAGGAAGTCGGTACTGGAATTGAAATAACAGAAGGGAGTCCTTATTGCCCAGAAGAGAATTTGTGTTTAGCACAGTCTAAGAGTGATCAGAAGTGATTAGAATTTCTGCAGAAAAGATAGTCCCACTGTATGTTCAATTGGGAGCATCTGCCACACTAATGGGTTAATACAAGCAAAGAATTTTCAAGCTTTCCTCATCTGTGCAAAATCAAGTAATCAAGAATAGTTTGAAAGGGATTGGAAGGGACTCAGTGTTTCCAAAAGTATCTGTATAGGAAGGAGGAGAATGCTCGTTAGGAAGCTGATAGGAGGCAAAGGCCCCCTCAAAGGACCTTCCTATGTCACTCTGGACAGCATGGATTCTCAAAGGGTCTTCCTACGACACTCTGAACAGCATGGATTCTTATTTCCTGTGTGATACACAATGGTTTGAACAAAATGTGACATGGCTACATTGTTATTTTTCAGTAAAGCATTTTCTTTAGAGGAAGAATTTGAGCAGTGATATCTTGGTAAATATTTAACCACCACCTGTCTAAAAAAAAACCCATAATCATGTTGGTTGATTTCCATGGGTGTCAATGTACCCACCAGGGGACTCATTTTAAACTAGTAGCACATAAATAACTCAGGCTTTGGGAAGAGAAGAACACAGCTGATTCTTATGAGCCATTACAAGTTGGCTCCATCCAACCCTCGATTTGGAAGGAGTCAACGGGAAGAATGAGAATTCACATTGGAGCTCATCTCTTCAGGGCAAACAATAAAACAGGTCCAAGCTCCAGTCTACTGATGAGTTAGCTGGCCCTAGTGACCCAAAGATGAGAAACAGGAGGACGGTGTCCATGTTTGCACCTGGATTCTTGGGCTTCATGCCCTTCTAAGGAAGAGGGAAGAGGTGGGATACATCCTTTCAGTAGAGGCTATAGTTATCAGAGATGCAGCATCTCTTTGGCGTGTTCATGTCAGTGTGGTGAATTGTGGGAGCTGAGAAAGGGATGGACATCTGGGGATGAGGTATGGACAGATGGAGGAGATCTGTCTCTTGTGCTCATGAAAGATCCAAGTGGATAAGATAGACTACGCATTCTTCCTCACCCCCACCCTGGGGGTTCCTTCTCTAGCAAGGTTGCAGGTCCTAAAAGCTCCAGAACTTTCCCAAATGGTTCCGCTAACTGAGTCCTAAGTGTTAAAATATATGATCCTATGATGGACAGTTCTCATTCAAGCCACAAAACTGAGACTGTTAGGGGAAACCAATGGTAAAGAGTTAAATCGAATCAAGAAAACACATACTTGTGTTTGGCTCCCTCCTGCACTCATTTGTTTTGTTCTATTCTCATTTATTTGTTATTACTTTATCTTATGTTATTGCTGTTATAATTTTTGATGCCTATTTGTAGTCTAATGAAAGAGGGACTGGGTTTGGATTTGACTCGGCGGGGAGGTGGCAAGGATCTTGGAGGAACTGAAGGGGAAACTGTAATCAAAATATATTTTATGAAAGAAATCTATTTTCAACAAAAAAAGAAAAGAAAAGGTAACTGAGTGATTAAATTTACAGAACATGTTTTCATGCCAGGCCATTCTTTCACTCTTCCTACATTCAGCATCTTTGATGATCACACATTGTCAAGTCGAAGGAAGCCTCAGATGCTGGAGGTTTCGACTTTGAGTTACTCTGTGCTGATAGCAGAGAGCAAACCAACAACCGCAGAAAAGAAGAGCACAAAGTGGTGTCTGTTGCTTAAATGACTTAGCAATCATATTGGTATTCCTACTGTTGGCGGGAGGCACTCAGCTCTGCTCCTGGAACAATGCCCAGGAGGGTTGCCCCCATCGCTAACATTTTGATAAGAACTTACTCTTAAATGGTCTGGTGCATTACTTCTTGGGTTTATATTATTGGCAAGGGGAAAGAAAGACAAGATCATTGCCCTTTATAGAACTCAGTGTCGAGAAGTGGGCGGGGGTGACAAGACAGCAGATGGTGTGTTCCGTGTAGATGAATCCTGTGGGGGGAATAAAACAAGGAAGAGGCATGGGGGTGGGGGAGAGAAGCTGCAACTTTTACTGTGGCGGTCAGGGAAACTCCAACACATCCTAAAAGATATCAGCCCAGTCTCCTGAGTCATAATGACTAAGCGTGAGCAGGAACCCACGTGAAAGCTGAGTGCCTTGTTAAGTTCCCTTAGGAGCTTACTCTCTCATTTAAGGACACTCCAGGGCCTGATTTTATATCCTAAGTTTGGCTCGTGAGTCTAGTTTATTTTGCATCACGATTAGTTAATGGCTAAACCTTTTTCCTCAGTGTTCCAGAAAGAATACCTATCACCAAATGATCATGGACAACCAGATGGAGTCTGGGAAACTATCCCTGTGACTTATCCTTTTTTTTTTCTCTTGTTTGGTTTTTCTGTGACTTTGAAAGGGAAATATTTGGAATTAACCTCGACAATGTCTCATCCATTCTGCGTCCTTTCATTGCTTAAAAAAATGGCACACAGGCAATTTTAGTTCCCCTGCAAATAATTTTTCCCCAGAGCATGGTTGTTTCCTGACTGAGAGTTGGCTGAAGCCAAATCCTGATTTGTTAGCTTGAGTCTGTTTGGGTATCCTGGGACCTTGCTGGAAAGATGCTCATGGGAGTCCAGGTTGTGGGGCATCAGGGGTAGAAGTAGGTTATAATGAGGTCCCTCTGGCCTTTTGAAAAATAACCTTCTTTGGATAAGATTCAAGGCAGACTTACAGTCATGGATTTTGGCAAAACTCATTCTACCTAGCATACAGCAGAAGACAAAATAAAAACCAAATTTAATAATGCAATCCCATATGAGATGATAGGACCAAAGTCCTCAAGGTTATATCTAATGCAAGAATCATTTTGGAAACTAGATAACTTACACCTTATTTGTTTAGCACACACAGAAACTTGTGCATTTGGGATATGTCTGTTTGTGTGTGTGTGTGTGTGTGTGTGTGTGCACATGTTGTAGCCAGAGGAGATGTCCAGTGTCTACCTTAATCATTCTCCAGCTTAATCGGAGAAAGGGTCCTTTACTGAACTTGAAACTCATTAATTTGGTTGGGCTGTGTGGTTAGTAAGCTTCATTTATCTACCTGTCTCTGTCTTCTCCCATTGTTGGGGTTACAGACACTTATTACAACACCCAGCTTTTATATGGGTCCCTATGTTTTTACAGCTGATACCTTACCAGCTGAACTATCTCCCTTCTCCCTGCATAAATGGTACAAGTGATAAAGATGTCAACAACACCTGAATTACACATGGAATGATAGGGTTATTATACTTTCTCTTAGGAGGTAGTTTTTTGAATAGGGGTCTGGTGAGTAGACTCGATTAGTAGATTTCCTCAGAAAATGATCAACTAGCAAATGATTCAGGCTTCACAGCCAATGTGATTTCAATGTCATGGATATAGTAATTCATATGCAGCTGTAGACAATGTACAAATAAATTATCATACTACAATCTAATAATTCTTAATGAATCCTAGAACCTGGGTTTCATAACTTTTTCACACTATCACAACCTATTACTATTTAAATACCATTTAAATTATTTTATTTCAATTAGTTAACTATGTAATGCACCATGAGTTTGTGGGTCATAGAAAAACTGGGTAAGCTAGGTTGGCCTACAAATTATGATTTGTCAGCCTTTGAGCTAGATAGGTCAAGAGGAAGTAGATTTCATGAAGGTTGTTTAACAGATGTTACAGCTTACTGCAGCACCCGTGTTAATGGACAGATTCTCACATTTCCCTTGGGAAGTTATCAACTTTTCCTGTTCGGTGTCTTTGTAAAATGATCAGGGTGGGAGGCTGGGAGTGAAGCTTAGTTGGTAGAACAGTTGGCTAGAATACAAGGAGCACTAGGTTCAGTTCCCAACATGATGTGTACATTAGGCATGGTGGTTTATGACTGTAATCCCAGAATTTGGGAGTTGGAGATAGGCAAACCAAGAGTTCAATATCATTTTGCTACAGAACAAGTTCAAGGGCAGTATGAACCCTTGCTGAAAACAAAAATGAGCAGGGTGATACTTGCCTTGGGTGGGTGGCATAAAAATTAAGTTTAGAGATGTTGATAAAGAAAGAACGGTGCTAGTCAATAATAATCATTTAACTCATGTTGTTTATTGTTAGCATAGTGCTTGTTAATGCCCCCTTTCATTGGAAAAACAATTTGCTCTTGAAAATTAACCTCCCCAGGGCAAACATATAGCTAAGGACACCGAGGATGCCAAGAACCATGCCTTGTCTTGCTGGTATGGGTTCCTTCTTGTAGCAATGCCTTAAGCTACAGAGAAAATTTATCCCTGTTGTGAATTGCCATGCTTCTGTGGCTTGTCGAAGGAACTGGCAGTACGAGCTGGCCTTCCCTTCTGCGGTTGCTTTAACTTGTCATTTCTGGTTGAGGCCCAACATGCCTCGGAAGATTTCTCCATGTGTCAGTTTGTTGGGCTGTCAGCTCCTCAGTGAAGGGTCTTCTGAATTCTTTCCTACCAACCATGAAGACTTGTGAGCATTCAATTACTGACGGTTACCAAGAAATTATAAAGGGCCACGGAAAGGCCATTTCGTTCTTGACAGTATTCTTTCTGTTCTCTATGTTGTTTGACTGTATGGATTGGCTCAGGGTTGACACATGTTTAGATATGTAGAAATCCCTCATCCTGGGGAATGCTATCCGAGATCGTAAGCATAAATGATTGACCCCACAATCCAACATCATAGCATGTGATAGGAGAAGCTGCAGAAAAGAGGTCTTGTATAGAAGCCCAGAGGCAGAGCAAGAAGTTAACAGTCTAAAGACCTCAGAGGCATGGGGATATCTGCCTGAATCACTTTTATTATCCACCTTTGGGGGGGACAGACTCTTATAAGAGGTATAGTTTTTATATATTCACATGTAAATGTTTATATATATATTCTACTAACAGAATATAAAAGTTAAATATTACAAATTAACTAAATCATGTTTGTTTCATATGTATATGTTTATATTGATGTGCATATATCAGAATATACAGAGGGAGCAACCATTAGAGCCCATATTTAGGGTTGAGATCATTGACTGAGACAGCCATGAATGATGAAGTAGGATGTGGGCTTGTAGCTGGGTGGTAGTGTGCTTGCCGTGCATGCAAGATGCCATTGATATGATTTCTAGTTGAAATCAATGGGAAGTTAGCCCACTACTGGGCAATGGAGAAATGTTCTGATAAAGAAAATAGTTTTTGAAAACAGCAAGTATTACAAACCCTTGTATATTGTTGGGGAGAGTATAAAATATATAGTTATTGTTGGTAAAAAAAAATATGGTGGTTTCTCAAAACGACTTAAACTTAGTGTTTCTATTTGATCCAGCAGTCCCACCCCTCAGATATGCAAGAATAAATTGGAAGTAGGGGCTCTGCTGTCTATTTATAGCCATGTTCATAGCAGTTTCTTTCAGATAATGAGAAAGAGAAAGTAGAAGCAACCCAGTCATTCACCAGTGAGTGGAGTGAGAGTCACATGTAGTCTGTGTATACAATGAAATACTACTCAGCCCTTAAGGGGCTAACAGATGAACATTAAAGACATTATGCTGTAAAAAAGTAGACAAAGACAAAATTATAGAAAAAAACATGGCTCCATTTATAAGAAGTTTCTAGAACAGTGAAATTCATAAAGAGGGTATGAGGAGGGCACCAAGGACAGAGAGTAGACAAAGCAGAGCAACTGTTTAGTGAGCAGAAAATTTTAGTTTGGGAAGTCAAAAGATCTATAGCGGACAGTGGTGGTTATCTATACTGGTGTGATGGTTTGAAAGAAAATCCCCCAAAGGGAGTGACACTACCAGAAAGTGTGGCCTTGTTAGAGGAAGTGTGTCACTCTAGGTGTTTTGTGGTCTCCTATGCTCAAGCTTCCCTCAGTGTACATGTCAGTTGACTTCCTGTTACCTGCAAGATGCAGTACTCTCAGCTATCCTCTCCACCACATCTGCCTTCTACAGTTCTATGCCTTTACATCTCTATACTCTTTGTCATGATGATAATGGATCGAAGCTCTGAAACTGGAAGTGAGCCACTCCAGGTAAATGTTTCCTTTATAAATGCTACCATGGTCATAGTGTCTCTTCACAGCAATAGAAAACCCTAGCTCAGACATTTGGTATATTTAATGCCACTCTAATAGGCATTGCAAAGAAATTTAACATGGTGAATTTTATGTTGCATATATTTTGTCCATCTTTCAAAAGCTTTTTAAAGGGAAGAAAGAAAAGGAGTTGGGGGAAGGGAGAGATTGAGTCACAGGAACAATGATATGAACTGAACTACTCATATTTACCATTAGAAATATATTGGTTTGATTTAGTGTCTCTGCAAGGTGAAGGTTAAATATTTTATTTACTCTTTTCTGTGACCAGGCAACTCGGAGTAGTAGGGAAAATTGCATGTACTGTGCAACAGTTTATCTTGATATACATACTCAGTGACAAGCTACCTCTAAAGTAATTCCAAATACTAGTGTCTCGATAGAAGATTTGGTCTGTTGTCGAAGCAAACAGCACACTAAAGGATTGATTAAAGACTTGTCAGGTAGAAAGGGGCTTGCCTAACATTAGCACATTCCTAATGGATTCATTTCTTATTTCCTTCAACTGCACACTCACCCCTAATACCTGCCGGTCATTTATCTTTAAGAATATGTTTTGCCTTAGAGATGGTAGGATCTATCTGATGAAGAGGTGGTAGTTCTTCCTCATGATGGAGTGATACAGTTTTGATGTTCACAATGCCTTTGTCCTACCTGTTGACTGACCAGTGAAGTTCATGGTCAAATACAACCTTACCACCAGCTCTAAATGCAAGCTCAGGATACTGGGCTTAGAGCTCAGGTGTTCTTGGTTCCCATCCATCCATCCATCCATCCATCCATCCATCCATCCATCCATTGATTCATGCTCCTCTTTATGTTTATTTCCCCTTTCCTGTCTTTTAAAGGAAATACCCAGTTAAACAGGGAATAAAGAAGAGTAGAAGGAAAAATGATGAAGAAAAGAGCCAGGCTGAAAAATCATGCCAGACTGCTTTTATTTTATTTTATTTTTTTCTATAGCACTCTGGGAAATTTTAAAGGGGGGAGAAAAGATTTAAGAAGTGATATTTTTGAACTTCAGCCAAAAGCAAGCCATCAAAATGGGACACTGTCTCTTTAAGTACAAGCTTATACCAGCTAAAGGAAATTAATTAAGTATCCAAGGCTGGTGTGGCGCCATGGGAAGAATACACAATCTAGGTCTCGCATGCCAAATCCAAAATGAAAATGAAGGTGATCGGTCATATTCGGCTGTTTTTTTAAGACAGAATATATATTTTCCAAAGTTGACTAAGCAATTACCAAAATTAAAGAAACTGGAAAAGTAAATAGTGGTAAAAAATGCTTTTACTTTTCTAGGGGTAAATTAGCTCAAAAACGTGTGCCTTTTATTATCTTCACAACAAAAAGAAAGGAACAAAAATAAACAAAACAGGGGGGTCTCTAAACTCCTTAAAGCCACCATCTAGGAAAATTAATTTACGACCCTTGCAGATGGTACAGTTTCCAAAATCTTAAATTTAAGGTCAGGCTCTATCTAGGCTCTGAGGAAGAGACATCAGCATGTAGTTCCATAGTTGGGGTTTGGGGAAGGTCTCCCCTTTCCGAATTGTGAGTGTCCAAGCTTCATTTACTTTGAAGGCTTGCTTGCAATCACATGGGTTTATTCTTGTACCATCAGGCCCCATTCTTCAGACAACTCAACTTGGGCCCTATCATATGGCAGGTAAAGAACCTTGCTATGTGACCTTGATTCTATGCTGTACTCTGGCAAAGGCTATGGAAGCCAAAGAAGGAATTTAGATGGAGAGACTTCCATAAAAAGGCCAACTTAATGTCACAACGCATAACAAAGATAACTCTGGGTTTTATTTTTCTTTCAAAAATGCATCAAAAGATGGGCTTTTGCTATCGTCCGTCTTCAGTGTGCTTGAGAACTTCAGGGGCAAAGCTCCAGGGAAACCACTTCTTTTATGACACCTTAACTGGAAGTGGGTGCCAGGAGTTGCTCCCCATCCATGGAGAGCATTGCTGGCATAGAAGGTACGAGGCAGCTGGCTCTGTGGTGGGCTTATTAAGTCCTGGTTTGAGTCAGACAGATTCGGTTTTGCATGTGAGCTGGAACACACTCTATATATGACCAGTTGCTTAACCTCTTTGATATTTATTGAAGCCAGTTCTAACATGGGAACAAGAGCATCTATCTTGTTGTGAGTACTTGTGTGTACTCTACTGACTCATCATGTGGCTTAAGCCAACATGAATATCTTTACCCACATTCTAGAATTTAGAAATTAATATCGAGGTCTTAGTACAACTGGATCATCTCCTCACTGAGGATTCTAGGGGGAGCATTTCTCCACTCTCTTCCCTTAGTTTCTGGTGCTGTTAACAATCCTCTATATTTCCCATCATCACTCCCTCCCCTGCCCCTTCTGTCACACCATCCTCCCTCTGAAGACTCAGATCCAATCTCTGGATCCCACATAGTGGGAGGAGAGAACTGACTCCAACTTGTTCTCTGACCTCTGCACAAAGCTATGGCATACAGGAGCCCTTCCTCCCATCCAATACATAAATAAAAATTTGTGAGAAAAAATTAAAAGGAGTTTTGAAAGTAGTATTTTATCCTGTTCTTGTTGATATTTGAGAAACTTACTAATTTCTGTGAAAAGATGATCTAAGGCAAACACTCATGTAAAATCTCTCTAATGATTTTAAAAAGAATAATCCCGCCTTCATCTATGGTGGATCTGATCCCCAGAGTGTTAAGGTTCGTGGAAAGGTGGTACACTGTGAGACTCACCTTTCCTCTCATTTCTCGTCTTGAACTTAAATATGGATGGGCCATTGTTATCTGGACTTGGGAAGAAGGTCCATGTGATACACTGATGCTATGCTGTGTGAATGTGCATAACAGGCCATGTAATAATACACGGATGCCATGGTGTATGATTGGCATGTAACAAAGGATCATGGGGGCAAGAGAAGCTAAATGAGTGGTCCAAGATCAGCCAGTGTGCATCACAATGGCTGAGCTGGTGCTTGAAGACCCGAGTGTGTCCAGATGACTGTCCTCTTCAGTGTGCCTGTCTTTCTGTCCACTTGAGCAGCTGGTCCACACTATAATTCAGGAAAGGTTCATCCTTTATTGGAAGCCACTGATCAGAACTGTGAGCAGCCATTAGCAACATCTCATCAGAAGCCTCCTTTCATCTACCCCTTCCAGTTAGCTCCCTGCTGATTTCCTTTAGTTTTTTTTTTTCTTTCCGAGTTCCAATGTGTTCTGTTCTCTTTGACGTCAGAGACCTTACAAGGGATGGGATAGTTTTATTTACCTCTTCCCTAAACTGCAAGGTCTTAGAAGAAAAGGAGCCTTGCCAAATAGGACTCTTAAAACAGTCAGAGCTCTTAAACTACCAAGTGTGAAGCCATTAGGATGGTTGGGGAGGTCCAGGATGCTTACTTAGATCATCAAAGTGGAGTTCAAATCAGGCTTGCATTCTGGACCTATGGACAGACTAATGTGCATTATTTCTAGGGTACTGATAATCCGGTGAAACTTGGATAAAATGCAAAGCATTAACCAAAGAGCCAGTGAGGGAAAATCATTGGTATTGCTGGTGCATGTGCATGCATGTGTGCGTGCATTTATGTGTGTGTTTGTGTGTGTGTGTAAGTGCATGAGTATGTGATGTATGTGTACATGTGTGTGGGTGTGCATCCCATGCATGTGCAGAGGTCAAAGGAGGACACTGTGTTTCCTGAGATTTTACTTTCTACCTTCCCCCTTAATCAGACTCTTTCCGTGAATGCAGAGCTGGAGGCCAGCAAACCCCAGTGATTGTCCTGTCTCTGTCACCCATAACCCTGGGGCTCCAGGCACATATACAGTCATGTCTTGCACCGAAGTGCCTCTTACCACTGGGCCACCTCAGTAGTTCATTATAATTTCAGATAAATTCCTGGAATATTAATACCACCTCTGCCATCCCAGGAACCTGCTGATTAAGCAGTAAAACACTTGCTGAAACAGATTGAAGAAGCCCACACTCCCTGCCCATTCCCTAACTGCTAATCACTTCATGCAATATTAGCACAGATGTGGGAACCGCAGTCGGTCGGTACAGTTTCCAACAGAAAACTGCCAGAGCAGTGGTGCTCAGACCGAGGTGAACACGAGGCCCTTGTCAGGCTTTTGCAAACATCCAGCCTTCTGGGCATCTTCCCTGGAATATTGGTGGATGCATTAGTTTAGCGCATAGCTCTGGAGCCAGGTTCCCGGGTCAGCTCCAGAACTTCCCTCTCTACTAGGGGACTTTATGAAAAGATCACTCCCCTGCTTCTCTTCTACCAGCTTCTCTGTGTCTATAGTCTTTCTTCGGACACATAATTGGTGCTGTAGTGGGAGGGTTAACTTTAGTACTTGCCAAGCACTGAGGAAAAGCACAATTGCTTGTGTTTATTGGCAGGCAGGAGCCTCTGTGGTAGAAGAGAACAAACTCTCTGAGAGACTGACAGACTTAGCTGAGAAAATTTGACTCAAATACCATCAGATTATCATATGGAATTTTACACAGACATAGTTCATCTCATACTATAACTGCTTAATTTCCCAACTTTTGTGAGAAGGAAAGCAAACTTCTCTGTGTAAAAGTAAAGAAACAATTGTTACTTTTATATGTAAGATAATTAAGGAATAGTTGTTGTAGTTTGAATGTAACTGGTTCCCATAATCTCATAGGGAGTGGCAACATTAGGAGGTGTGGCCTTGTTGGAGTGGGTATGGCCTTGTTGGAGGAAGTGTGTCACTGTGGGGGGAGGCTTTGGAGTTTCCTATGGTCAGGATTCCACCCAGTAAGTCTGTTGACTTCCTGTTGCCTGCAAGATGTAGGACTCCCAGCTACATCCCCCTAAATCCTGACATGCTCCCCATCATGGTGATAAAAGACTGAACCTCTGAAACTGTAAGCAAGCCATACCAACTAAATGTTTCTTTATAAGAATTGTGTGGTAATAGTATCTCTTCATAGTAAAAATACCTAAGACAAAAGTTGATACCAAGATTGGGGTATTGGTATGATAGGCCTGACCATATGTTTATTTGGAGGAATTTGGACTAAGACAGCTGTGGTTTGTAATATATTATATACATATGTATACACACATAATATTTGTAAAAGTGATCTGGTCACTAAGATTTTTAATATAGCATTTAAACCTTATCTTTATCTTATGAAAAGTTCTCATTCCCCATTCTCATTTTGCCCAGACAGAATTATTTCCTTATTTTTGGTTCTTTAAGGCATAGTATGTGTCTATTAAGAGTTACACCTTGTTCATATTGGGTCTGGTGGCTCACTCCTGCTGTCTCAGCTATCGAGGAAACAGGGTCAACAGTACTGAAATGAAGTAACAAGCCATACAGCAGAAAACAGATTAAATAATATGGGTTAGTTAAGATATAAGAACTTAACTTAGGAACATGCCCAAGCGAAGGCTGAGCTTTCATAATTAATAACAAGTCTCCATTTCATTATTTGCGAGTTGTAAGTTTAATGAAAAAGCTGACTACACCCATGGCCATTGTAAATAGGACTTTCCAGTTATATATATAGTTACCTACGTATACTACTATATACTACCATAGTTACCTACATATACTACCATAGTTACCTACATCGAACCTGCACAAGAATGGGCCTGCCAACAGCCAATCTAGGATCACGCAGAGGCTCTTTGTAGGTTGCGGTAAGGACAATAAAAAGCTAGAATTCTTTGTCTTCTAAGTCTGGGACATAGTTTTCACCCACTGTACCTGACTTATTTTGGTCCTGTCTGCCTGAGGTACTTTTCAAACATGCTGATGAGTTATCTGTACTTGGGTAAACTTGACCCATAGAATAGGAGAGTCTTTAACTTGAAGACTGACACTGTCTGGAGTAGGTTTTTATTTTTTATTTTTAACCATGCTTAAATAGCAGCGGTGTCAGTGGTGGCTGTGTTGTTGTTGATGGTGTTGGTGGCGGTGGCGGCAGCTGTGATGGTGGTAGTGGCGGTGGCAGCAGAGACGGTGGTGGTAGTGGTGTTGGTGGCACTGGCGGAAGTGGCAGTGGTGGTAATGGCAGTGTGCATGTGTGGTAGGGGCAGAATCTCGATGCAAGTGCTATGCATTGTTACCGTTTTAAAAGACTTGGTAAAAATAGTAAATGTTCTTTACTTTCATCAATTTTACATTTGAAGAAAATTCCACTAGTTAATAATGGTTGTCTCCTGGCGAGAGTCATGTGTCAGAGAAGAAGAATTTAATAGAAATGTTTTAAAGTCTTTAGCACAGAGTCACCACGGCAACTTCAAGTCTAGCCTTTCTCTTCTGTAGAGCAAAATGAATACAGTGTTTTGCAATACTACCTTCATCTCTGATAAGGTAATCTCTGAGAAGGCACAAAGTTTACAGGAGTGGGAATACGCCAGTGCATTATGAAGATAGATATGTGTAATATGTAGTATGTAACATGTGTAACATACCAGATACATGTAACATGTAACATGGATGCAGAGATGAGGGTGAGGGCCTGGATCTCAGGTACCTAAATTTGTTCAATAGTAGATGAAACTTACTGGGGAGAGAGCCAGGAGAAACGAGACCCCGAGTAGGTTTCTTAAATATTATTTGGGTTTAAAAGCTATGATGACGTGGATGGATCTAGAAGGAAATTGAAACTGGAAGTCAGAGGAAGGAAAGATTTCAATGGGGTATAGGAAAAGATGATGCCTTATATGCAGAAAATATTCGGAAGTGGTAGTGTGGGTCTGGCTCAGCTGGTGTCACACAAGCATGAGGCCTTGAGTTTGGATCCCACGGCGCTGGGCACCGGTAACTCCAGTAGGGGTAGGGGTGGGTAAAGAGGAGACTTGACCCGACAGGAGACGGTGACATATAGTGGCCAGGGACATTGAATCTGGGGTCAGAAAGAAGAGGAGGAGAAGGAGGGAGAGAGGATTTTTTTTAACTTAGCCTTAGCTCTTCACTTTGTGTTCAATCCATGGCCCCAGTCCATGATATGATCCAGAAGCTGCCCGTGTTTAGCGTCATTCTTCCCACCACAGCTAACCTAATCTAGAATCTCTTTCCACACAGGGCCACAGTTTGGCCTCTTAGGTTGTTGTAGATCTTGTCAAGTCGAAAATCAATATTAACTATCACGGGAAGTAAGTTTAGAAAGCAAGAAGTCGCCAAAGCAACAAGGTCATGAGTCTTCCTAGAGAGGTAACTCATCCAAAATAATAATAAATAATAATAATAATAATAATAATAATAATAATAATGATAATAATAATAATAATAATAATAATAAAAGCACCAAAGACTCCTTGATTTGCTACATGGTGGTAAGGACACAGGAAAGGGATTGGAAGCAGGGAGAAGGCATAATCCTGGCGCTTGTTGTCTGTGGAACTCTGTATGACAAGTCATTTTGTCCCTGGACTCCACCTTTCCTGTCTTCAGTATGAGGGCACTTAATCCTCCCTGAGAGGTTCCCATGACAAGTTAAAAGGGCAATACCCAATAAAATGGAGCACTTCCATCACAAGGGGCATGATGCGTGCTAATAAATGTTCCCTTCCTCTGTTTCTTTGCTCAGTTTTACTTGCCTTATTTACTTTCAAGTGTACAGGCAGATCTTTTCAGTGGCTTGTTCTATGTACTGCCAGCGCCGTAGGAACACTGGGTATTTAATTAATGTCACCCAGATCATACATCAACTGAGCTTCAATGTGAATCTCTGAAGAGTTTGACCATGGATATAAAACAATCAGACTCTTGTTAGATTATGGTATTCAATCTCTCTGGTAGAGCGGTAGAGTTATACAAGTAAAAATGTGAAAGCAAACGTAGGCATCTAGTTAACAGGATGGTGTCCTTGGAATAGCAAAGACTGTATAATAAAAAGATACAAGGCCATGGAAGAAATTTTAAATGGGTGTGGGGGTCGATGAGTGGTATTAATGAACAGTACTAGTGGATAAACAGGACAACTCATATTAAGATATGACCAATAATTTGGGCTTGGGCACTCAGTGGGATGAATCTTGTCCTTCTCCAGGAATGATCTCCATGATCAAGTAAATAACCACATTACCAAGCAAAAGAGAAGATCAGAAACACAGGCCATAATGAATCTGGAGGGTTTCCTACTGTGAGGCATGTAACCTGTGCACGTGATCTACACAGGCAAATATGGAATACATGAAAAGTTTTGTCGGATTTTAGGTGAAAACTCACTAAGATATTTCTGATCCAGGGCTCACGTGAGAGCTCAGTGTTTAAGCTCCATCTCTGTTGCCATGGACAGAACAGCCAGACAAAGGTAACTTAAGGGAGAAAGGGTGTTTTTGCTTATAATTCCAGGTTATAGTTCATCCATAAGTAGAAGTTAAGGAATGAGTTTGAACTAACTAGTCACATCTGCAGTTAAGGGGACAATGGATGCATGAATGCTTAGTGCTTAACTCACTTTCCCGACTCTTAGAGAGTCCAGGACTCCATGCTTAGGGAATGGTGCCACCCACCGAGTGCTGGGTCTTTCATATCTACTAAAAAAATCAATACAGTCCACCCCAGGTCAACCTGATCTGGCCAATATCTCATTGAGACACAGGTAATTTAAGATTGGAAATTAAAATTAGAAATCATATAAGTAAAGTACTCTGATTGCAAGAAGGGGGTATGGGTTCAGTGCCCTAGAGCTCATGTTCAAGAAGCTGGCTGTGGTGGCACATACTTATCCTAAACATTGGGGAGCTGGAGACAGTGGATCCCTGAAGCTCACTGGCCAGCCAGCATGGCCTATTCGGCAAACAAATTCCAGGCCATTATGAGGCCTTTTCTTAACCAAGCCAAATCAAACCAAACCAAGTCTGACGCAAACTGCCACAGAAACTAGAGAGATGGCTCAGCATTAAGAGAGTTTGCTGCTTTTATAGAGAACTTGAGTTTGCTGCTGAACACCCAAGGTCAGGCAGTGCACAGCCACCTCTAACTCTAGCTCCAGGAAATCTGACTCCCTCTTCTGGCTTCCACGGGCAATTGCATTTCATGTGCAGATAGCCCCACACAGACACGAATGCATAAAAATTAAAAATCAAATAAATACCATAAAAAAACAAATCTAGGAAACAAAAACAATAACGACAACAAACAATACTGAGAAACAATGGCCGAGGTTGTGCTTTGGCCCACACAACCACTCCCACAACATGTGCACATGCACCTGTGTACACAGTGAACCTGCACAGACATGCCCACACACACACACACACACACACACACATACAAGATATTCCAGAGTCAAGCATCAACGTGCTTCATTTCACAGTGCTTTTTTTTTCTATGTATACCATCAACCATGCAGAAGCTCCCGGCATTTTGACATGTGTCATTTACAGCGAACGTTGTCTCAGGAAGCAAGCAGCCTGGCTTGCGTTCTCTCCAGATAATGGAAGCTCAGCCGTGGCTACCGTGGGCAAAGAGCAGGAAACCTGGATTCCTCAGGGTGCTTTTTCTTCCGTCTGTGTTTTGACTGTCATCTTTTCAGCTCATAACAAAGGAACAGACTTTCCTGCGGCTTGATGGAGCCCGGAGAGTTGGAAAGTAAATCGTTAAGGGGTTTTGTGATGAGATTGAAGAAGACTGTTGATAGGCCGAACACCACATGGTATAAACCGAAAGCTTAGTAGACAGAGACTGTCCCCGCAGTGACCTCAACAGCGGACTACCAGATGTGGCCACAGTAGGCTCTGTGAATGGAACTATCTCAGCTTCCTGAAGATCAGAGTTGGAACTCTTCCTGCATAATCCACATGCACGCACTGGACACACACACACACTCTCTCTCTCTCACACACACACACACACACACACACTCACACACACACACACACACTCTTACACTTGGCACAGTGGGCTTCTAATAACGTCTCCTTGCTTTTCCTGTCTTGACTGGAGGTCACTGCACGCCTATATCCAGTTTTAGGATACACAATAGGTTTGAAAAGTCAGGATTTTTCCTCCACCAGAGGAAGATTAATTGGCACGTTATCACAAGAAAATAATAAAGCTCATTTTTTTTTTGTGTGGTTTTCAGGCTAATGGAACATCAAGATAGGAAGGGGGAGCTGAGCCTGAAGTCTTAATTTTATAGACATAAAGTAGCAAACGGTGTGAGTGAGTTTCACACCTAGCTGGGGACACCTATTCCTATATCCCCCGTGGTTCTTTTCTGTTTTGTCATATTGGTATGTTGGGTCTCCTCCTCATTGTTTTTCACCGATGGACGGAAGTGGGGAATGAACTACACCACACAGACAGTAATCGGGAGAGTCCTTTCTTGTGTTAAGTCTGCCAGTCGAGTTCAGTAAATGTCTTTGGATTTTTATTATTACTTAAGAGCAGGGCTAAATATCACAGAGAGAAATCTTAAGAATTTTCTTCTCCCTTTCAACGACTCCAAGGCCACGCCAAAAAAAAATGCAGATAAACCTTGGAATTAATGGGATGCTTTGCAAACGTTAGTAAGCAGCTATGGTAT
This sequence comes from Alexandromys fortis, assembly GCF_014885135.2. Taxonomy (NCBI): domain Eukaryota; kingdom Metazoa; phylum Chordata; class Mammalia; order Rodentia; family Cricetidae; genus Alexandromys; species Alexandromys fortis. The sequence continues at coordinate 5,288,263 of NW_026067918.1, read as the reverse complement.
AATTCACATGTCTAAACACACGAGTCACACTTAACCATGTTTCCTTTAAGAAGTTCTGGATACCAAGAATCACGTTGGTGTACCTGGTCTACGTTGGCAAGGGTTTATTTGTGCCAGGCATGAATAATGAAAGCCCTAAGCTGATTAATGGACACTCTATTCTTCCTTTTTCTTTTTTTCCTTATTTAAATTGTAAACACTATGCCCTAGGAGGAACTGGAGAAAGAAAGACGAGTCCAAAACAAACAATTGCCTTTTCTCTTCATTTACAACAAGGATCAGAGCACACTTCGTTTTTCTTTCTCACTTAAAAAAGAAAAAGAAAATCCCTCTTCATTCTCCAGAAAATTTTAATGGTAAAAAATAATTCCCCTGGTCCCACTCCCGTCGTTAATAAGGATAGAAGGCGCTGGGTTTCTGCTCTCAGTCTCCTGATGGCTTCTTTTCGTTCCCGAATGAGGAATGCTAACTGCCCTGTGCTGTAATGAGCCATGCCCAAACTACTGTTTTTCGGTCCACTGTTTATTTGATGTCTTTATTGTAATGAACCTCAGATGCTTGGTGTTTACACTGGTACTGCGCTGGGAGACCACGCTGGGAACTGTTCTAATTAGCTGCAAGTGGAGCTCAGAATTAGAATGGAGGAAAGAACAAATTTTTAGTAACGACTTTAAATTGAAGCCCTCATTTATTTTCATTATGGCCAGACCAGAAGCAAGCTAATGTTTCCCAGCTCTTTCCATGCAAGGTCTTGCACGACAGCTCAGTGGAGAAGGACTTGCCTGTTTCCAAAGCCCTCTGAGTCCGGGGCTCCCGGAAAGCACTGCCGCCTTGTGAAGGTAAGGCTAGAGGAAGACACCCCCACTGGGACTGTCAGAGCAGAGAGGCGCTGTGAGGCAGCTCAGCTCGACCTCGAGCTCTGCTTGGCATGGCCGGTGGACCGTCGTGAATTTTGAGCTCTATGATCTAATGACATCCTTTTCTGCTGGGGTACATGCTCAGCAATAAAATTGTGTTCATACCAACACCAATGAATGATGCCTGAATCCTCCGCATACTACACAGACCACAGCCTTAACGGGCCAGTGCTTGCATCTCTTCTGGATCTGTGGGCCTTTTTCTGTAGTAGTTCATTGATAAGAACTTTTGAATTCTCTAGTCATATTTGATATTTTGGTATCTCTGACATACTCTGCACTAGATGATGTTATTTTAATAGTTACAGCCTGTGAGCAGATACCTTCCAAGGCTCATTTTGGGATGTGATTCTAGTACATGAATTGGTAAAAACACATCATCGAAGCTGCAATGATCTCATGGGGTTAAATAGAAGCTTCTTTCTGTAGAGCCATGAACATATACATGTTTTGGGAGGGTACTGAGCCTTACATCAATCTAGTTTGGGTAAGACTTTAATCACAGTTTTAAACACATGGTTTAAAACAGCATATAAAAACTAATTTCTCCAGAAAACAGTGCAATGGTTGTAATCTGTATCAGAAGGCTCATTTCTGTTCACGGCGGTAGCAACAATGTGCCAATCACATATGTGACAGAATATGTGTGCACGGGCTATATAAAGAAATCTTTTAGAGCACTTTTAAAAAGGCAAATAATCCAATTAAATATGGGAGAGTAGCCTGAGTATTTCTGCAAAGAAAATACGTGAATGTTCAACCAGCATACAAAAGTCCCCTTATGTCGTTCATCAAGCTAACAGAACCCCAAAGCACAATGAGATGCCCATAGGCTTCTTGTAACCAGACGTGGACCTAACAGGCATGGATGAAGCAGTAGAGAGTTGCCACTCCCATGCTCTGCCATTGGAATGTACAATGGCACAGCCATATCAAAAGGCGAGCTGGACATTTTTCAGTTCCTCCCTTGGTATACGCCAGGGAGAGATGCATGCAGGTCCCCACAGAAAATCTCACATGAATGCTGAGCAGTATCTAACATCATCCGTGCCTGCCAGCTGATGAACTGACAGGCAAAGTGCAGCATATTTATATGCCAGAATATCAAACAGTGGTAGAAAGGATGAATGTCAGTTAGCATAGCTGAGTTTTTAAAATGTTATATTAAGATTCAAGTCAGAACACATTACTTAATTTCATTTTACACAATGTCCAGAATAATCAACTGATAGGGACAGAAATATTGATGGTTGCTTAAAACTGGAGATGGATATGTTAGAGTTTGGAATGCGAGCTAAAATTCTTGGGGCTTCTTTTTGGAGTTATCATTATGATTTACATTAGATTATAGTGGTGGTTGCATATACCTCTTAATATGCAAAGCTCACTGAATTGTGTGATTCATATCAGTAAGTTGTATGGTATATTGTCTTGTGAAAATTATAATAAAATAACTTGAGCTTACTTGCTTTAAAAGAAAAAATATTCCTTTATTCTATAGAAGAGAAGGACTTAATGGCAATTAAATTATGTTATATGGACATACATGTATATATTTAAGAAACATATATAATTATAAAATATGGTTTTTTTTCAAACATTCTTAGTGTTATGCCTTAGCCCTGAACATGGCCGCGCTTTGTCCTTATTGGCTAGCTGTCCTAGTATAGAAGTCCCATGCGGTTTGCTGGAGGAGAAGCCTCACTTATCTGTGATCCCTAAGAGCTACAGCAATGACTAGCATGCCAAGATGTGGGTAAACTAGTGGCATGGACGTTATTGGGAAAACTAACCTCTCTCTGATTGGATCTAAGGCCTACTCCACAGCAGGGAACACTTACTGTGTTGTGAGGCTTGGAGTCATGATTGAGGCATTCATAGGCCCCGGTAGAATCTACCACTACTATTCTGTCAAATAGATACAAATAGTGATAAATTGTTCTCTAAACTTATATCCCTCTCCTCCTAGATGAGTGCAGCTCTCAGACCTCCTCAGAGACGTTTCTTTGCGAATTGGGTGGTGGTTAATGAAGAAATTCACTGCTGGTCAAAGGGTAGAGGGTAGGTGGAGTCAGAGGAGTCTTTAGCCCCAGGTAACAGTTCACCTGTGAGGGAACCTAATGTGGGAAGTGAAGCGGGAGCCTGGAGGCAGGAACTGAAACAAAGTTCACGGGGAAGCCTGGGTGTCCATGTTTTTTCTTGAATTGCAAAAACTGATCTTATCATCGGACCCATCATTTCCTATATCAATCCTGAATTAGACAATTAGCTTTAGTACACATTGTAAAAAAAAAACATTCATTTCAAAAATAAATAGACATATATTTTAATAAAAGTTCTGGGAATGGCTAGAGAGATGGCTCAGTGGTTAAAATGCATTCTGGTCTTGCAGAGGACTGGAGTTAGGTTCCCAGCACCAATTTAGGGAGGCTTGCAACTAGCTGCAACTCCAAATTCAGGGGGATCTGCTGTTTCTGGCCTCTGAATGTACCTGTGTGCATGCACACATGTAGGTCCCTGTCATAATCAAAATGAAATCTTTAAAAAAATACATTCCAGAATGGATAGGAACTCTGTACTCATAGGAACATAGCTCCATGGGTAACAGCTGGCACTTAACAAGGGTAGCCACTTAGGTGGACTTACTATTTTTGTGCATAGTGGAAAATCACGTGTTCTTTTTCCTTATATTGGACATCACACGTTCCCTGGAGATACCTGGGATTCTGATTACTACTGACAAGAAAGAATATGGATAAGACACAATAAAAAGATGGCTTGTAATTATAGAATCAGCCAGGCATTGACTAGGTAATTGATTGATGAAATTGATGTATTGGCATGAAGGTAACCCTCTTCAGGTTGGAGGCAAGACGAGGACACAAAGAGGATGCTGCTTTTTTTTCAGAGCTCTTCATGGGAAGGAATATTAACAAAGAAAACGAGGAGATGTGTATTTGGAGCAAAGGACTTTTAGGACCAAAATGAGACATCAAGAGGGAAGAAAAAAGGCCTTGAGATGCCAGGAATACTGTGAGGCTGAGAAATCACAGAGAAGGAAGAGGTACACATGGGAACAAAAGTTGTATTTTTAGTGCCAACTATGTTTTCTCAAAAGAAGTATAGAGACAAAAAAGGAAGGGATCCCTAATAATCCCTGCTTGGAAATCCTCATCTTAGGCTCCAGTGAGGGTGATTTTCTCTTTTCAGAGATGTACAGGCGGCTTGACAATTCTTCCACAGGGTGCATGGCCAGTGGAATTCTGAAAGCAGGAGATAGGAATGTCTTAAGATTTCTCTGGAATGAAAGCGAAGAGGTGGGAAAAGAATACATGGGCTGTGGAGGATGGAAAGCGGATGCATTGTCATAGAAATCACAGAAAACATGCACACATTCAGCCCAGTTTTTGCCCCCAGTGAAGAAACAGCCAGGAGGAGCCGCAGAGACGCCAAGGGTTGAAGATAGGTAGTTTTGTACCACGCACAAGAAGTGTGACCTCATTGTGCCAGCATGCACGAGAAGTGAAGGTCTACACAAATGGTCCCCAGAGCAAAGCAGTGAGCATCCACTTGAGAGTCCATAGGACGGCAGCTTTCTCTCCCTTGAGTTTAACTTTCTAGCTCATTGACTCAGAGTTAAGTCGACCAAGTGAGGCTGAAACCAACATTTTTTTTTTAACCTGTCATCTGCTTCTTGATACCGAAAGAAATGTATGCTGTTTGCCTGGGACCGAGAAAACGGGACTAGCTCACGATGTATTCTGTACAGGGATTATTTTACACATGTTAACAGCTGGTAATTTGCTTGTATCTGGGCAAGTGGGGGTCTATGGGAAAGGGAAGTGGAGAGATTTGGGGACCAGATTGGTTTACGCTATGAAGACTGATCCAGATAGATGACCGGTGGAGATGGCCCTCCCGAGAGCCATTCTTGAGAGTACTTGGAATTCATCCATCAGAGAAGACTCCCCATGTATCTGCAAGAGGCAGAGTGTTGGAATCAACTTTTATTTATGATATACAAGTGGAAGATTTTATTCGGGGGCTTTAATTTCTTTTTGCAGGCTATCTAGTATAGATAGCTTACAGTGGAAAACCAGACTGCTCCTTTCACTGATTTGTTTGGTGCGCTTCGTATTATTTTATGGTGTTTATCATAGACCATTCCCTGATACACCCTGGAAGATAATTCTGAAAATAAGCTGGTAGTTTGAATAAGAATGGCCCCCAGAGGCCTGCTTATATGAATGCCCAGTCACCAGTGAGTGGAACTCTTTGAGAGCATTAGGAAGTATGGACTTGTTGGAGAAAACATGTCCCTGGGGTTGGGCTTTGAGGTTCCAAAAACCTATACCAGACCCAATACTGCTTTCTCTGCCCACGGAATGGGATGTAGTTTTCAACTGTTTCTCCAACACCATGTCTGCCATGCCTGTTTCCATGCCCCCGCCATGGTGATAACAGGCTAAGCCTCTGGAACTTTAAGCAAGTCCCTAATTAAATGCTTTCTCTTAATAAGAGTTGCCATGGTCATGGTGTCTCTTCATACTACTATAACACTGACTAAGACAGCTGGTCTAAGAAATAAAACAAGGAGAGAATTCTTAAGCAAGAATATTTTGACAGGTCACCTCTGCTCCTGTTTATCACATTTCAGAACTTTAATGGCTTCACAAGTCCCAGGATCACACTAAGGATAGAAAAGGGAGTCGGGAAACATCCATGGAGAAGGGAGATTGGTAGCCAGGGTAGATATGGGAGTCAGGAAACATCCATGGAGAAGGGAGATTGGTACCCAGGGTAGATATGGGAGTCAGGAAACAACCATGGAGAAGGGAGATTGATACTTTTCAGAGGTGACAGGGGTGATACTCATGTATTTCAGCCAAACACAGATGGGCAAAAGTTCATTTGTGATTCCCATTTGATAAGATAATGAAGAACTTTGATATTGCAAGCATGGCCCCTCCCCTCTGCTCCTTCTTCCCTTCTGAGGAAGAGAGAGGGATTACCACACTTCAGAGAAAGAGGTGATGCAGGGATTTTAACTTTTCTTTCCCTTGATGGGGAAGCTCTGCATCACTGCTCCTTGATTATCTATTATACATGGTAAAAAGTCCCTGTTTCTCTTTGGGCACTTGTCTCTGGCTTGTGTTTGGACTGGTCTGTGTTTCAACACATTAACTTCCCATCATTGGCCACAGCATGGGGATGAGGTGTAACCATTAGCCACTCTTGACTCCCATTGCTAGTACCTAGTAAAAGCCAGTTGAAGGGCATCTTTTCTGGTCGTGTGAAGTTCAGGCCAAATTGGAAAGGAGATGCCCCAACTTTATTGAGATCTGGAGAGAAACAGAATCAGGAAAAGAGTAGGGTAACATTTTCAGATTCCATTTGTGGCGTTTTGGCTGAGCTCACTCGATTTTATATGACCTCATTCATCACCCTATGACTGTGTTGAGGATTTACCACGTGTCACACATTGGCCCAAATCCCAGGGTTAAAACTGATTAAGGCAAAGCTATTACCTGCTCTCATGGAACTCATAGTCTCATTGGGAACATATTTGTTTGTATAATGTGTAATTTCAAGTGCATTGAGTTTGACTCAAAGGAGGCTGTGATAGGTAAGGCAATGAAAGCTGGTCCTAGTTGACTTAATAAAACAAAACAAAACAAAATGGAGAGCTGCAGAGATGGCTCAGTGGTTAAGAGCAGGTATTGCTCTTTTAAAGATCCTAAGTTTAGTTTCCAGCATTTATGTCTGGCAGTTCACAACCACTTGTGGCTCCAGGTCCCGGGGATCTGACATGTTCTTCTAGGACTGTACTCACAAGTGAATACACACACACACACATACACACACACACACACACACATACACACATACACACACTCACTCACTCACTCACTCACTCACACACTCACATGTGGTTAAAAATCACATGCATCTTTTAAAAATTGGAAATATGTACAAAGGCGATTGTAAAATGAAGAGGCAGGCTATCAGATACATTTGTATCTTTTTTATCTTTTTTTTTATATATCTTTTTGTTTGTAGCCGGGAAATTTCAGAAAAAAAAAACATTACTTTTCAAATGCAGCCATCACTCCACAATGCCAGTATTACTCAATGGAAATGTGGATTTCCAAATTTATCCCAGACTTTTAAAAACAGAGCATGTCTGGTGTGTATGTGTGTATGTGTGTGTATACATGTGTCTGTGTGTGTGTGTGCCTATATGCATTTGTTTGTTTGTTTGTTTGATATAGGAGCTCTTCACTGGCCTAGGGTTCAGAAGTTCAGCTAGGCTGATAGGCCAGTGTGCTCCTGGTGTCTGTTTTCTCAGTGCCTAATTCTCCTCCACAGGTTCTGAATATCAGACACAGGCCTTAATATTTGTATGGTAAGCACTTGGCTGACTAAGTCATTTTCTCAGCCCCAGTCTTCTGTTTTTGTTGTTGTTGTTGTTTTGGGTTTTTTTGCAATTACAAGATTTAAAACAGTCTTATAAAAAGCTCCAGATAAGTCCAGACAGAAGTGAGACCACTGTCAGGTCAGGGATGCAGTGGGCAAGATTAGGAATCTGGGCAGTGGTAGTCTATTGCTAATGATATGGTCTCTGTGAAATACTGCAGCTCCCACCATAAAGTTAACTTGCAACACAAAGAATTTTTTACATAGTTAAGGAAAGGAACATTGTGGTCGTTCCATAATGTGCAAACATATAACATCAAATTGCACTATATGTATATACTTACAAGTTATGAAATACTGGTCATACCTAATTTTGCAAAATTCCTTTCAAGAAGATTTTGTTACTTTAAGTGTATGAGAGTTTTGACTGTAGGTATGTATATGCACAACATGGATGCAATGCCCATGGAGGCCAAAAGAGGGCGTCAAGTCTTCTGGAACTGGAGTTCCAGTTGGTTCTGAGCTGCTATGTGGATGCTGGGAAATGAACCCAGGTTCTCTGCAAGGACAAGCACTCTTAACTGCTGAGCCATTTCTCCAGCTTCCTTGTCACAACATTTAAAAATAAGATGTTTCCTTCTGGTACTAGCATGCTAAGAAGAGAGCAAAAGGAAAGCCAGGTTAGATGATTTGCTCAGGAAACTGCTCTTACCTCTGGAAAAGAGTGAGTGACTCTCGGCTCCTCTTCTGTGCCTCATCTGCTCCCCATCCTTCACAATTAAGAAAAGAAGTATCTCCTTTCTGTGCTTTTTACTTGTAAAAAGCTGTGCTATTAATAGCAGAGAACAGTGGGGCATGGTGGCACATGCCTGGCTTCCCAGCACTGAAGAGACAGACGGACGGGGTGACTATGAGATAGAGGCCAATGCTGTACTGAAAACAAAACAAAACATAAAGCGAAATAACACAAATTAGCAGTGGGCAGTGCAAGGGAGAAGAAATCCCCCACTCTGGGGACCCCTGGAACAATTGTGGAAGCTGCCAAACAAAAGAGTTTTAAAAGGTACATCAAGACACAAACTCAGAGACTTTCCTTGGTGGGGAGGACACATCTGGGAGAAAGCAGGACCCCAAGAGAAAGAGTTTGTGAGGTAAAAGATCTCTCCACTAAATATTATATATGTTTTTGGTACATATGAGGTGGGCTTGTTTTATTATTATATATAAAAAAGTTTTAAAAAGCATCAGCATTTCAATACTTGGCAGCAAATGGCATTTGTGTAAACAAAGATCTTCCTTTACAGAAAGTGACTGGGAAGGGAGGACCTGAGAGTATGTTTTGAGACAGAAGCAAAAATAACCTGCAGTTGCCCAGTACACGTGAGCGCATAGAGGCAGAAGAGCGCTGAAACCAATGAGAGTCAAAGACAAACCAGGTACCAAGAGGAACTATGGCCAGAGAGAGATTTTGAAGATCATTGTCTGAGGGGCTGTGGTGTGGGAGGTCCTTCTGTCCATGTGCAGCTTTCATTGGTTAATGAAGAAAGAAACTGCCCTGGCCTGTTGATAGGGCAGAACTTAGGTAGGCAGGGAAGACAGAACTGAGTGCTGGGAGAAGGAAAGAATCAGAGAGACGCCATGGATCTGCCAGAGACAGATGCTGGGAATTTTACCCAGTAAGCCACAGCAGCCACATGGCGATATACAGATTAATAGAAATGGGTTAAATTAAGATGTAAGAATAAGCCAATAAGAAATGGGCCAAGCAGTGATTTAATTAATACAGTTTCTGTGTGATTATATCAGTTCCGGGCGGCTGGGATGAACAAGTGGTTCTCTGCAACAGGGATGTTAAGAATAAGACCATGAAAATACACTCTTTTTGTCTCATTATAAATTTCTCCAGTATAAACTCATTCACCTCCAAACCGTTTCAGAAAAATCACTTCCTACAGATATCCGTGTTAAAAACAGCCAGCCACGGCTGGAGAGAGAGCTCAGCAGTTTAAGAGCATTGGCTGTTCTTCCAGAGGACCTGGGATCAATTCCCAGCACCCACATGGTAGCTCATAACTGTCTGTAATTCTAGTTTAGGGGATCCGACACCCTCACACAGAGTATATACAGGCAAAACGCCAGTATACATTAAATAAATAAATAAACAAACAAAAAAATAAATAATAAAATCATTTAAAAAAAAAGAGCTAGTCAACCAACCAAAGACACAATTAGGTTCTGTATCTGGAGCTGAAGAGAACAAATGCCCTGAGAAGGAGAGATGCAAGCAAAAGGAACAGAAATACAAATTTCAACAGCAAGAATTTCCAGCAAGATACAACTAGGGGAACATGATATTCTGGTATTTGGCAGAAATCTCCGGGAAAGCTAGGAATGTCCTGCAGGATGTAGCAGGAGCCAATTTTATTTAAGTTTCAAATGATCCAGTGACCTTAGGTGGCATGGCACAGTATCTGTTGTGATGGTCGGAACACCTTGAAGCACCAGCTGACTTCTGGTGGGAGTGTCGGAAGAGATTCTGGAAGGACTGATGGTTTGGGACCAAGAAGTTTTCCCCTCGGAATCCTGCCCTCAAGTTTACTCCCATCAGGGATCCTCGAGGAGCAGGCAAGCCCATTGGAGTTATCCAGCCACCTGTTGGCAAGTCCTAAATCTCTGAAACAAGGATCCCTTAGAACAGCAGAATCTATGGTAATTGGCTATGTTGGGGCCTGAAAAAATAAACATGGCTTTCTACTTTGGAATATGCAGTTCCCATGTGACAGCTGATGGAGCCTGGAGAAATTATTTTATGTAAAACATCCGTAGGCTGAGATCTCAGTGGTCAGGAAAAGGGCTGTGTGTTTACAGAGATTAAAAATCTGCTGTTATTTTACAAGAACCAATGGCACCAGAAGAGATGTGTCCAGCAAATGTCTTGGTTAAGGGCTGGCGAGATAGCTCAGCAAGGCTCTTACTACCAAGTCTGATGACCTGAGTTCAGTCCTAAGGTCACACATGGTGGAAGGAGAGGACTGACTCCCCACGTTGTTCTCTGACCTCCACACACATGTCTGTCGTGGCACAGGTGTACTCATACACAATAAATAAATAAGTGCACACTAAAAAGTGATTCAAATCCCAGAGATACATTCTGAATTTTCAGGGGGAAAATACTTTTTCAATGTACTTACTAGAGTTAGTTTGCAAAACCTTATAACGTGTGTTCCTTCAGCCAGCTTTGCTTAGCAGCAAGAATCCCCAAGAGAATGAAAAGGATGCAGTTAACCTTCATAATAGGTCTCAAGGTCTTTCTTTAAACACCTACCCTTCTCTATGTCTCTTGCCCTGTATTTGTGGCCTAGATGGGTGCCGGCTTCACCTCCTATGGCTGCACTGGGAGCAGCTGCTTCTCGTTAGCAAAATGAATGCATATCAAACAAGAGCGGTTCCTGAAAACTGAGTGAGCCAAACGTGCGTGGATGCACCTTCAAAATGCAGCCCAGGGCATGGCTGCGAGGGTTTTTAATTCAGCACTGGTAGGCTCTTTAGGAGGTTACTTTAGTACCCTTGCCAGGAAAAACTCAAAGTGAAAAAGACTGAATTGAATTTCATGCAGCGGTAGAGCATGGGACTCTTAATCCCAGGGTCGTGGGTTCGAGCCCCACGTTGGGCGCCAACTGCAGCTGTCGGATTAATAATTCACCAGTAATTGATATTTAAACAATTTTAATAACAAAACCAGACTCACGAAACCAAGGTTCCAGCGGAGTAGCCAGCGGAAACAGGAGAGAGCGGAAGGGGCGCGCAGCACAATATATCAGTAAACATACGCCTGAGGGCAGCCCGCCCCCAAGGGGAGGGCTTATCCCTACAATTTCAAAAACTGTTTGAGATAAAAGTCTCTCTGTCCCTCCCTCCCTCCCTCCCTCCCTCCCTCCCTCCCTCCCTCCCTCCCTCCTTCCCTTCCTCCCTCCCTCATTCCCTTCCTCTCTCCCTCTCCCCTTCCTTTTTTCTTTTTCTCCATCCCACCTTACATACAATGAGTTTCATATATTTTACATTGATATTGCTAACGATTGTTCTGAGTACTTAGGGTCAGGCCACCATGCAAGTCCCTCTACTCCATCTCCTTCTTTCAAAAGGCACATAGAAAAATAAAGTTGCTTGTGCTGTCTCTAATATGCCATGTTAGCTCTCAGGAGGCTGAAGCAGGAGGATTGCTAAGAGGTTGAGGTTACCGTGATCTATTTAGCAAGTTTCTGGCCCCCCTGAGCTATAGAGACCCTGTATCGGGGAGAGAGAGAGAGAGAGAGAGAGAGAGAGAGAGAGAGAGAGAGAGAGAGAGAGAGAGAACAGTTATTTTTCAATTTCAAATTCCTTTCCTCATAAACAAAGAAGGTTCCATTTGGGAAGGTTCCGTGCAGGTCTTCCTAATTGTCCCTTTGGTGGCTTCTTCCATAGGGATGTTGCATGGATCGTGCTATCTACCTTATGCAAAGACACAGAACTGATATCAGTAACAGCTACCACAGGCCTGGGGGGATGGCACAGTTGGTAAAGAGCTGGATGTGCAAGCATGACGGCCCAAGTTCAAGCCCCATAACACACATTGAAACAAACCGTCAAGCAAAACCCCAAGATGCACCACGTAAGACATGCTGAGTGTGACTGCCCATGCTTCTAATTTCAGTGCTGGTGAGGCAGAAACAGGGCAAACCCAGGGGCTACTGACCTATCAACCTAGGCACAGGACCTTGTCTCAAAAAACAAGGTAGCCAATATTTTAAGAAAGACACCCAAGGTTGACCTCTGAGCACACACATGTAAACATACCCCTATGCACCCACCTCCACCCACAATCCACCATAGCCTCTGTTTTCAGATTATACTAAGAACTCTAATCTAGAAGATAGTAAGTTCTCACTCTCTGCGTTGAACAAAAATAGTGTCTGCTTCTCCAGTAGATGGATTCTGACCCAGCCAGATGGGACCATTTTTTTCTCATAAATTTAGCACGCTTGAAACAAAATAGGTTTGAAACAAGGAAGACTCAGCTTCACTTTGACATGTTCTGGGATGTAGGGAAGAAAAACAGCCACACACAGTAGATTTGTGGAAGGAAAATTTTGGTTAGATGTGAATTTAGACCTCACTAAATTGGTCCATGGGAACGAAGACCAAGAAATGCCAAAGAACACACTGAAGCAGCGATGCTTTATGAGGTCCATGCAGGAGACATATCACAAGTGCTCTGCCCCTCCTGTCTGTGTTCCTGTTGACCACAGACAGACTCTAAATTCTCAGCTAAATGTGGGACAACAGGAGTGAGTCCGGAGGCAGCCCAGAATTTTTGGTGGGGTAAGGCTGAGGTTTGAGTCTTCTAGAGACTTCTGCCAATTGTTCCATCATCAACTTGGGAACACATCTGAATATGTAGAGTAGAGGTAATGTACACACATTATTCTGTTAGGCTTTTTATATACCAGTACTGTGCAAGTGGAGGGTGAACATAGTTTTATCTTGGTACTTTGACAAGCCTTCTAGGAGACTGTGACCATGGCAAAATTGGGATATAATAAATTTTGTGGTATAGAGCATGTGCCTGGTGAACCCAAGAGAAACTTGCCTCAATTATCCTCCCCTCATATCAATACCAGCAGAATCCAATGTCTTATATTTGTACCTAATGTGCTAGTTCAGATTCTTATTATTGTTCTGAAACTAGACCAACTACCAGAATTTCAAAGTTAGATGCAAGATTGAGCTTTGGTTTTGTCTTAGTTGTGTGGCACATCCTTCCAATGTCTGTCTTTCCTGATAAGTAAGTACTTTCTTCTCTTATATATGGGGGGTGTTTGGGGTGTGGGTATGTGTGAGGTGTGTGTGTGTGTGTGTGGTGTGGGCGTGGGTGTGCACACATGCATGCATGTGTTCACATGAGGAGACGGGTATATAGAGGTCAGAGGTTGAGGCCAGAGGGTCTTCTCTAGTTGTTTTACAGCCTATTTTTTGAGGCAGGGTCTCTGACTGAATTGAGACTTAATTAACACAGACAGAGCCTGTCTCTGTTCTGGAATTATAAGCTCACAAATGAGATACCTGGCATTTTAGGTGGGGACTAAGGATCCAAACTAAGATCCTTGTCCCTGCACAGCAAATACGATTACTGACTGAACCATATCCCCAGCCCTAGTTTTCCCTCTTCTGTCAGTATAGCTTTTTCTCTGAGCCCAAGAGCAGCCCTGTGCCTGGCTGCTAACATCCAAGCCAACCTGTGTTTCTCTGCACTTTGTTTGCTAGGTTCTTTGAAACTCTTTTGTTAATGTCAGAGGCTTCTCCAGATTTCTAGGTAAACACACCAATTTTATTAGCCCATGGTTTTGAATTTTTAGTTATGACTTGGATTTCTGGAATCTTTTCAGTTGTACCCATATAAAAATGGGGTTCTGATACACAGACTTTTATGGGATTGAATATGAAATGGACATTAATCTCTTGATGTCAGCGCGATATATTGCAATACCTTTCTTCATCTGCCATGGTCAAAGGCTGGTACCCTGTGCAGGACAAATACTGGTGCTTTATAGTGCTAACTCTTATATGGAAATAAATGGAAAGAAGATCATGCACATACTTTTTAAACAGCATTTTTTTATGATCATAAAGTAATGGATACACCCTATAAAGTACACAAAGTAAAGAGAAATATATAACAGGCACTAGTCAGTCACAACCATCACTGTGCAGCCCAGCAGTTAATAGTTTTCAGTTCACATTCATATATTTGGAAGGGCATTCTTAAATATGAGCTTTATTTGAAAGCCTCCTTGCTCATCCTTCTGTATAATTTGTACAGAAGACCATTGTCCTTTTTAAAATGCATCTCGTTCATAAGGTTATTAAATACACACTCTCACACCCACCAACATAATCATGATACAGATCTTCTACACTAGACTAGAGAGATGGTTCAATATTACAAATACATCTTGTTCTTGCAAAGGACCCTGTTAGTTCACATCTATCCATAACTCCAGTTTCAGGGGATCTGACACCCTCTTCTGGCCATGATGGGCATTGCACACACATGGTGCACAGACAGCCATGTAGTCTTAACACTCATATACATAAAAATAAGTCAGTTTAAAACATTCCTTAAATTGTTCTTTATCAACTCCTGACATCAAGGAGTTACTGCTTTGTCTTGTTCATTTCTAGTTTATAAAATATATCTGATTTTGTGTGTTGATCTTGGGTTTTGCAATGCTGCCAAATCTATTTGCATATGTGAATTCTTATATCTATTTAAATCTTGTGTATCTTCCAGGATTTCCTCTATATGGGATAATACCATCTGTCTTAGTCTCTGCTCTTTTGCTGTGATGAGCCACCACGACCAAAGCAACTCTTATAGAAGAAAGCATTTAATTAGGAGTCTGTTTCAAAAGAGTCATCCATTATCATCTTGACAGGAAGCATGGCCCCAGGCAGGCAGCCATCAGTGAAAGCCTATCTCCTGATCCTCAGGAAAAAAAAAAAAAACGAACAATGCTGCTATAAACATAGTAGAGCATATACTTTTGTTGTGTGATAAGGCCTCTCTTGGGTATATAGCCAGAACCTGGAAACAACCTAGATGCCCTTCAATTGAAGAATGGATGAAGAAAGTATGGAATATATACATATTAGAGTACTACTCAGCAGTAAAAAACAAAGACTTCTGGAAGTTTGCAGGCAAATGGATGGAAATAGAAAACATCCTGAGTGAGGTAAGCCAGACCCAAAAAGAGGAACATGGGATGTACTCACTCATATTTGGTTTCTAGCCATAAATAAAGGACATTGAACCTATAATTCGGGTTCTTAGAGAAGCTAAATAAAAAGGAGAACCCAAAGAAAATCATATAGGCATCCTCCTGAATATTAACCTTCATCAGGCGATGAAAGGAGACAGAGACAGAGACCCACATTGGAGCACCGGACTGAAATCTCAAGGTCCAAATCAGGAGCTGAAGGAGAGAGAGCACAAGCAAGGAACTCAGGACCGCGAGGGGTGCACCCATACACTGAGACAATGGGGATGTTCTATCAGGAACTCACCAAGGCCAGCTGGCCTGGGTCTGAAAAAGCCTGGGTCAAAACTGGTCTCGGTGAACATAGCGGACAAGGAGGACTACTGAGACCTCAAGAACAATGACAATGGGTTTTTGATCCTACTGTACCTATTGGTTTCGTGGGTGCTCACCTTACTAGACCTGGATGGAGGTGGGTGGTCCTTGGACTTCCCACAGGGCAGAGAACCCTGATTGCTTTTTGGGCTGACGAGGGAGGGGGATTTGATTGGGGAAGGGGGAGGGAAAGGGGAGGCGGCGGTGGGGAAGAGACAGAAATCTTTAATAAATAAATAAATAAATTAAAAAAAAAACGGGCATGTGGGGGGTCGGCTGTTGAGACCTCAAATCCCACCTACCAGTGACACACTTCCTCCAAGAAGGCCACACCTACTCCAACAAGCCACACCTTCAATATATGAGCCTATGTGGGCCATTCCCACTCAAACAACTATACCATCCACATGCAGAGATAGTTGCTTGAATCTAGTTCAGATTTTCTTCTTTAGTTTTTTTTTTTCTTGTCTAATTGCTTAGGCTAGATGTTCCAGCAGGATGCTATACAGTAGCGGGGGTGCAAGCATTCCAGACCTACTCCTGATATTAAAGGAACCTTCCACTCTTTCACCTCTAAGCATGATGAACCCATGGGCCTTGCATATATGCCTGCCACAACACTGTTGAAGGTCTCTTCTAGTCTTAGTTTTGTTTTTTTAGCATCTTTTTGAAATCATAGAAATCTGGGGAAGTAGTATGTCTATAGCCTTGTCTAAATGGGCAAAAAAAAGTCAAAGCTAATTGTCCCCCACATGAATGTTTACTATAGGGTGTAGTTTATAGTGAATTAATTATAGAAGTTAAGCAATATGTAACAATGGGCCTGTGTTCATGGAATTCAAGGATTTTACCACCACATTCTCCATTATTCTGAAATAGATATTCTAAATAGCAGTTTTTTTTTTTTTTTGATTTTTCGAGACAGGGTTACTCCGTAGTTTTTGGTTCCTGTCCTGGAACTAGCTCTTGTAGACCAGGCTGGCCTTGAACTCACAGAGATCCGGCTGCCTCTGCCTCCCGAGTGCTGGGAGTAAAGGCATGCCCCACCACCGCCTGGCCAGGTTTTTTTTTTTTTTTAATCAAAATTTAGTCTCTTATATCCCAGGCTGGCCTCCACCTTACTACATAAGCGAAGATAATCTTGTATGTCTGCCTACACATGCCAAGTGCAGGGGCTCCAGGCATGCACCACAATGCCCAGTTTATACTGGGCTGGCATTTGAACCCATGGCTTTGTGTATGCTAGGCAAGCCTCTACCAGCTACAGTCCCACTCCTTGGAATCAACTTTTGAAGACGACTGGAGAACTATCTAGGCGGTGACACTTTGCACTTCTGAGGCTAAGTTGTCTAAAGATGTATTCATTCTAGACCAGTGTGTAATAGCCATTGCATGCTCTGCCATAGCCAGGGTTACAGGTTCAGAATCAAGGGATGGAAGGAAAATGGAGCCACTCACTGTTACCCCCCCCCTTTTTTTTTTCTTAAGAGCAAGACTTTTTTTGCTTTCTATTCCCAGAATCTAAGACCTTTCTGGGTTAGATATTTTAACTAGTGGAGGAAATGCTTCTGCCAGGAGAAAAACCTGGTTCAAACAACAAGAATTAAAATTACTACTAAGCCACATCAAAGCTCTCTAGCTTCTAAATCAGTGAGAAGGCATTGAGACAGCATTGCTTCTAAGGCAATGAGGAAGGTGGCTGTGCTGCTGGGGTGATGGATCTTAGCTATGAAGAAGATGTTGGATTACTACTGCACAGTGGAAGATAGATCGTTTAGGGCGTTCCTTGATACTAGTATGACCGCCCCTTATGATCATGCCAATGAGAATGACGACACAATGAAAATAGGGATCCAGACTCTACAGGCTCTTCAAGAATGGAAGTTCATCTCATCGGTAGAGACCTACAATGAGCTAAATTGCTTCCTGAAGGCGAAAGGAACATCAACCCATGAGCAAATATTCAGCAGTAGAAATGAATGCTGGAATTATCCAAAGTGCCCATCCTCATTTTATCACACCACACAAACTGCCTGAAGGTAGACACTGCACAAGGTACCTCACAGACATGCAGTCAGGGAGACAGCAGGAACAACGGGTGGGAAACAAGCCCTGTTTGTTGTCTCACGCGGGCTCTCTGAGTGACCTCATTGTAGGTAGAAATGCCTGAAAGAGGGAGGAAGGGTGCACGGAGAGTGCTGAAGGTCTGCAGAGGGGTCTCTTCAAGGATCTGTGGGATGCTCGTGTTTCTTCGTGTGAGCTGGTAAAGCCAATCCTTGCTCCTCCATATTCACTTGGAAGGAAAGCCAACAAACTGTTTTAAATGTAAATACAAATTATGAGCATTTTCCATGTCATTAAATAGGCTTGTGAAATATGATTTTAATTACTGCATATGTTTCCATTGCACACCTGGATCAGCTATTTTCTCATTTGGTCAGAGTCTTTGAACTTTGACTGTGGTGTTTTGCTTGAGAAAAAAAAATCTATAGGTCAAGGAAAAGAGCAGCCTTCCTTTACGAGTTTCAGACTTTGCATTTTTGTTTAGAAGGATCAGGTACCTATTTGCTTGATTATTGTGATTTTTTTTTGTTTTGACACTAAATTCTTTATCTTGAATTGATTTTCATATTCTGTGTAATTTTCACAGTTCGGGTTTCATTTGGTTTTCTCCACCATAATGAAAAGGAAGACTATGTAGAGGAGCATTAAGAATATAAATCAGTTCCCATCCACATTTTCTCTTTCCTTATCTCCTGTAGTGTGCTTGCTGATTTATTTCCAGTATCGAGAACTTTGCTGTTCAATGGCTGAAAGTCATGGTGGCAATCAACGTTGCTCCATCTTAACCATACTAAAATGATATTTGGGCATTAACCAATAAAATGAGTGAAGTAATGTGGTAATATCATGCCGATGCTTAGATCATGTCTCTTGTTCAGAAATGCAGAATGATTTTAGTCAAATTAAGTCCATTTATGCAAAACAAAATGTGATTAGTCTCAAATTATATCCAGGTATAAAATCCACACTAGGTTTTTAAAAAATGAATGTAAAGATCAGATTGATATTTTCTATACTGTATTAAAATTGTAATAGTTTTAGTTATATAGTTATATTAAAATAATATTAACATTTACCCTCTTTATTACTAAGTTTTATGCAGATTTACAAGCATATGTGTGGCTAACATTTGTGAATTACTCATCTTTCTCTTGGACAGCACTCTCTGTGGCCATCTAGGACCAAGTCTCAGTACATCTCCCACTTTTTCTAAAGAAAAATAAAGTGGCAATGCAGCAAGCTGAAACAAGACAGTGCTTCTCTGTCCATCAAATTTCTGCTTTTGAAGGGTTTTGTAATGTTTGTATGTGTTTATCTGCATATATGTATATTACCACATGGGGGCAGTGCCTGCAGAAACCAGAAGAGGGCACTAGATCCCCCAGAACCAGAGTTACAGATGCATGTGAGCCACCACATGAACACAGGGAACTGAACCCTTCACAAGCTCAAGACAGACACAATTCCAGCATCAAGTCCCATCCTTAGTTTAGGAGCTATAGAGAGCTGATGGCTTAGGGAAGACGAAGGCCAATTTTCTTTAAGGGTGTGGCACTAGGTAGGTCAACCAAACTTGAAGGATGGCCATACACCCAGGGAGAGTGCACGTTTGACTATGACAGACTTTCAAAAGGCCACAAAGTTGAGTGGGTATGGACAGGGGATGGATCTGGGAGAAACTCTGTGAGGGATTTATGTGATCAAAATACACTGCAAGAGATTCTCAAAGAATTAATTTAAAAGATAACTAGAATACTGATTGCAGTTGTGGGAAAATGGCTGATGGAAGTGATGCAACAATTTTCCTCTGTCTCATGAGACTTTAAGACATGAGTTTATTTTTAAATTTATTTTTTAGCTGACAGTTTCTAAATTGGGGTCTGATAACCTGGTATGTAGTTACTAATTATCTCAAACAATATTCTATTCTGGAAATAGGATTCAATGAACAGACACACACAGAAGCAGCCACTCTTTCAAACACCTGCATGATTGGACAGATATGCACATGAAAATGAAGGACTGCTTTTAGAAGGCAATTTGAACACCTAACAGTTTAGGGAAAAGCAGTAGAATAGGTGGGCTGTGGTTTTTTTTTTTTTTAATTTTTCTAGAAGAGGGAAATAATGGGGAAAAAAAATCACACCCCTCAAGTTGCAGTAACTAAAAAACATTCATCCTTGGTCTACAAGGGACTAAACAAGAACTTTTCTTCTTCTTGGGATGACATTGAGCTACTCAGGTATTACAAGAATAGCT
Source organism: Alexandromys fortis (assembly GCF_014885135.2). Lineage (NCBI taxonomy): Eukaryota > Metazoa > Chordata > Mammalia > Rodentia > Cricetidae > Alexandromys > Alexandromys fortis. Next base: position 5,268,438 of record NW_026067918.1, on the reverse strand, counting down.
TTTGTTCTTCTCTCTCTCTCTCTCTCTCTCTCTCTCTCTCTCTCTCTCTCTCTCTCTCTCTCTTCCTCCCTTCTTCCCTCACCCTCTCTCTCTAATGAGAAAGAGGTACTTTGATTTAGACTGATTTGGTGTGATCTCAGTCATCCTTTCCAATAACAGGATATGTTCTACCTGCAGAAGGGATAAAGTTGGAACTAGTCAAGGACCTTGAGATTCATTTCTGGCTCAGATAACTATCACAATATCTTCTAAACTTTTAAGAATGATAAACATTTTTATTTTGTCTACTTGACACAACTTTATTAAAATAAAAATAGAGTGAGAGGAGTGGATGAGAAAACATTTTCCTACTGCTTTGGGTTCCTAATTTGCCCCACAAAATGAAATTAAGTTTATAAAAACAGTAACATCTATTTAAAAGCAAGAATATAATTTTAATCTTTCAAAGTGGTCTCGGATTTTGAAGGAAAATTCAGTCCAGTTCTAATTTCAATTGGAAAAATACAACCCAATTAGAAAACGTCTCAGAGGAAGGTGTGAAATAATTGGAAGTTTGAAATAACAAATCAAGTCCTGGAGGCTATGCAAAGATTTAGTCTTTAGCAAGACCACAAATTATCAAGGTATCAAAATATCAGCTCAGGTCTCTAAAAATCTGTTTAAGACAAAAATAAACTTAAATGTGAAGCCTAAAGGGTACCCTTCCCTGGGAAAAAAACTGTTGTAATTTGAAAACTAATTACCCTCAATTTATAAGTTAAATAATTGGCCAATCAGACACATCTATTGCCAAAAGCTCCACTTTCCTAATGAGAAGCAAATCCTTGAATCCTTGTCTTCCTGATATTGCCGTTGTAAGCGGATCCCTTAGCTGTGGCCCTGCTTTCTATTTATAAAAATATGCAGATTGCTTCTCAGCAATGACATAGAATTCTACTTAGTCTTAACAGCCCAGATTATTGCCTTTAGCAACTTCAAGTCCAGCCATAGACAACATAGACAAAATGTTACAACAATTTACTGTAATAATTAAGTATTATTGTTATGAAATGAAAACAAATGACAATTGTTATATGGTGACTGTATTATATATAAGCCTATCATAGAAGTAGGTAAATTTCTTTAATGCTAAGCAGTTAGATTAAAAAAAACATTAAAATATGAGTGTGGGGACATATGCCTGTGATCTCAGCTCTGGAGAGTTTGAGGCAGGGAGCTTTTGAGTTCTTCATCAGTCTGGGCTATGTAATGAATTCCAGGTAAACCTGAGACACTTAGCGACTCTCTATCTATCTATCTATCTATCTATCTATCTATCTATCTATCTATCTATGTATCTATCTATCTATGTATCTATCTATGTATCTATCTATCTATCTATCTATCTATCTATCTATCTATCTATCATCTTCTATCTATCTATCTATCTATCATCTATCACCTCAATAAATATACAAATAAATAAAATTTAAAATAAAGACAAATAGATGAAATCATTAAGTTCTTTTTTCTAGATATTCTCCAGGATTGGTGTAGAGGGAAATTTGTAAGACTTTTTTTCTCAACCATCTATCACACTCTCTATTCATTACTTTTCTGTTGCTCTGATGACACACCATGACCAAAGCCATGTATGGCAGGACAAGTTTATGCTGAGAGAGAGAGAGAGAGAGAGAGAGAGAGAGAGAGAGAGAGAGAGAGAGAGATCCACAATAAGAGAGGAAGCATGGCAGCAGGTGCCTGGGGTGTGAGTGTGTTCACATTTCACCACCCAGGAAGCCCAGGAAGAACCAATGGGAAATTAGCTCTGAACGAAGCTGTAACTCCTCAAAGGCACGCCAGTGGCATACTTCCTCCAGCAGGACTCTGTGTTCTAGAAGTTCTGTCACCTCCTGTAAGGATCTGAATAAGAATGGTCCCCTAAGCTTATAGATTTCAATGCTTGACCACCATGGAGTGGCAGTATTAGATGTGACCTTGTTGGAGGAAGAGTGTCACTGGGTGTGGCTTCTGAGATTTCAAAAGCTCAGATCAGGAACAGTGGTTCACTCTAATGGACTAAACCTCTGAACCTGCAAGCCAGCCCCAATTAAATGTTTTTCTTAATAAGAGTTGCATCCCCAATAGCCTCAGAATGTCTTGAGCTACAAATGGATTTATAGTCTACCAAGTATGGCTTTGTGTTTGTTCCATAATGAGCATGCAGTCTTGTTGGAGGTCTTGTTCCATTATAAATAAAAACCATTAAGTTCAATGCCCCTTTTCTTTTTCTTCTTTACTTTCTTAAATGTTCATTTTGCCTGTTTATCAAGCTATATGTTTTGAAGATTCAGGCAAACACAAAGGGTAGTTTGGACAGCTCTATTTAAGAATTTATCATGAAATTTTAGGAGTCCCTATATGTCTCCTGAAGCACACCGGACCATGTTCACATAACCACACATTAGGAACACGGATTAAGAATGGGCTTATCCCACACTGCCTGGATTTGAGCACAGCTATCCAGACTATACACTAAGGCTCTGACACCAAGGAAGACACCTGATAGGATACTTTTGGGAGCAGTTGCAATCTCATAGAACTGTTGACATATCTAATATAAGGTCAACAATACCTTATCTAAATAATTAAAAATGAAATTGATAAAGAAAAAATTGATAAAGTAAGTTTTTTACTTCTTTAGTTTTTATTAAATTTTATTAATTAATTAATTTTTAGATATCTGATAAATATGATAGCATGCTTATGGGATTCCTCTTATGTATTATCACAGGGAGGAATATAAAGAGAATTCTGTTGAGAGATGACCTGTCATGTCATTCTGTCTCCCACAAAGTCTTGCTTTAGGATAAGCCTCTTCATGTTTCCATGTCCATAAACCCTTATAAACAGTACAATGAAGCTCTTTACTCAAATTGGTGAAAACTCAAATGCCTTTGGGGCTCATGAACTGACTTTAAATGTTATAAGGAAGTTGCAACTCAAAGCAGTCTTCCATTTGTTATAACCACTGTTACCACATTTTTATAAAGATTTTATCATTGTTACTGTTTTCTTTTTTCACTGTGGTATAGGTGGAGTCCTTCTGTATCTCAGCACCTGCTCCCAAATAACCATTCCGAGACTTATTAATTATAAATGCTATGCTAATCGTTCAGGCTTATTACTAACTAGCTCTTACAATTTATATTAACCCATTTCTGTTCATCTATGTGCTGCCCAGAGGCTCGTGGGTTTTTACCTCTTCTGCTTGTTTTGCTTCCTTTCTTTCTGGTGCTTGACCCTCTGACTCCACCCTCCTTCTTCTCAACATTCTCCCTGCCCCAAAAATCCTTCCTCGCCATCAGCCAATCAGCTTTTAAATAACAATGAAAGAAATACATGTTTACAGTGTTCAAAGATTGTTCCACAGCACTTTGCTAATAAGTCCCCTAAGTATGGAATAATTTTATAGCCTATTTATAATCAACTAAGTATTTTATCACATCCACCATATAGTTTAAATTTCTCCTTCAGATAAACAGACTAGGGAAAAAAAGATAAACCAGGGAATACTGAAATAACAGGGTCACAATGACATGTTTCCCTTTATAGGACTCTATCCATTCATATGGGGTGATGGCAAATCAGAATTTGAATCTATGGGATGAAGTCTGTAGACCAATTCATAAGCACATTGAGAGGAGCACCTTGAGATCCTTGTTTGAGTTCTAGTGGACAAAAAAAATGTCTCATAGAGAAGGTAAACTTGAATTGAATCTGAAAAAAATGAATAAAAATGATATGTGTTGGGGAGGACATTTGCAGCTAGCAAAGGTATAATTATGAAGACATAAGGGTCTATGGTAAGATTTAAGTATTCTTCAATAGCAGAAATTCAAGGTGTGCACAATTATAGTCCGAAGCTAGACAGATGTGAGAAAGTAGAATGTCAGTCCCCACGGAGGTCATTGTTCATCATTTTAGACTGTCTTTTTTTTACTTTATATTGCTTATAATAATAGAGTAAAAATTGTTTCTCTTTAGTCTTATTATAATGTTATTCACAGAAAATAAGGATTTTGTGAAGAACAAGAGGTGACATATGAGCTCCAGATGTTTCAATCATCCAAGAAGGGGATGATTAGGCTCTGGACTTGGCAATAATTAGGTGATGGATAAAGAATGAAGTGGCGTGCAGAATAAAAACACTGGGCTGCAGAGGTGGCTCAGTGGTTCAGAGTGCTTGCTGTTCTCAGAGCCGTAGAGTTCAGTTTCCAGCACCTACCTCGGGTGGCTTTCAACTGCCCTTAACTACACCTCCAGGGCATCCAACACCTTCTTCTAGTCCCTGAGGACAAACATACACACACACACACACACACACACACACACACACATATAAAGACACACATATACAAACGTTTTCAAAAATTAAAAATTAAAAAAAAGCAAGAAGAAAACAATTGGGCTGAGTTTAGAAAGAGAACCTACTGTTTTCAAGGACTTTCTTAGAAATGAAGATGAACATAATACAACTGTTTACTAACTCTAGTTGCAAAAGTTACCAGGACCAAATATTTTTCTTTTAAACGTGCTTTGAAAAAGAAAAATAGCTTCCTACTAAGTTTTGTGTGTGTGTGTGTTTTACCACCTCAGTTCTTTTCTAACTGTTGAGGTTCCAAAATAAGTACAATGAAACAGAGAAAAGCAAAACCCACTTGGCCTACACAAAGATATCAAATTCAAGTTGCCCCTGATGCAAATGAGGCAGGATAGATCCCCTCCTCACCTCCTCAGGCTGGAGTGAGAGGTCCTTACACCTGTGTGTCATCGTGAAACCCAACACGAACCCTAAACTAAGCTCACAGCAAAAACAGAAGAAAACAAAAAACATGCTACGCTTAATAGAAATTTTACTAGTTAGTATAAAACAGAAAAGAGAATTTCATTTGCCCCTCACCAGTTAGACACTATTTTGGGTTATGAGAAAAAGAAACTCAACAAGTAGTCTTGGGATATACTGGGGAACATTGGAAGAGACTTGGAAAGAACCAGGCCTCTTGGCTTATTACCCAGAGAGGTTAAAATGTGAACAAGAACTGACGTACATCAACATGAATAAAAACACATCATCATTTGTCAACCGTGTTAAGAGTGTGAAGATTTACTGAGATCTTTTTTTTATAATATCTCTGAATAATTTTTATATACAGTTGATATGAACCCAGCATTGGGATTTGTTATCAAATCCAATTATATGCATTGACCTCTGCCCTCTTTGGGAATATAATGACTCAGATTTGGGTCCAAGGATTTGTTGGTTTAACAAACATCTGCTATTTGCCATAATAACGTTCATATTAAAAATTGTGTCAGTTCACACAGAATTTTCAGGTGAGCCTGAGAGCCATTCACAATGCCAGTTTACTTCCAAAGATCTTTCCTGTCAGCAAGGACAGGAGGCCTCTTGTCACTGTGGATCACTGTGTTCAAGTTACACACAAATGCCAGAACACAGACGATAGTCTGACTTTGCTGAGGTCAAACAAACACCCCATCCACAATCGACCTAAGTGTGATTATCCTCAGTTGAAAACATGAGAAACAGATCAGTTAGTGACAGAGCGATGTTGCCTGTTTCCCCAGTACCCGGTAAAAGGGCTCACTGTAAAGACCTGCTCATGATGCCTGCAATTCATCCATGTTACAGACGTGAGCATGGATGCACTTCTTGTGTGTGAGGCTGTCTGACCGCTCACTGATGGACGAGAGGGCTTATTATAAGGATGAGAACATTGATTCTCTGCATTTTACAAAATGCACATTTCCTTATTTTTCAAGGTAAACTACTACTGTTTCATCAGTTCACTTTAACGAGGCTGGTAATGTGTGGCTTTGCTATTGTTTTTCTGGTTTAGTTTCCTTTCCTCTCCTCCTGGACCAACTAACTCTAAAGCAAGTTGGCATCTTGGTGCTAAAATATACTAACTTCCTTCTTTGCCAATATCATGCACAGAAAGTGCACAAACTCACTGCTAAATAACAGCTTCAAAGTCTTCAGAGCATCTTAGTTTTCATAGAGGTGATTGGAGAACCAAGATTGTTTCGTTTCCTTACTGAAATACAGAGCAATGAAATCTGATACACAGAGATGCAGAAGATTAGAATTGATAGTTAATAGTGGACGCCCTGTTATGGGTCCCAGATGCCACTTTCAGGCCAACTTATTTTCTAGTTGATATTGCTGACCAGTGCAAGAGAATGGTTTTTACTAGGTATCTAGGTATCAGAAAACAAATGTTGGTGCCACATAATTGTCCTATGATTGACATAGGTTCATTATAATCACTCAAGGAAATTTGTGTAACTGGTCAAATTTAAGAGAATTAAGCTGTTTTCTTGAAGGTTATTGGAGAACCAAAATCAATTGTTTCCTTACCGAAATATAGAGCAATGAAATCTGATACACAAAGATGAGGAAGATTGGAATTGATAGCTAATATTAATAAGGGATGCATTTGCAGCTATGGAGACAATCTATACTATGAAGTCAATGTTGTGTCTAGAGTCATCTTTTCTTACCAGCCTCCTTACTTGCAAGCTTTGACGCCCCAGCAATCTCTTCTGCGCTCTTGCTAGTTACCATGGAAACCACATGCATGAAGAGAGTAAACATATTAGACGGGCACAACGTCAAAGAACTATTTATTCATGATGGGAATGACCATCGGAGATAGGGCAGTCTAACACCTTTGGGGGTTGCAAACGCATATTACCAGCTAGTATATACTGTATGTCTCATTTCTCTTCCAGATGTCTGTCTGTTCTTATCTTGTTTATGTCCTATAAAAGCCACAGCTGAGGACTGAGGAGATGGCTCAGTCCGTAAAGAGTTACCGAGCAAGCATGAAAACTTGGATTTGGGCCACTCAGCACCCGTGTAAATAGCAGAGCACAGTGGCACACCCCTAGAGTCCCAGCATCGGGACACAGGCGATCAAAAGAATACATAGGATTTGTTGGCCTAATAGCTTTGCTTAGTTAGTGAACCCCAGCTTCACTGAGAGACCCTGAAAAAAGCAACAGGGGAAAAGATACCTGGCTTTGCCTTCATCTTCACATGCATGTGCACAGGTGCAAACACACAGACATACTCAACACAAAGGGAACTGCTAATGCTCTGTAATATACTGTGAGTATAGTCCCAAGTCACTCTCACTCACTGCTGCGGCACACTGGGCTCCTTCTAACCTGTGACGTGTTGGGATAAACCATAGATGCTGCCGTCCCCCATTTCTCTAACTGTGACAGGCTTTTGAGATAACACTTCACTTCTGCTTATATGCGTAGAAGTAGTCGTCTGTGTAATTCTCGAAGGTTTTGCTAGGAAGTTAGCAATTGCAGAGTCAAAAATTAGATTTAGTCGCTCCATCTTTCATGAGAGTTTGGGGGATATCAGCATTTCACCACTGTTAAGGGGTGATGACTAAGAAGTCTGCAGAAAATAAGCTGAATTACATCCACGGTAATGAGGCTTGCCATTCCGAGCCTCTAATAATTCCTGTGGGTGTCTCAAGGAGTCAGAGCCAAAGCAGCCCAAACCGTGTTTTTTTGACAGTCTAAAGACTCTGTAGACATTGATTTCCTACGCTTCTGACACTTGTATGGGGTTAGCATTTCCTCCACCAACCTTCTCGGTTTCCCTCAGGAGCATTCAGTGGGTTTCTCTGACACATTTACAGTCTTGGAGAGATGTGTGATCACAAGATAGAGACTTTGACAAGTCTCCCTCTTTGCCCTGGTGACTCAGGCCCAGCTTTGTAAATAAAACTACAGTCTAAACACTGAGGCTTTATGTTTGAATTATCTAAAGAAAATGTGTCCATCAAATGATAACTCAAAATGCTGTATATTTTGGAGAGAGAAAAAAGTATATAACTATTCATGCTAGTACGTAGACAGGGAGAAATAATGGACACTTTCACTGTGTATTTGAGTATGTGAACCACTTCAATGATGTGTCCTAGCCTGGGGAGATGGTCCTGTGGTTAAGGCATTTGCTTATATATATACATGCATGAGGACCTGGGTTTGAACCCCCAGAGTCCACTCTAAGCCAGATGCAACAGTGCCCATCAACACTCCAAGCACTCTGATGCTGAGGTGAGAGGTGGAGATAGGGGAATCCCAAGAAGTTCATGGCCAAACCAGTCTGGAGTATGTAGTGGTAGCCAAGAGACCCTGTCTCAAAGGGGGCAGAAGGCTAACACCTGATGCTGTCCTCTGATTTCCATATGTGTAACAGTTGCGTGCGCATCACACACACACATGAACACAGAGAAACATTGAGGAGACAGGGAAAGAGATGTGGTGGTGGTGGTGGTGGTGGTGGTGTGTGTGTGTGTGTGTGTGTGTGAGAGAGAGAGAGAGAGAGAGAGAGAGAGAGAGAGAGAGAGAGAGAGAGAGAGAGAGCGAGCCCTTTGCTTGGAAAAGGGTTATTTTAAACCAGAGTGAAAATTCCATCTCACCACAGAATATGACAATGTAAAGATGGGTGTATGTACTTACAGAACACAGCATGTAGACGTAAATCAGGATGTTAAATGCTGTGTCTACAACTATTATTTACCATCAGCTTTGAGAATGGGTTCATGAAGGGCTATCATGTGAAATATCACTTTTGATATTTATATATCTTCTATTTATTATTATTATTATTATTATTATTATTATTATTATTATTATTATTATTACTTTTGTTAAAGATTTAGTTGCCTTGCATTGACATCAACATGACTGAAATTCAACTTTTGTTGCTGACCTACAGTACCAAAATCTACAGTAATAGGAACACAATGAACATATTTGCATTAGTTCCCCTTTTAGGTGAATTTTGATGATGTGGGGATTTTTTGCAAGTAGTAGGGGTGACGTAGATGAGTAGAGCCAGGACATTACTCAGAAACCCCAGCTGGCCATCTGGGAATGCACACAGACCCATAAGGGACCCCGGAGAAAACAAGGTATTACAGCTTGTTAAACACCACAGACGCAGCCTTTGCAGTCCTCAAACCACATCATAGCAAGTTTGCTTATATTTTTTATAATATCAGAATCTATGTCTTCTTCAGCTGTACGTTGTGCTATGCCAACCCTAACACACATTTCTATGCATTTGGCTCATGTTTTCATGTCCCAGGTAAAAGTTCAAGAAGGCACAGAAAAAAAGATGTATGGCAGAGCGCCTCTCACATTTTTCACTGTGGAAACTGGTAGTGATGCCCCCCACAGGAGAGCCAGTTTATGTGTATTATCCTGTTATGACCATGATAAGAGCTGGTGAGAGCTAAATGGCTCCTGTGGAGGCAACAGGGATTTCTAATTTTCCATTATTACTGATAGGGAATATGTGTTACTCTGCCGATCAGGTTCCAGTCAGCCAGCGAGAGTCAAGAGAACCTCAGGAGAGAGGTGGTTTCCTTCCACAGTGTCTTAGCTTGCTCTCTGTGGCCGTGATAAAAGATCTACTAAAACCAACTTGAGGAGGAAAGGGTTAATTTGGCTTACAGGTTACTGTCCATCATTAGACGGGGCCAAGACAGAAACCTGGAGCAGGAGATGAAGCAGGGACTGGTGTGGGAAGTCCTGTCTATGTGTTGCTTTTATTTGTTAATGAGTAAATTTGTTTTGGCCAGTGGCTTAGCAGAATAGGGCAAGGCAGGTGTTCCAAGCAGTGGAGGAGGAGAGAGTAGGCAGAGTCAGGGAGAAGCCATGGAACCACCAGAGGAAAAAGACACAAGCAGTTAGCTAGAACCTTGCCAGTAGGCCACAAATCTCGTGATAAAATATAAAATAATAGAAATAGGTTAATTTAAGATATAAGAGCTAGCTAGCAATACCCCTAAGTGATTGGCCAAGCAGTGATTTAAATAATATAGTTTCTGTGTGATTATTTTGGGAGTCTGGGCAACCAGGAAATGCGCAAGTGGCCTCCCCCAACAAGAGACCATGGAGGAACACTGTTTACTGGCTTAATCTACCCCTTACATATAATCCAAGACTACCTGCCAAGGGGTGGCACTACCAACAATGGGCTGGACATTTCCATAGTCACCATCAGTTATGAAAATTCTCTACAGACACACCCACAGGACAATCTGGTCTCCACCAAGTCGACTACCGAGGTTCCTTCTTAGGCATCTCTAGTTTGTGCCATTGATAAGATTTAACGGGCATACCCAGGTAGTTCTTGAAGGCTCATCATGTTGCATAAAGTAGTCTTAAGCAGCTGAGCACTGTTTGCTTTCAGTACATCATGGCCAGTGGTGTGACATCTGGTAACTTTAGGTGTCATTCAATGAAGAGTTGCCACGGCAAATCAGACACTGCTTTAATAGTCCAGGATGGTTCATCAAAGGGTTTAGGTGTCTTGCAGTTTTCTTCTGAGAAATGAGAAGCTCTTCCACGTTACAAACAACTGATATCTAGCGCTCACCTAATTCTGTATCTCTCTGTGATTTGTTTGTGTGCAAACTGGTAGGAGAGCTGGTTAATATGAGAGAGCCCAGGGATCCAACCCTGTGCATGCAGACAGAAAGAGATCATGACATCTATGTGCTTAGTAAGCAGTGCCTCAGAATATAAGCTTCAGAAACAGAATTAGACCGGCCGAGAATGAATTCCAGGGTCTGTGCTTGAGGGGAAAGCTCATGGAAGAAAGAAGGCATATGTTTCTCTATGCCATGAACATTTTGTTTGAGTGGACGTGTGAAGAGAAAGATGGCAGCCAAGGAAATCCTTGGCCTGCAGACGCTGTGGGAAATGGGAGTATTTTCCTATGGTCAGATTGAGCTTCATTTTCTTAGTGTTTTTTTTTTCCTTGGGTGGGGAAGTAGAAAAGCTTGTATAATATTTCTTCTCGAAGCCCAATTCTCATATGGGAATGTTAGGTTTGGTTAGTAGAAGGAGATTTATGAAGGTTGGGAAACATGGTAGGTGTGAGTGAGGGCACATTTGAAACCCAAGACCCTGGAGATTTTCTTAACCCAAAGAGGAGACCCATCTACCTCGAACTATTTCTAGGAGGCTCCCTGCTACTTTAGGGGCTCACGGAGGGATTCCGACAATCCCAGGGGTGCTTTCAACTCCTTCTTCATAGTTCTGCGTGAGTAATCAGCCTTCGCGTTAGGTAGCCCTCAGCTGGAGTTCTGTCTGAATGTCCATCTCTGCAGTCAGTTTTCTTTTCTACATACCCTGTCCTGTGTGTCAGCAGACCCTTGGGTTCCTCTTCTTCAAAAACTATTTTGGGGACTTTTTTTGTTCTATGATTAAAGATATAATAAAGTAGATAGTGTAGGTAATTTAAACTTCTCCAAGTTACACTAACTCAAAGAATTGCTAGAAAGGTGTGTGTATGTAGAGAGACGATGAGGTCGGGAGAGAGATAGGGGAGAGGAGGAGAGATGGAGAGATAGAGAAGAAGAGAGAGGGGAGAAAATGAAAGAGAGACGAGAGAGAGGGAAAGAGAGAAAAATTCAGAAGTTTATATTTAAATCTCCTTTTAGATAGGCTACAGTATATTTTACTCATTCTAATTCTTTAAGGGTATAGGCTCTTAAACAGGGAAGAAACAGGGAGTCCTCCTGTTTTCTTCTGATAGTTTATGTTTATTGTAATTATTACAGTAATATTTTACAACCCACATCTATCTAAGTATTCGGATCTTATAGAATAGCTTCTCATGTCTAAGCCTTAGCAGGAGGTTCCTTATTAAGTACAAATTGCTGCAACAACTTATTAGACCTTTACCTCATGAACAATGCTTTTGGGGGTGGGATCCAAGCTGCAAAATATATAGAATTCCTAAATATTTTCCCTTTGTGATACAGCATCAGTGTTGAACAAACCTACTTTGCGAGTATTGCATGCTTGCTTGTGTTTCTGAATCCCGACTACTGGTTTATGATAGAAACACTTCCAAGAGGGCTGGAGATATAGCTCAGCTGGTACAGTACTTGTCTAAAAACATCTAAAGGAAACTCCTTGACTCAAGCTCCAGAATCTCATGAACTGAGTGTTAGACCCCGAAGGAATAAGAATAGGATGATCTGGAGTGGAGAGTCATGCTTGGTGATGCAGCAAGCTCAAGGCCAACCTGAGCAAAAAGAAAGAACACTACACCATCTACTAGTGAGACAGCCATGGCCGAAATTTGAACATGTCACCTTGATTATCTTGTTTTTAAGGTGAACAATAATAATAAATTTTTTTCCACTGTTTTGAGGGTTCAATGTACTGTGGTGTAGTGAGTATAGACAGTAAAGAGTGAAAAGAAAGTGAGGGCTATTAATATTTTAGTATTAATTATAATATTAACCCATTGATAATATAAATGTCAGTTAAAGTTATACAGATTAGCATGTCTTGGAGAGCTGTTTGATATTGTTCTATGCATTTTCATAAAGACTAAGTCTTGGGAGGATGATTGTTTTATGTTTCTATAATTTATTCAGAACTGTGATCACTTTGAACTCTGTGATGAAGGTTTTGTACCCATGTGTCATTTTATCTACTTAGGGAACCTCTGGAAAATAATCCCTGCTGTTACATACCCTGGAACTTTGGAGGTAATGTCGCCTGTCTGAGAAGGTAGTTCTATCAAAAATCAAAGCCCCAAATTTGAAACATCTGGCTTTGAACTCATTAGTATTTAAGATGCAACTAATGATCTCTTCACCTCTCGGTGTCTGTGTTTGCAAGAGAAAACGAGGGGAAGAAAGTCTCAAGGAAAAATATTGATTCCTCTTCAGCAAACCCTGTTGGAACTCACTGTTGTAGGCCTTGTTATTTTTAAGTGTCTGGATTTTCTTTATGAATTCATTAAAAAATATTTTAGCGGCTCTGGTGGCCTAGTATCTCATTCCAACATAAACTTACCAAGGGAGAACACATACTGCTTGGCTCACCTTTTCATTTCATGGCTTAATAATAATGACAAATTACAGGTGCCCAAGTGACGTTAGGTCCCTCAGCATAGCTGGTTCAATGCTCTAATGTTAGGTCCCTTAGCATAGCTGATTCAATGCTCGAATGTTCTCCTCGCTCAGACCTTCTTTACTCTAAGTTTTAAAAGCTGCATTTACCTTTATTTTTCTGTGTATGAGTGTTTTACCTTTGTGCATGTATGTTACGTGTGCACGTACATGAAGTGCCATGGAGCTCGGAACAGTGTGTCAGATACCCTGAAACTAGAGTCATGGATGGCTGTAAGCTGACACATGGGTCCTCTGCAAGAGTCGTAAAAGCTCTGAACTCGTGAGCCAGCACTCCTAGTCCTGTTCAGAACTTCTAAATATATATGACATTTCTCTTGTAAGTAGTTTGTATCTCGCGTGCTGGAATTCCGTTTCAGAAGCCTGAAACAGATGCCCCCTTTTAATGATTGCGGGCAACTTAGACCTGTTTTCTTGTCTTACTTTCAAGTTGGCAGAATGAATGACATCTGTATTGTTTGCTTCCAGTGAGTCACCTTGTGCAGCAGACACATGAAGAGAGGATGTCTCTCTCTACTGGGAATCATGTAGGTCTCTTGATTGTCTCCAACATGAGGTCTTTTTTCATCCATCATACGTCATCACGAATGATGACCTCAACACCTCAAAATATGAAGTGTTCAGTCAATTTTTGAACGTTCATTTTCCAATCGTTCCTCCAAAGCGTATAGAAACCCGTTGTATAATATAAACTTTATACTTGGTGGCTCTCCTAAAGCCATTTGTAGAGTTACTCCAGTCTCTTTGTAGGCATTCTTTGAAAGCTCTAAGGATGTGAACCTCATGTGTCGTGAAGGAATGTTGTGTAGCGTCTCCTTTCTTATTTGAATGTCCCCCTGCGTCTTATTCGCTTCGTCTTAGGAATCAAAAACCGTGTCAAACAGATGTTGTTTGTGAAATCTCTGTCTGCTTTCTGAAGTTAGCTCAAACTGGTATTCTATCACTAAGTCTGGCAGCAGGAGATGCTCTGCAAATGCCTCACTGAAAGGGATGGACTCCTACTTACTGCTAGTACTCTGAACATACCTTGTCTATCTAAAAATGAGTCTAAGAGGCTGGAGAGATGGTCCAGTGGTTAGATACACTTGCTGCTCTCACGGAGGGCTGGAACTCAGTTCCTGGGACCCACATGGTGGCTCTCACCCATCTGCAACTCAGTACTGCTGTAGGAAGTCTTACAGCCAATGGTTACCTGCCCACTGGGACATGGCCTCTAATACCATATAAGCCGATGTAGAGCAGGCATCCATCCTCTTTTTCCGGTCGCTGGATTCGGTTTCTGTTCTCTATTCAAGCATAGGATTCTGATTTGTGAGTCTACCCCTAAATAAATAACCATCTATTTCTCAATTCTGAGCTAGTGTGGGATTTCTTTTAAGTGTCCACACAGTTCACTGCAGCGTTTGTCAGGCAGACTGACTGCTTAGATGGCAGTGGAATGCCAAAGCAGAAGGGTCACTCTGCACCCTGGGACCAGGCTGAGAGAGCCCAGCCCCAGGTACCCACTTCCAGGTGGGGGTCAAACAGAGAGTAGAGTAATAGCGAAGTGGGTAGTAGCAAGGTAACCAAATGGAAAGGCCTTGATCTTTGATTCAAGCAACCCAAGTTCAAGTCCTGATCTAGTGACTTACTATTGTACTTTTGCTGTCTTGGAAGAGGAACCTGGATCATTCCGCATCTGTTTTCTCATTCTTAAACTTGAACCATGCCTTACTTTCCCTCGCCGCTGTAACAATATACACTAAGAAAGTCACCTGCAGGACTAGGAGGCTGTTTGGGTACACAGTTTAGGGTGCACAATTGGAGGTACTGTGCACTGTAAAACTTGAAGTAACTGGTCACATTGCATCCACACATCCAGGAAGAAGACAGCAATGAATGTCCTATTCAACTTACCTTCTTTTTTTTTTTTTAAATCGATAAAGAATTGGAGCCCAGGGAATGGTATCATCCACAGTAGACAGGTAGGTCTTCCTACCTTGATTAACCTATTGAAATAATCCCCCACAGGTACACTCTGTTTGCTCTGCATCCCCAGGTCCTTTGCACATGACAACATTTTGTGTGTGTGTGTGTGTGTGTGTGTGTGTGTGTGTGTGTGTGTGTCAGGGGCGGGGGAGTCCTAGATTTGCAGAGAAACCTTGAGGATTCTTTTTGATTTCCTAATTTCTAAGTTCATTCATTGTATTAGAAACGTGTATTTCTAGTAAAGAATGATTGGTTAGGTAAGCTGAGTTTGGACTGTAGGGCCTGGGGCATCCTAGGTAAGCACTTCGTCATTGGTTTACTTCTTAGGTGTCCCCTCATTGTCTTTTTGCTTGTTTGAGGCAGGATCTTGCACTGAGGTTTAGGGTGGCCTGGAATTCATTACGTAGTCCAGGCTGGTCTCAAGCTTGTGCAATACTCCTGCCTCTGACAAGGTTGAGATTATAAATGTGAGCTACCACACTTCCTGTAAAACTGTCCTCTCTCTCTGCCTCTCTCTGTCTCTCTCTCTCTCTCTCCCCTCCCTGTGTGTATGTGGTGTGTGTGAGAGAGTGTATACATACATGGTATTTCCATATGCATTATATGAATATGTCTGTGCACATCCGTGAGTACACATGTGGAGACCAGAGGTCAACACTGAATATCTTCTTCTTTATTATTATTTATTATTATTAATGTCTTACTGCTTTATTATTTTTAAGATTTGCTAAAATTAATTTCTATTGAAATATAATTACACCATTTCCTCCATTACCTTTCTTCCCTCCAATCCCTCCCATGCTTTCCCTGCCTCCTCACTCACTCTCAAATTGATGAGCATTTTGACTATTATTGTTATGTATATGTGTGTCCATGTGTGTATGTGTGTATATATGTATAGGTATATATGTATAAATATATACATAAAGCTTGCTGTGCCCATTTGGTGTTGCTCATGTATATATGATTTCAGGACTGACCACTCTTTATTGGATAACCAATTAGGAGACTCATTCTTGGGAGATGCTAATTGGTGAAGAATCTATGTTGTAGATGTATCTCGTGGGGATGGGCTCCCATGTTGATCTGTGCTGTGTTCTTCTGTCATGGTCTTCATTTGTTGTAACAAGAAACTTAACTGTGGGTATAAGGATATATTCTAGAATGCAGGTAGTGTTTATGCTGGTCCAGTAAGGTGGGGACAGTTAAGGTGTCACTAATACCGGGTCGTGGGCTGAGCTGCTCATCTATCCCCACTTCATTTCTTAAAGCAGGCTCTTCCACTGAACATGGAACTTCCTGGTTCAGCTAGGCTCACTGTCCAGTGAACTTCCAGGATCCTTCTGTTTTTGCCTCTCGAGCACTAAGATTAGGAGTCACATGTCTGATTTAGGACATGGGTGCTGGGGATACAAATTCAGGTCCTGATGTTTACTCAGCCTGTACTTTGCTGGCTGATCCATGTATCCAAACGATTGCTCTATTTTATTTTTAACTGTTGCTTACCACTGGTTATTAATCATGTTACCGAGCTACAGTGAATGTTCTCTCAGATGTTGATGCATGCATCTATGCCTTGTGACTTTGGATGCCTACCTTGCATCTCTGGATTCTGGTTCTCTCTGTATGTGTCTTCCATTGTGGCCTGGACATTGTGATAACCTGCTCTCAAGGAATCCGAATGGCAGCACATGGCTTGCAAGCTGTCCTTCTGTTCATTGCCTCCTCATCTCTGCGCCGCTGTGGTTAAATTGTCTTTCTTTTCACCATTTCACTGGCTGCCAAAGACGAAAGCAATCAAAACCCATAAATCTTGAAATGCTTCCATTAACCAATCAGAAGCTGTCATTGCTCTCGCAGCTGCCCTAAGAGGGGCCATTTTTGGTAGCTTAAACTAAATTCTTCTGTATCTGTCCACCGGGGATAGATACATTTTAGCCAGTTAGAAGGGTTTTCAGCTCTGTAGTTGGTTCTAAGAGTGAAAAAAAAAAAAAACCCTCCTTTCTGCACCTTTCAAAATCTAAAACAGGGTTGGCGATTTTCTTGCTCCTTCTTGCAAGTCCTAGAAACTGACTGACTGCACTTGCATATCTTAAACCTGGTGAGGAGCAACAGGCTTTGGAATCTCACACTTGGAGACAATCAACGGAACCAGGAGAAAATTTGTAGCCATCCAAACCCATCAGGAACCACTGAGATGGATGGAACAGCAATGACTGACACCTGTCACCGAGAGAGACTCTCTTGCTCTATGGCATAGACTTTGACATTTAAATTGCAGGCAGCCCCAAGTCTGTCCCAGGAGCTGCCCGTGGTTGAATGCATTTCTGATCACTTACTTGAGGGGCGCAGTGGGGATAACGAGGGGGGAAAAAAGAAAAATCAAATTGTTCTAGGAAATCATGTTTAATGTAGAAATCTGGTTAATATTAAAATGCAATCTGCAGTTTTCAAGTCTTCTATTCCTCAAGGAAAATATCTCCTGTTCAAGGGACTGGAGCAGTAAGCACCCTCGTATTACATCACTTCCTATGTCAGGCCCAACTAGCATTCAAAACGTATTACTGTATTGATAATGCTAATTTTAAAATGATGCCTTCTTTTTCCCTTTGGTTAAAGGGTCTGGGCAAAATTCCAATCATATGGATCAATTTAGCTCTAGACGGAGCTCGCCCAACTGATATTTCACGCACTATATAGAATGTGGTTCTTCCACATGCTCGGGAATAGGAGCCCATGTTTCCCCACTTACCGCACAGAATTGCATTTCCCAGGGATTTATCTCTCTCAAGGACTTTAGAAAAAGAGGCTATCAGCAGATCCAACAGGGAGAGACACCAGCAAGCTGCCTCTGATCTTGGGATTGCAAAGGGTTAGGAACTGACTTCTGAAACTCAACCCTGTGCCATGTTCAAATCCAGTTTGATATCTTCCTGTAGGTTTGGCTGGCCTTTGCCACCGTGGTTCTCATCACCAGAAGGACATGTCACCAAAACCATTAATATTTATCCTTGCACCCAATTCTTATTTTTTGTGTGTATGAGTGTGAGCAATGTCTTGGAACACTGAATCTGATGTCGTAGGAGCACAACACCTTAACTATTCCCCATGTAGTTAACTGGTATTCTCATTTCAGCCTGTTGCCGTGCTAAGTTTCAGGACCATAAGCAGCTAAAGGGACGAACAGTTTATCGAAGCTTACACATTACAGTCTATCACTGAGAGCCATCAGGGCAGAAACTTGGAGCAGAAATCACGAAGGAACACTGCTTGCTGGCTCACTCACAGGTGTATGCTTAGCTAGTTTCTTATGCATCCCAGGACCACCTTCTCAGGGAATGATGCCACCCACAGTGGACTGGGCCCTCCCGCATCCCTTAGTAAACAAAATACCCGCCCTACCCCCATGCGCATGTCCACAGACAAATCCGACCTCTGCAATCCCTCAGTTGGCATTCTCTTCCCAGGAGAGTCTATGATGGCCTGGCAGTGAAAGCTAACTAGGATACTTTGCATTTCTACTTTCTATTTGAAAATAGAAATTTCATTAACAAAAAAGTAATATGGAAAGATGCAATATTACAGACATGGAAAAATGCAGCATTATAGACCAGAAGAAGGTGGCAATATCATCTATTTTGAGTACCGCTGGTCCTTGGGAGTGTGTATGTGACTGGTTGTGTTCTGTGTGGCTTTAGAAGTGCCAAGAGGTAGATGACCCACGAAGTTGTATGAGGCCACTTATTCGTTTCCCGGCCTCCAAGATTTCCGAAATAATCACACAGAAACTATATTATTTGCAATACTGTTTGGCCAATAGCTTTAGCATATTGCTAGCTAGCTCTTACATCTAGAATCAATCCATTTCCATTATTTCATATTTTACTATGAGGCTCATGGCCTACCAGCAAGATTCCAATTGGTGGGTTGCATCTTTCTCCTCTGGCAGCTCCATGGCATCTCTAAACTCTGCCTTCCTTCTCCCAGCATTCAGTTCAGTTTTCTCCACCTAGCTCTGCTCTTTTGCCTTATCATAGGCCAAGACAGTTTCTTTATTAACCAATGGTATTCACAACATATAGAGGGGAATCCCACATGACACGGAGGTCTCACTAATTCAATCTTTTACTTAGTTATTGTTTTGTTTTTTTAGATTGACCTCAGAGAGGAAATATTCTGTTGACATCACCCCATTTTTTTCCCAATTATGAATGTAAAGACAGGAAATGTGTGCTTTCTTGTCCTCACAATGGGTGTAGATTGTAGGCTCGGGAGCCGTGTTGGAGCCTACTCAAGTGGGAGTTTACAACAAGTCTTTATTCAACACCACTTTCTAGCACACACTTGCTATTTTCCAGGCACCTTCTCAAGTGGTCTATATATAACTTAGCAACTCTATAAAACACTTATTATTTTTATCCTCATATTCCAGTCTAATGGGGATGCCAAAAGACTCAGTGGTTTTCTTCAAGTGAAACATAATTGATTTTGATTAGGAAACCATAGTAAAGCCTTATATAGAAAAAGGCAGAAGACCGAGGCACATAGATTTCAGTACATGAGGGAGGTGACTCACAAGGAGTCTGCTTCATCTTTGAGAATGGTATTCTAGGCTAAGGAATCAGGACAGCGCGTATAAGGGACATGTAAGAAGGTGTGATATAGTTAAAGATGTTTATTTTCTTTGGCATAATCTTGCTTCATGGAATTATTTTAAAGGAATGGTTTAGGAAAATCTAAAACCATGGTGTGTATATATGTATGTGCATAACAGTTTCAAAATATTTTTCATAAAATGAATGAAAAGCATACAAACCCAAGAAGATAATGTCTTGGAGGCTGGAGAGATGGCTCAGAAGTTAGAAACACTGATTGTTCTTGCAGATAACTCCAGTTAGGCTTCTAGCATCTCCCATCGTAGCCCATATACCTGTGTGGTATTCCAGTTCCAGTGTCCTTTCCTGGCCTCTTCAGGAACCTGCATGAATGCTACACACACAGAAACACACCCATACATATATACATAATAAAAATGAAGTAAATATTTTTTGAAAAGAGATGATATAAGGCCGCACACATACACATAAAATATCGATTTAACTGACTGACTGACTAAATATAGTAAGAGAAGCATGAGTAATGATGTGTGAAGTTGACCTCTGACCTCAACATGCACACAGGTGCCTTCCTATGTATGTATATACATGTATCCACACTAATATGCAAACTCATACGCCTGTTTAAAAAGAAAAACTGATTTGATAACAGTTGTTCTGATATTATGTTCTTATCTTCTGGGTTAGGACAATGAAGCCAGAGCTATGGGAGAAATTGGAGGGTAATCGCTGGTGGGTAGTTTTGGTCAAAACCTCGTGTAGGCATGAATGAGATTATCAACAACAAAAAAGAGTAAGTGGTAAAAATAAGAGATCGACAGGACAGTTGACTGGCAGGGTGTGTGTGAGAAAGGGTTAACAAGGCTTGTAATCAATATCTGTGGGGGGAGAATTTAAAGTATCAAGTGGGGGAATTGGAAACGTTTCTTAACAACAAGAGAACTGCAAGAGACAGGTAAGAGCTGTCTAAAGTGGGATTGAGAGATATTCGTTATTTCCCAGGTTATTCTGGGAAGGCAGATCAGGGATTTCATCCTGTTGGTGCCCCTAAGGAGACTGGTGCAGTGAGGTAAAGGCTGTAACTGTGAACAGCAAAGAAGTATTTCATATGGTAATCTCATACTGAAGTGATACTGTTGGAATTGAAGAATATAACAGGAGAAATAAAAGCTACAAGGGAAAGAAAAGTGATAGCAGAGATCAAGAAGAGAGAAAGGAAGGAGTGTGTCTGTAGAAACAGTTGGCAGAGGACGGTCAGTACCCGTGTCTAGTTCTTTCCATTCGCGTTCCTTCAAAAATGCCATATATTGCTCTGTAGTCCCCACGTTTCAGACATGGTGATGGTGCGTGTGTGTGGGCAGTGGGCTCAGACCACTCTGAGCTAGTCACCTGGTTGTCAGCAGAACTCGTTGCTAATCTGCCCTAACTGAACTGGGTGACAATAGAAAGAGGACGCCATTAGAGTCTAAAGGCATCACTATATCTAATAGCATCAAATTATCTCTTGTCGGCAAAGGTTTAAGAGGTTTCTGCATTCAAAACAGTGTTGTAAGCCAGGGTTGAATGAATGTTGTATGCAAAACCCAGGTTGCTGTGTGAGCAGGCACATGTGCGTGTGTGTGCATGTGTGCATGCATGTGTGTGTGTGTGTGTTCACACACGTGGAAGTTAGAGGTCACTGTGGGGTGCCATTCTTTAGGGTACTGTCCAGAATGTGTTCTGGAGTCAGAGTCTCTTACTGGACCTGGGTCTTGTATGTTGGGCAAACTGACTAGCCAGTGAGCCCAAGGATCCTTCTGGGGCTACAAGCATACCTCATAACAACCAACGTTTTTAACCTGGGTTCTGCAGGTTAAACTCAGTACCTCATGCTTTCATGACAAAGCCTTTGCCAATTGAACCACCTTCCTAGCCTGCTCCTTGATATTTAATCAATAAAATTTTATTGGAACACAATTGCATCCATACGTTTACTGGGTGTACCTTGTGGTTACAACTGCAGAGTCAGTGGTTGCTAGAGTCTAATGTGGTTGGTGAACCATGAGACATTAAGTTGCTGCATGCAGAAAGGGTTTATGGAGTCCTGCGCCACAGTTGGAAGCTATGCCTCAGTAAACACAACTTACGTATGTGTGGAGCTTTGTTCTCGGGGACATTTGTTTCCGATAATGATGGAAAATTTTATGTCTTTGTACTAGCAACTGCAGATGAAATGGATACATTGAAAGGCAATATCAAGCTCATTCTAAACAATCAGGAGTTGATGGTAAAAGCCCCCAAGTAAACCCTGTTTGAAGACGCCAGGTTTAGCAGTCTCCGTGGGATTATGGATGGGTGTGCAGTTTTTCCAGACCATTTCTCGTCCTTAGATTGCAGCCTTCCCCCTTGTAAATCTGAGCCTGTGGTCAGGGCCGCGGGTAGCAAGCATCTCTCCAGTGGGGCTGGAGAGCTGACAATAGGATACAAGGTGTTCTTGGTTGGTGCCCAACTGCCCCCAAAATGTCCGTGTGGGGAGATATACACTGTTGACTTTAAAATTATACCTCAGCAGAAAGAATGCAGACTAACTTGATTACAGCAATTGAAAAGGAGGCAGTAGCTGCCTTGTCCTATTAAGGGCTTTGAGAGAAAGAGAGGAGAGAAAGAAAGAAACCAAAACCTCCTGTCTCGGCATATCAGGTGTGCCTCAGTTCTAATGAAGAGCCCGCTTTTTTATTTGTCCTTAAAAACTATAACTGGACCAGTCTGCTTCCACCTTCTCCTCTTTGAGAATTAAACACAGACAGAGTTTGCTCAGCTTAGGCATGTCTAGCCGAAGGAAGGACAGTGGTTATTATGTTCAAATGCGTGAATATTGTCGCCTGGCATCAACGTCAGGTGACTCGTACATAGTTCAAATGCCAGTCTGTGGAGAGTGTCCCAAGTTGTGACAAAATACTGAGAAATGGCTGAATGGTTGGTGCAGAATGGCTAAGTTCTTTCTTTCTTTCTTTCTTTCTTTCTTTCTTTCTTTCTTTTACTTTCATTCTGGAGTTGAGGAATTGAGTTTCTTTATATTCTATTTTCCATACTAATTGTTTATTGAACTAAGAACGACTATGAACACTGTGACTAATTTCTCTGTACTAAACGGTATTGGGATTCTTCTTTTTTTTGACATTTTTATTTCTGAATGTGTACTATAGAGGCTGGGCATAAAAGGGACCATGCAAAATTCAGAATTTGTTGTGGATGATATGAGAACAAAGATGGGTTTTATTCCCACATGCTGACAGAGAGAAAGAGAGAGAGAGAGAGAGAGAGAGAGAGAGAGAGAGAGAGAGAGAGAGAGAGAGACAGTGTCAGTGTATGTATGTATGCATGCATATGCACGCATGCATGTGCATATCCATGTCTGGGCAGATGTCCTGGTGTCCACACATACCAGAAGGCATATTTGGATTTGATTTTCAGGTTTTTGTCTACCTTGGCTTTTGAGACAAGCTCTCTCATTGTCTTGGGGGCTCATTTTTAGGCAAGCACTGGAGTTTGAAACAAGGTTCCCATGCTTGTCCAGCAAGGGCTTAACTCCTGAGCTATTTCCCCAGCCCATGGGTCATATCTTGCTACCGTGTTTTAGATGCTTCCCTGGTATTAGTGAAAATTGATAATAATAATAAGTGAGATTAATAATTAATAATCAATTCAAATTGAGGGGCTCAAATTAAATTATTTCTTGCAATACATTGACAGGACAACCAAGCAATGGAAATCTTCCCACTCTTAAAAACATGGATTTATTGTGGGGAGTTAGCTAGAGATAGACCTTGGGTTAATTCAAACTCCCAGGCGAATTTGTCCAGCTCTGGGGCTGTTTGAATTGTCAAGAAAGATGCTAAGACTATGTACACGAGGAAATCAAACTTCTGGGAACATCAAAAGCACATCTCCACTGGAAATGAGCTCCGTGTAGCCAAAGATACTTTCTCTTTGACTGCCACCTTTGCCACAGGGCATACGGACATACATGGTCTCTGGCATGACATTTATCATGGTACATATTGTTCTCCAAATACAAATACTAAAGTTGCTATGTCCATATCTTTGAAGATACCCAATTGGAAGATGACTGGAATGCATGGATTACATATGTTGCTGTGTATTTGATTAAATACTTGTATATGGAGAAGAATTTATTTCTTGGCTTTCTTTTCCACTTCACTCTGTCACACGCTGTACATTTTGGAATTGGTAATCTTTATAATGGCAAGTCAAGGGAAATTTTGCCTGTGTTTTATCTTCTGACATCAAAATAGGAGCTGCACACCAGAGCTAAGCCCATTTTCAGTGGACACAAGTAACCCGGGGAAGGGTATTGAAAATGAGGCCACAGCTTACATTTTATCCACTAATGAACTCTTTGTTATTTTATTAACAATGTCAGAATCAAGAACAGTGAGATCAGAACTAGATCTCATGTGGAAAACCATAATAGCTCTCCAAAGATTCTGAATTTGAGATGCATTACGTTAGGTCTTCAAATGTAGACTGACCGTAACTCAGGGACTGCTTACAAAAACACAGCCCTCTATTAGGATTTTTAATGCATTGCAAGATATTAATGATGGCCTTATAACACATCAGTATGCCAAGCTGTAGAGTGCTATACAAAGTGAGTTTTATGCCATATTCTCTAAACACAGAATGTCTCACTTTCTGAATATGACTGGCCATAGCTACATTCTAAAATTGTTTTAGCATCTATGTTCTGCGCAATATTTGTTTGACTGTGAGGTTCATCTTTTCTGAAGGGCAAAGGACAATCATACTATTTATACATATATTATATATATAAATATGGCTATATATATATATGACTAACATAAAAAATTAGCTACAGAAATTTTCTGTGAGAAAGAGCGCCATTGTAGAAAAAAACCATTTGTTAAATTGTTATGATCTATCATGAAACTCCACCAGCTTTCTGAGCAGTCTAGAATGTACTTATATCCTTTTCGTTATTACTGAACACACATTTATTTTATTCACCAGAAAATGAATGGGGGTAGACAACTAGATTTTTATTCCAGATGGCACAAAAAACAGCAAGGTCACACATGAAGCCAGGCTGTCCTGTTTAGAGGGAACTCAAAATTTATCGTCTCTCTTTTAGATTGTAGAATTTATTCTTTTTCATATATTTTCCTGGACCATTTTGCTTATTATTCATGGAAGAGATACATTTGAATTGAGAAACCGACTTGCTTAGCTGTGCCGGTCTGGCCCCGCCTCCGTTCTCCTCCCAGTTTTGTGTGTATTGCTGTCTTTCTTGGTTTCAGATCAGCATGGCAGTGTGCCTCCACACCAACTTTTTCTGGCAGAGGTGGAGAGCACACAGCTCATTTTTCAAAAACTTCAGAGTCTGTTTTCTACCTTGACCTGTTCCAAGAGTTACCTCTCTCCTGCAGCCTCTCAAGATTTTCGTAATTGTCTGTTCCCCAATTTTCATAATTTGTAAACACTGTGAAATGGCTGCCAGACATGTACCATAGGAAAAGTGGAGAAAGGGCGGGGGTGGGGAGCACCAGCTTCCTTAAACCATTTTTACATTTGACTTGGGAAGAAAGTTGGGCCAGTGCCCGCAGCAGTTAAAGGTTCAGGCGCGGGACTCAAAGTGATTTTTCTTAAGGTGTCACTGCCACACACAGCCACCACGTGTTCTTTCTTGGCTCTAGCTCCGCTAAGCTGCCTCACTTTGGAAGGTTGTATCTTTCCATGGTTGGCATCCATCTTTCTCCGCCAAGGTGAGGGCGGCACAAGATGCACGTTTTCCCAGCTCCTCTCCCCAGGCTAATCACCTTGGATGAGACTCTAACATTTCAGCGAGTCTAGGGATGTTGCCCGAAGTAGGGCAGGATGGCTATGGCACCCAGAGCCACAGCACAGTGGAAAACAAGCCTTCACGTTAACAGGAGTTGAAACTGCCAGGAAAGGGTGCCTCTCTGCTCATGTCCCTAGGCCAAGCTGCTTGTGGTCCGACTGACAAGTGGAGCCAGCATAAGAAAGGTGAAAAATAAAAAAAATTACTAAGGTTTGTTAATATTCTTTGGGCCAAGTGGAGTGAAACGAAGAGCGGGGAGATAGAAATTCTGTAGCTAGGTAGCAGATAAAATATAGAATTTCAGAGTATTTTGTTGTTTGTTGAGTACACTTAGTTTTCTTTGGTTTGGTTTGGGTTTGGTTTTATGATAGCATCTCATCTAGCCCAGGTTGGCCACTAGGTCTGTGCCACCAGACCCAGGTTCTTTCATGTATTTTTTAATGGCTGTCTATTTGGCTGAAACTGCAAAGAAAATTAATAATTATATCTTATAAAGGTAATTGTTTCAAAACTCCAGTCAACTAAATGTATCTTAAAGCATCAGGGTTAGTTTAGTTAAGAGACAGCTCTGATTTTTTCTCGCATCTGTGGCCATCTGGTTTGTCCTCTGCCTCCTCACTGTCTGGGTCTGCCGTTTGACAGCAGAGCTGCCTAGATTGAGCTGTGACGTTAGGCAGAGGGCAGCAGCCACTACCTTCCCAGTTTCCTTTTCTGCTGTCCTTCTAGATGTGGCTCGTGGCTCGTAGAGACTAACCACCATGCAAACCTGAGGACTAAAAAAGGCTGTGAAGTAGCCATCCTGCATCCCAGGCTGCAGAGGACACGAGGAGGAGGGGAGAGAGGGTTCAGAGCACACACCAAAACATGACTGGCGCAGAAGTCAGGCCCTTCTTCCCCGGTGAGACGTGTGTTTCCATGTAAATTCCACGCTGTCTGAGCTCCGTAGTGCTTAGCTACTTACCCATTTGGCCTCGCTCTTTAATGCTGTATGCATTTCACACATACTCCTTATTTTATCCTTCGTTTCTTTGGATGACACAGAGTACATTTCTCTATGATTTGTTCCGATAGTTTTTAACATATACGCATAACCATTTTTTTCCCACTTAAAATTATTGGCATCCAATTTTTAGCTGGTATCTCAAATATGTCCCGAGCCTCAGCAGAGTTTACAGGACTTTTGACACTGACTCACCAGGGCAACCCGAGGACATCTTGTCTTTCAGTGTTAACCTGTTTCCGTCTCACTGTAATTGCCTTCTAATTGGTTCGTCTGAAATATATTTGAATGATAATGTTTTGCTCATGCATTTTTCCTTGGGAGTATTTAGAAGCTCAAGGTGCACTTTGAATTAACAGCAATGTATCCTTTTAAACCTCGCTTATTTTGTTTCTGGGATTGTTAGCCTCTGGACAAAATTCTGGCTGACTTTACCGGTCTGTTGGAACATCAGGCCCCCATCTCCAATATCCTTGACAGTTTTCCACAGCATAATTGCAGCCTGCCTAACAAGCACCCACACGTCCACATATAAATAATAGCTTAATGATTATTTATATTTTATCACACACTGAATGTTGTTAGTTTTTGTTTCTTATCTTGATTCATTCCTTGAATTTTTTTTTTATTTTGATCAAAAGCATAATGTGGTAACTCAGAGAAACCCTTAGGGCATAGTCGTCTGATGGTACCCTTGGTTTTAAATTCCCTTCTTGACAGTACCTTGGTCCGCAGCTCCTTTGGGAGGAATCTGCTGGGTTTTTTTCTTTTCTTCTTTTCTTCTTTTCTGCTGTCTTGACCCTCTTTCTCCCCGTCTCACTGTTGGTATGATATGTCTAACACAGGCATTGGTTTATCTTCATCTGAAACTAGTGTTTGCATTTAGTCTGGAGCGTTCTTCGATTTATTTTTCTGATTCTGGAGAATTCTTTCTATCGTTTCCATAGGAACATTATCTCCAGGAGCTTCTCTGCGTTTTGCTTCAGGTCATCTCCTTTAACTTTCCTTGTGGATTAGCTTCTTTCATACATTTTAAACACATAAATGTGGCACCCAATGTTTATTTCTGCTCATATCAGTTTTATATTAATTATTATACAAAGTGATAGGTTTAATTATAGCATTTTCATATAGAGGTGCCAATTTATTTCGTTCTTGTTTGCCCCCTCCCCCACTGCCCTTCTCCTTACCCCTCCCCCACTGGCCTTCTCCTTACCCCTCCCCCACTGGCCTTCTCCTTACCCCTCCCCCACTGCCCTTCTCCACCTCCCTTCCCCATTGTCATTCTCCATCTCTTTACCCCTACTACCCTTTCTCTCACCTCTTCCTGCTTCCCTTCCTCCTGCTGAAGAGCCCCTTTTCTGCTTTCACATCCAATGTACTCTAGTTACCTCTCCAAAAGTTAGGCACCACTCCCTACTGATCACTCTCGTCAATAAACTGGCTAATTAGGGGATTAGAAAGCTCTCAAAGGAAGAAATGCAAATAGCCCATATGTGTTTAAAAAGATGTTCACTATCCATAGCTATCATAGAAACGTTGATTTAAACTGCTTTGAGCTTCTATCTCACCCCATAAGGAAGGCTTAGCATCAGGAAAGCAAACTGTAGTGAGTGCTGGCTGGAGTTTGGGAGAAGGGGAGCCCTCATAGGCTGCAGGTGGGGATGTGCACCGGAACAACCACTGTGGAATTCAGTTGTGGGGGTTCCTGAAAAGTCAACGGCAGATGATATGCCCACTATCATAGCCTTCACGGACCCAGCTCCATAAACCTTGTACTTCTAGCCCCATGCACAATTACATACCATACTCTAAGCGCTATAGAACTATGTAATAATTATAATGTCAAAAATATATTAATATAATGCCAGCTACAAACTTCTGGCAAGAGTTCCCAGTGATTCAGGTAGTATTCTAAGTGTCCGGCATCATTTTTAATGCTCATTTAATCTTTAAAACAAAGAGTGTTGATCCTCATAGAATCACTGAAATCTTGCTGGCTGTGTGGGCTGAAACACACCTATATTCCCAACACTCGGGAGGTAGAGGCAGAACCATCAACTACTCAGTGCTAGACTCTGCCATGTAATGAATCTGAGGCTGTTCTGGGCTACATGAGATTTGTCTTTAAAAACCAAACAAAAGAAAGAAAACAACCTGTATTGGATGAGGAACCTGAAATGCAGAAAAATAAGCGCAGTCTGGTCCTTGCTGTGCTATAAAAACCGTTGCAAGAGCTTTCTAGTTGTTTCCGTGTGTAGTTGTGGAATACCTTGCTCACCGGGAATCCCACTCTGCCAGGTCTCCGGAGTCAGTGGAAGGAAGCCCTTCAGAGGAAAGGCATATGTCCATTTCTGAAAAAGTTAAACAGGAGCTTTCTTGGTTTCACTTTCAAAATGATAAAACAGCCAATGTTCCCCACAGGCTAAGAAATACATGTCTTTTTGTGAGGTTGTGGGGGTTGAACCCTTGTCAGGATCCTGGTCAGTAAGCTTACTGTTGCTAATGATGCTAAAAAAACGTCACTCAGGATCTTTCCCATTACTATTTTATGGTACAACACTGGTTCATCAGGCTTACGCTCAGGGAAGTAGGACTCATTTTTACCACCATTGTAGGCTCTCTCTCTCTCTCTCTCTCTCTCTCTCTCTCTCTCTCTCTCTCTCTCTTTCTCTCTCTCTCTACATACACACACACACACACACACACACACACACACACACACCTCTTCCCTGCTATATGACCCTGAATTACACCTACATAGTGTAGTTCTCAAGTTCTCTTTTATAAAGTTTAGGGCAAAACCTTGAACAGCTTTGAGTCTTTATACTAAAACCATGCCAAAAGTCCTCAGAATTTAGAGAGACTGGGAAATTGACAGACATCCAGAAATATTCTGACAGGGCTAGTACACTAAGAAGAGAGGGCAACAGACACCTTAGAGGAAGCCAGTCTTACCAACAGGGAGATGGTCAATGGGTGATGGCCAGTACCTGGTTACCTTGAGATGAGGTCATTGATCTTGTAGTCTTCTAAACACTATTTCCTTTGTCTAAATATGTGTTCCCTGTGTTCCAACACGTACAGATCCACACACAGAGAGCCTACATTAGTAAGAAAAATCACCAGACTGTAAAGATTACTCAGAGGTTAAAAATATCACTCTTCCAGAGTACTTGAACTTGGAGCAACTCTCAACCACTCCCACTCCAGGAGATCCACTATCCTCTTCTGACATCCTTAGACACCAACACACACGTGGTATACACTCACACCAACACACTCATAGGTAAATGAAATAAATCTTTAAAATAGAAGTACCAGTAGAAGCCATTGTGGCTACTGCTAAAAACTGGCCACTGAAAAAATGAGAATTTAGAGAAGAAATTCTGGGATGAAGATTCCATTTAGCACAGTAGGATGTCAACTGAACAAAATACACAAGTTTTTATCCCGGCTGCAACTTCTGCAGAAAAAGTCACCTGAAGAAAGCGTTAGTGTCTTTAACAGTTTGAGACCCTTGGCTAACTCATACCCAACAGTCTAATTCAGTGAAACCTAAGGTCAACTGGGTTTACCAGAAGGGCTCCCAAAAGCAGGGGTGGAGGGATAGGGCCCACCTGCCTTAGCTTATTCAGTAGATCTGGTGTGATCAGGTTAATTTGCATTTCTATCAGACCTCCAGGTGCTGGTAGTACTGCTTCTGTGGAGACTCAACTTTGAGCACCAGATCAATGGACTTGAAGTGGTGGGGATCAAGATGCAGCCATTGCTACCCATCCCATGTACTTCACAATGTTGTATGTTAGTCTTTTTCCTTCTTCATTAGCTCAGTTTTTTTTCTATGCAAATCCAATTTTTTGATCTTACTCAGTGTTCTCCTCCGTGTCTGTTGCCTCCCTCTGTTCTCTGGGTACTATATGACTCCTGACATCTATAGACCAATGTGGCTGCAGTTACCCCCATGAGACCCTCTCAGTATCGGACCTACTACCCTTTTCTTGCGGAAGGAAAGAAGAGCTCATGAAACATATTAGACTTTAACTGTTCCTAGGAGGAGAGACTTCTTAGGGTGTGTGGTTATCTGGAAGCTGCCCATGCTCTGTAACTATCCCAGTTAAACACATTGGCCCACCAAGTTAGAGTTGGTAAAATCCTTTCTCTGGTCTGCCATTGCTTTTCTATTAGAGCAATTAGAACTAGGCTCTAGGAAGAGTTATTGAGCAACATCTACACCATAGTGATACACCTAAAACACATAGGTGGTGATGTCCATAACCAAAATGTTTCCAAGATTGTAGGAATATTATAATGTATATTAGAATACATTATAAGGCCTCCAGTCTAGCCTCCTGCCTACTTTCTTGAATTCCTACGTGGCTTTATCAGCTAAGAATATCGTCATCCAATGTAACAAAATTACTTGAATGAATTAACTATTATCTCCAAATTCAGTATCCCCCAAGTTCAGTGACTTAAAATAATAAGCAACGATCATAACACATGAGTCTACAAATATGCAGGAAGATTCTCTGGTCTTGGCACATCTCATACTTAAGTCTGTGGGGAGTTCAGTAGAGAGCTCCCCCGACCTTAGGTTACTTCGCGGTCATATTAGGATGTGGGCTTACTTTAGAGTGGGGTCTAGAATAGCTACAGC
Organism: Alexandromys fortis; assembly: GCF_014885135.2. Taxonomy (NCBI): domain Eukaryota; kingdom Metazoa; phylum Chordata; class Mammalia; order Rodentia; family Cricetidae; genus Alexandromys; species Alexandromys fortis. The sequence continues at coordinate 5,237,300 of NW_026067918.1, read as the reverse complement.
TGAGAAAACTAGGCTGACTTCATGTGGCTTTTTGTTATCTACAGACTGGACCCAGCAGTAGTCATGGCAGTGGCAGGATTTGGAAAGAGACCTGAGCCACTCCCAGACCTCTTGTGGTCTAGAGTCAGAACTAGCTTGCCGTTACCTTTGCCACCTTCTATCAGGTAAAGCAATTCTTGTAACCATGGGTGGCAACCCTAAGAAGTACTTAGGAGAAGAGTATACTCTAAGGAACAGTATTAACTGGGACCAGCAATGGACTCCACTTGCCACAGTCAACAAAGCAAAATTGTTTTAAACCTATTATGCAGACTAATTATCTCCAAGTTTAGGAAGCCAAAACACAGCTTTGGTTACTAATCTGGTTGACTAAATGTCTCAACAATGTTGTCAAGGGCACAGGAACTTTCCAGCTTCCCTCTCAGCTATTCTGAGTCTCTTGGCTCACACACAGGCTGGCTCATTTCAAGGTCTCCAACAGCTCTCAGCAGCATCTGAAGAAATATGCATCAGTGTTCATATTTGGTGGATTCTTTTATCCGGAAACTCATGGAAAACCTTCCTTTGTGTGACTGTGTTGGCTTGAACTGTCTTATGTCTTCCCAGTTCCAAACCAATCCCTTGCTTTGGATTCCCCTTCCGAAAGTTTAATTTCTAAAATGATTGAAAACACTCTTTAATAACTCATTTGTAAAGGATTCTAGAGGTATGGCAACCCTGAGATATGTTTTTCAGGCTAATGATATCACAGAAAACTTCAACTCTGGAGGCTGCTTCAGTCACCTTTGGGACTAGAATTCTCTCCCACCACACCACACAACCATGTATTATTTCGTTAGTTCACATTCGACTACAATAAGAATATGAGGATAGAGATAGCATTTTCCTCCCCGAGTCTTTGTAGTAAATTCTATATTCTACTTCAAAATTTCCCCCAAGCAGTCTTTGCTTGCTTTAATTATTGGCGACATTAAATTTCTAGCTACAAGGAGAGCTGGAAAAATGAGAATTTCCATCTACTGTGTCTTGCAGGAGGCCCAGATTTCACTATTTATGAAAGGAATAAAAAAATTAGTAAAAGAAAAAAAGTTGGTATTGCATTTCCCAAGCTTTGATGCTCTAAAGTTCAGACTTTCTGAGTAAAGTCATACACAGCCCTAAAACCTTGCTTTCATGCAGTTGAGCCAACTGGTCAATTGGGGATGTGGATATTTCTTTTTTAAAAAGAAGTTACTGGCTTTACTGCATGTGTGTGGTTGTTGGCCTACTCATCTGTGTCTACACTATGTGTGTTCAGGACCCTCAGAGGACAGGAGAGAGAACTGGATTCCCTTGGAACTGTTGTTATGAACAGTGGTGAGTCACTGTGTGGGTGCCTGTAAAGGCTGGGTTTTTCTTCTGTTTTCTTTTTGTCAGCTTGACAAAAGCTAGAGTCATCTGAGAAGAGGGAGCTTCCACTGAGAGAATGCCTCCATAAGACCCTGCTAAAGGAAACTCTGTAGGATATTTTCTTAGTTTGTGACTTATGGAGGAGGACTCAACCCATTGTGGGCAGTGCCATCCCTAGGCTGGTGGTCCTCCTAGGTTCTATAAGAGAGCACACTGAGCAAGCTTGGGTGTTGCCATCCCTAGATTGGTGGTTCTCCTGGGTCCTATAAGAAAGCACACTGAGCGAGCTTTGGAGAACAGTCCAGTAGGCAGCACTCCTCCAAGGTGACATACTTATGCTCATAGACCTTGCATGTAGAAGCCTCCTATTATCAAAATGTCAGAGCACTGTATGACAGCTATATTTGCTTGGGCACTGTCAAAATGGCAGTGGTTGTATACGTGTATATATGTATATGTTTATATATGTTCACATGTGCACCCATGTGCCGAGGTCAGAGGACAATCTTAGGTGTTTTCTTTGGGTATCTTCCATCTTTGCTTTGAAACATGTTTTTCTCTGACTTGGTACTTTCCAAGTAAGCTCTATTAGCTAGCCAGAGACCTTCCAGGGATGTGCCTGGTGCCTTCTTTCATCTCACCATCACTAGGCCTGCCAGTATGTGTCACCCATGCTGTTTCTATGTATTAATATAAATTTTCAGGACACGAACTCATGCTTTCAAAGCTGTACACACTATCTCTCCGTCCCCCATAGTAACATTCATAATACCTGGATTCACCAGTTCCTAAACTGTGTTTTTAATGTTTCCTGTTTGATGCTTTAAAAAGACACATCTAAGAAGAAGAGGAAGAAAAAAAAAACACTGGCAACTGTCTGCCTAAGAGCATGTTACCAGACACTCCGTCTTGCTTCTTTCCCCCTAATGGGAAATAAATGCCGGGCTATGAGTCACCCATCCCCGTTCACCATCTTAAGCTCCACTATCAAACGCTGGCTTGAAGGATGGAGAGGCATGTGGTGTAGAAGGGTCTGTCAGAAAAGCCCTGAGATGAAGGGTACCTGAAGGTCAGTGCATTCCTTCCCCTTGGTCACTAAGCCGGGGCTTCCTCTTTGAGGGGGGCTGAGATTTCAGCCTCCTCCCTGAGCGGCTCACTGCAAGCAACAGGAACAATCCGTTTATTTCCCAGTCGGCGTTTGCTGTGGCAGGGATGGTTTTAATATACTGAGGCTTTTGGCTTTGGTTTTCTGCCTTGAAACTCCAGCATGTCTTGAACTGTTTGTTGCATCTCTGTTGAGAAACAACGCAGAGCTGAAGCTAACAACTGGCAAGCATCCCAACCTTTGTGTCATGATGGTCATTAATTAGGCCAAGGGGAGTGTGGGGAAAGCTGCCTGATTGGAATCTCTAGTTTGCTGATCCCCCCCCCCCTTGAGGGAAGAGCTACCACATGGAGTTCTGTTTTTCTGCAGGTAAAGACTGAGGGCTGGGAGAAGTGATGCATTCTGGGTACATATTTTGTTTCAACTGGCAAATTATCAAAGAAGAATAAATGTAGCTTTATCTTGATTAGGATTTCCACCTCCAAATTTCATTGTGCCAACCAGAAAAATGCCCAGTGTAAGGAAGCGTACGTGAAATAAATCTGCAATATTTCAGACTCTCTGGCATAGCTGGAGGCTAATGCCGCCTCTCACCTGGCAGGAAAAACAATACTTTCTGACAGGCTTGACTCGTGGCTGGAGGATAGGACCCTGCTGCCCCTACTGCTGTGAGTCTAGAGGCTATGAATCTGGGACACTTGAGTTGACATTGACATGCTTTTCTTATATTCCTTTATACTTTTAAATTGACAGAGTGTTCAAAGGTCTCCCGTGTCAGTATGGTAACACAAGCACACACATGCATGCGCACGCACGCACGCACATGCTCACGCACACACAACTGCCAAGTGAGAGGCTTGAAGACCTCCTTTATTTTGTTTGACAAGCTCCCGCTTCCTCGTCTCTGGCCACACACTCACAACCTTGGGTAGTTCTCATAAGTCATGCTACTCTCTGTAACAAATCTACATGGAAACCCCAGGATATTTCTTTTTAATTGAAAATACTAGTACAGGTAGGGTGTGGTGGTGCTGTCTAACATGTCCTCATGACAATGGTGTGTGTGGGAGTGATGTATGGCAGGATCCCACAGGGCATCTCTCCTCAGCTCCTTCAAGTGCCAGCTCAGCTTGCCACACCCGATCTTGGTTTGGAAAGTCTTCACAGAGCAAGATAATCTAAGGCCAAGGCCTGAGTAAGTCCCCTTCTCTAAATGAAAAAAAAAAAAAATATGTGAAACCCAATCCAATCCCACGTTGAGAATCTGGCCAGCTGGTACGTAGACAGTTGGTTCAGACTCCAACACGAAGTTAGTTTTCTGTGTAGATTGGATTGGGTGGTCCAGAGTTAGCACAGGAAGAAGAGTGGAAGCCTGCGTCTGGCAGGGCGTGCAGACACTCCTTTTTCCAGCAATAGCTTGGAAATTACTCCCTGACTTCTAGTGGTGTCACGGTGTTTTCCGTCTATATTTACAGATATGATTAAAATTTACGGGTCATATTAACTCGTCAGCAATTCAGCTCTATCCATGGAAATTGTCAAGAACATTCTATGATAGTTCAATGAAAGAATAAGCATGTGTATGTGTGTATGCACGAGAACATTTGTGCGTAGAGAAAGAACAATAAGAGACAGACATGCACACATACATAAGCTCGTGTGAGTGTGCACACACATGCACAGAGAAAGATTATTTGATACCTATAGAATCTTTAGGAAACACAGTTAATTATCTAACAGAAGCAAAAATTATAAAACTGGTCTCTTTATTGTCTTTTTCTCTTCTCCAATTATTGCCTAAAGTCTGGACTGTTACAGATGTTTCTGTGAGTTTCATACATATAAGCCAAGTATATGCTTTTTAAAAAGGCATACTATTCAAAATCCATCAGCTAAAAACAGAAATTATTGAGTTTCCAGGATAATGACCTAGGATTGTCCCAGGCCTGTATTTTTTTTCTAAACCAGATTGGCCAATTTACTAATGGCATGAAGGTAAGGCAATTAAGAAGATACTGTGAGGGTAAATTTTCTGCTAGAGTTTTTGTGTTGCTGCTGAAGGCAGCTGCTTCCTCCCCTACATACACGGTCTTTCCAGAATTTCTTTGTCAGATTCACTTCATATTTATTTACGTCTCAAATTATTGTTAGATAATATCATTCTTTCTTTGTTTCATCTTAGAAATGCTTTTTCAGGTTCCAGAGTTGAAGAGAGCAATTTGGCTATTCTTCCTTCTAAACTCTAGTCTGTAAGAATTCTACCTTATTTGGTAATTGTTAATAGACCAGTATTCACTTACATATAGTATTGTAGTCATGAAAATGATGGTCACATCAGACACAAATAACACATTGTAGTTACTTTTTCCCTTTTACTGTTTGTTTATAATTGTTTTTCTTTTATAAAATAGTATTTATTGTTAATTCTTGGCAACTTTCATGTAATATAATTTGGTCGTATCCAGCCTTCCCCATATCTCCTCTCAGATCCACCCCTACTTCCCAACCTATTCACCATCATGATCTCTGTGTCCTTGTCTCAACGCATTAAGTCCAGTTTGTGTTGGCCAACTACTCTTAGGTATTGGGCCTGTCCTGAGGTGTGGCCGATATACCAAATGTCACACCATTAATCATCATCATTATCATCATCATCATCATCATCATCATCATCATCATCATCTGATTCTCCCTCTCCCAATAGTTATCAGTAGCCAATAACTCCTCAATTAGGGATGGGATTTCGTGCCAGTCTCCTCTACCCCTGCCAAGATATTGTTTTGTTTGAGCTTGTGAAGGTCTTGGGCATACTGTCGTACTTACTGTGAGTTCATATATGTATCTGTTTTATTGTGTCTGGAAAATATGGTTTCCTTGGAGACATCCACCATCTCACGTCAACGTTAATCTTTGTCTCAGATCCTTCTATATTTTGTGTATAAATGTAGATGTCTTATTGGTGTCTTTCAGTATGTCTAGTGATATTTTGTTTCTACCATCACACTGAGTTGAGAATTTTATAAGAAATTCAATATTTACATTGTAACCATTTTTTCTTAAACATTTTAAGAGCTTGACATACATCACTCTTCTTGTGGTTCTGACAGAATGCCTGACAGTAGCAACTTCATGGTCAGCTTTACTTCAGCTCCTGGTATCAGAGAACACAGTCCATTACATTGGGAAATCATGGTACTGCTGGTTTATCCAAGGTGATGGGAGTTTGTGGTTGGTTGGCGCCATAACTGATAATAAAGCAGAAATGACACCAGAAGCAGAGTCAGGCAATCACCCTCAAATCCCACCCTTATGGGCTACAACAGTTGCTTTCATTGCTCTGATAGATGACCATAACTGAAAGCGACTTAGGAAAGTATTTATTTCAGCTTATAGTTAGAGAGAGAGAGAGAGAGAGAGAGAGAGAGAGAGAGAGAGAGAGAGAGAGAAAGAGAGAGAGAGAGAGTTCATAGGATGGCAGTAAGAGTCTGGACCAGAAAACCATGAGATGACATCTTCAACGTCTACTAGGGAGTAGAAAGAGTGGACAGGAATTGATCAGAGGCTATAAACCTCCACACACACCCTCGCCATGATATATGTCCTTTATCAGACTCCACCCCCTACAGGTGCCATATTCTCCTCAATGCCACCAACTGGGGACCAAGTATCCAAATGCCTGAACCTATTCTTCCTTCAACTTTCCACAGTAGCCCACATCTACTAACACAATTCACATCTGGAAGATTCCTCACTCCCCACCCCCTATACCAACACCAACATCTAGAAAGGAAGTCTTTAAACATGTGAACCTGCTGAACATGTTCCACATTCAAAAAACCATGACAAAGCTTCTTTAATCATGTATTCAGTGGAATGTCCTAACAAAAGTATCTATGTGCTAGAGTCTAGGATATTTAGATAAACTCCCGTTTTTCTCAATACAAAACTGTGAAATTTTTTGTTAACTTTGAGGGTTAAAATTTCCCAGGGTGCATCATTTTTCTACTCAACCTTATTTTATTGCTCCTTACAGTCTAAAATGAAAACCTAAATAGCTACCTTCTCAGAGTATCAGTTCATAGCATGGCCATGCTCAGAGATGGCTACTGGCCATCCACTGACCCTCAGTCTAGGATTATGGTCAAAGTTGATTTATAACATTCAAAATCATGCAAAAGCAGCCTTCTAAGTTGGTATAAGCACAGCAGAAGCAGACTATTAAACACTCGATATAAGTGGATGACTTCATTTTCCTAATCATAGCTGAGAAAAAAAAACAGGCTGCATTTGCGTAGCAAGAGGAAAAAATTAAAACCTCAATTGTGCAGGAACTCAGGTATTCAAGTATGTAACAGATTCTTGTATAAAAACTGAGGAAATGTCTAATCCATTGCGAACATTTTAGACTTTGAACTAGATAAAAGGTGATGAAAAATATAGAGATGTCTCGTTATCCTGGGAGAGGCAGATGGCATTTGTCTTCCAGAGTCGCTAGGCCTTAGATTTGAGGATGAGTCCTTGAGGTGTGCATGTCCGTGCTGACAGTGTAGTTTCCCGTGTCCATAAGCGTTGATATTTGTTACCAATGACACAATGACAAGCCTGCTGGACAGAGAACACACTTTGATGATGGCCCTGGTGTAAACACCCCCCTCCCTTGTGACCCATTTCAAGATAGCAGTTCTTTTGTGATAAGGAGGCAAACTTCTGGATTTGTCAAAAGCAAATACTTTTACTGGTAAGGCAGCACAAACCCTTTGGGTGTCCCTTCAGGAACTTGGTTGGGGCAACAAAGAGAGTAACCAATTCATTCTGGAAAATAAAGTGATTAAAAAAAAAAAAAGAATAGATTGTCTCTCTTTGATGATCGCTTAATTCCCCTTTCCGTTGCTGTGATGCACTGCCCTGATAAAGATGGTTTAGTGGAGTAAGGATATATGCTAGCTCACACATCCACGTTATGGTCCATTGTGAGGAAGTGACATCTAGTCAAGGGCACAGAGACAATGCCTGCATGCACGCTGTTAGTGACCAGCTTACTCTCTTCATTCAGTGCTGGGGGTCAATTGTGAAAATGGCTCAGCCCACGGAGGGTGGGTGGTTATTTCCACTCCAATTAACACAATCAGGAGAATCCACCCACAGACATACCCACAGCCCAATCTGGTCCAGCCAGGTCTTCAGTGGAAGCCTGAGTGATTCTCCGTTGTGTCAAGCTGACAATCAAAATTAACCATCACTTGGGCCCAGAGAGATGGCTCAGTGGTTAAGAGCCCTGGCTGCTCTTGCAGAGGACCAGGGTTCAGTTCCCAGCATCCACATTGCAATTCGCAGCCATCTATAACTCCAGTTCCAGGGGATCCACCACCCTTTCCCGGCCTCTGCAGTTGCTGTATGTATGTGGTGCAGGCAAACACTCACACACATAAAATAAAAATAACTCAATCTTCAAAACAACCAAAGCAAACCATCACTAATGAATTGATCAAAATAGCAGCAAAGGGGCTGGGATGTCTGCGTGTAAATCCATTGAGAATCCAAGGATATGAGAATATAATACCCTACTTTTTCTTTTAAACCCCACATTTTAGTGCTTGGCTCTTATTAAGTGTGGGAGAAAATGCTTGTGAGAGAAAAGAATTAATCTAATAATTGTTCCCAGAAGACTTGTGTTTTAATTCCTCAGCAAATTCCTTTCCTAGAATTTGAGTCATTTTTTATTAAGGGGAGAGTAACGACATAGATTTAGTTATTTTTAAAGAGGTACAATTCAGCGGCGTTTAGAGCCTTCATATCATTGTACAATCCCTGCCTCTCTGTGAGGACGTTTTTCTCTAGAATTTAACTCAGCATATGCGTTGGATTCTGTAAACTGTGTTGATGTCTTTAAACGCAGGACAAAATCGTGAATCCAACTGGAAATATTCTGGAGTGTATCTGCAGCCCTCTGGTGAGCTGCATCAAACCGCATTAGCCGATTGAGTGTGTCTGGGTACTGCCAGGATGCTTTGCTCCTGGCAAATGAAAAAAACATTCAGGAGTCAAGGCAGTCTTGTTGAAGATTGGAAGCTCCCTGGCTTTGCAAACTATATCACTGCTATTAGCCCAGTTACTTTTTTAACACTTCCCCAGCTTGTCATTCTGCTTTGTCCACTCAGGGTGTTTGCTGATGATCTGGGAGGCCGGTAAGCAGATTTCACTCATCTTCAGCATGGCCAGGAGCTAACCACAGCACTTCGATTTCGCCTCCCTCTCTGTCCTTGAGCTGAGGCAGGGAAACTAATCAAGAGGTGGTTGCGAGCTTTCAGGTGGACATTGGAAATTGTAGACACCTGGACTGTTATAGTACTCATGGGCCCGTTTTACGGCGTGATTGATGCCAGACGAAGGTTGCTTGGGCAGGCCGGAGCACTTAGTCATGGGCGCATTTATAGCAGCGTTTTGATAAGAGGAGTGCCATCGGGTAAATTGCAGCTGGGCTCAGAAAGTTCATCCACCAGAGATGGCTATGGGCAGCAGACATCTGTTGGCTTCCTTGACCTCGAGACGGCTCATCATTCCCAGATGTGTGCATACTGAGGCTGGGGAAAGAAAATTGGGCTATGGTCTTCTTGTTTTATAACTAGTCTGTGCCTTTTGGTGTCTTCATAATCAATGTTTACTTTTCTGGGGCCAGGCACGTCTTTATTATCAGACTGTTTAATAATGGTATGTCCAAGAATGTCTTGAGGGTAGAAAAGCAAAAGGAGTAAAGAGGAGGTCTTTTATATAAGCTTCCTCCCAGGTCTTGCACCTGTTCCCTTTAAAATTTTTTCTACAGTCGTGAGGAAAATGGTTTTATTATATTGTGACCTTCAAGCCGAATCTCCCTTTATGGAGTGATGGCATTGAACACTGTGACTCCAAATATTATAGATACCATCCGTACAACTAAAACACATCTCAAGGAACAATGGCTGTTTTATAAAAGGAGAATATATCCCTAGTTAAATAACACCCTGAAAACATAGGTATCACAATCAGCAAAATGTTAAAATTAATCAGAAAGTCACCGACACGACGACTCTGCATCAGAAGAGGAAATTCTAACCTGATATTTGCTAAGTTCTGTCACTTTTTTTTTCTTGTATCAGACTTCAAAAATCAGGATATCCAATTCAAAGAAGCCCCAGAAGCAGAGAGGCCCAATGTCATGTTTACAGTGTGACTCAGCAGCTGCAGCCCATTTAAGGCAGATGGACCATTCTAATAACTCACTCTAATTAACTCCCTTCTCTGATAATGGCTCCTCCTGGGGTTATCCACTGAAGAGAGCTTTGAAGGGGGCTCGAGTTACCAAGAAGAATGCAGATAACACATTTCGATGCTTCTCAGAAGTCTCTGTCCCCAGATACCCATCTTTCTGAGATTCTTATGGTTATTGTCTCCTTTTGACATTTTCTTGGAAAGCTTCTCATCAGATACCAACACCAAAATGCTTATAAGCCATGAAGCTGCCCACACAGACAAGTACTGCAAGCTCATCTCTCCTGGTATTCTAGTAATATCCACAGGATTGCCTTTAACCTCGACAAATAATCAACCATGATACCCACCCACTGGTGAAGAGAGGTATTGACCTGTCCTTGTCTACTGCTAAAACAGTCTAAACAGAAATGAGACAAGAAATGCTTATCAGAAAAAGAGAAGGGAGCCCCCAGGAAGTCAACATGCTCTTCAGATGGCTTTGCATTCTAACTGGACTTGACTTCAAACATCCCCATGCAAAGGTCACGCGGTTCTGCGAGCCTTTGCTGTTTCATAGTGAACTCTGCAGTAATACCACCCAGCATGAGTTCTGAAAGCTTGCATGCTAACCACGGAAACAGTGAGCTCTGAGGCTATTTAATTGTTATCCCTCTGTGTTGTAACTCGTCACCAGTGGAGGCAGGAGGCAGGGTGGGGAGGAACAGTGGCTGTTATCATTAAGTATAGCATTTCAAAACCTCCATGGGCCAGTAGAAACAGTCTCCTTCAAAAGCACATGGAAATGCTTTGATGTCACAGCATGTTAGTCCTCTGGAAGTCACTCATCACTGGGGAGACAGTTAATGTCTCTCCCTAGTTCTGTGTTTCTTCCTGTGTGTGTCATTCTTCAAATACCTACCTTTCGTCACCAGTATTGGGAGGCCATATTCTACAGGTCTGAAGAGCTATAATGGAAAGCTCTGGAGGGAATAGAATCATATCTATCTGAAAAGTCTTCTATGGCTGGCCATCCTGGGAGGACATGTGAAGGTCCTGCATTCAAGGCATTTGCTTGAACAGTTTAGTTGCTTAGAGAGAAGAATTTATCTCTAAATAGAAAGTGTTAGAGCACACAGGTTGGGCTTAAGAACAAAGATTTAACAACATAAAAAAAAGACGCAAAGTTGGGGGTGTTTATAGACTTTTGTAGCAGGCAGGCATCAAGGTTGATATATGAGAGGGCTGGAGAAATGGCTCAGCAGTTAAGAGAACTCTGATTTGGTACCCAGCACCTACTTGGTGACTCACAACAGTCTGTAATTCCAACCTCAACCTCAAGGGCTTCTATGCCCTCTTGTGGCTTTGGGCAGCACCAAGCATACATGTAGTAAATATATACATATGTGCATATATATATGTATATATACACACACACATATATATGCAAGCAAACACTCACGCATCTATCTTTTTAATCTTTATATTATTAGCATATGAAATAAACCAATGAGCAGAAAGATTGGATAACCCTCACCAACAGGGCAGCATGTCAGAGACAGAGCAAGTGCAAGAAAAGCTTGTGACATATAAATATAGGAAAATCTTCATCCTTTCTTAATGACTCCTAAAGGCTCACCACTTTGGAGGCTTATTTGATGTGGGAGGTCCTTCTGCATATGTGTTACTTTTATTGGTTGATGAATAAAGCTGTTTCAGTCAATGGCTTAGCAGAGTAAAGCCAGGTGAGAAACCCAAACAGAGATATATAGAGAGAGTAGGCAGAGTCAAAGAGATGCCATTTAGCTGCCGAAGAAGAAAGATGCTAGAACATAACCAGTAAGCCATAGCCTAGTGACGAGACATAGATAAATAGAAATGGGTTAATTTTAGATGTAAAAGCTAGCTAGGAATACATCTGAGCCATTGGTCAAGCAGAGTTGTTTCTCTATGCGATTATTTGGGTCTGGGCAGCCAGAAAACAAAAGCAGAGTCTCTGTCTATTCAAATATATATATATATATGTATATATATATATATGTATGTATGTATGTATGTACTGGTCATCTCCCAAAAGCCTCACCTCTTTAACACCAACATGCTGAGAGCCTACATGGGTGAGAGGACAGTACTATCTACATCCACACATATAGGCTTCATGGAAAGCTCTGCTACCCACTCAGCCATGACTTTCGTCTTAGGTGTTGCAGGTCAGGGTTTTGACCTATGAAATTTTTTTTTCAGTTCAAAACAGGGAATAGCAAATAATTTCATGCTTATTTGCTAAAAAAACAAACAAACAAAAAAAAAAAAAACCAGTGGCGAACAAGCTGCTGAGACTACTCTCTACCTACAACTGATCCCTGGGACCCCTAAAAAATGGAAGCTAGTGCAGCAATAACAGAAGTGAAGTTGCAGAGATCTTTAAGACACAGTCAGCCAGTGCCTGCTCTGCGTTGTTACCAGTGCCCCAGGGTAGAGCACAAATTGGCATTGAGATTATTTTGTCTTCTTTATCTTTGGTATGGGGACCTGAGAGAATCTGTGCAATGTAGCCAGGCAGAGGAGGTTTCAGTAGCCAGACCAGCTTCTATCTGTATGGCAACCTAGGGGTAGGAACACAGGAGAGTGACTAGCTTTAGAAGCAAAACAAAATAACAATGGTAAAAGCTTGCCCTCCAGTAGCCTAGATAAAGACACAATAGCCAATGAGAAGACAGCAACTTGGGTCCCAGGAAAACTTATAGCAATACTGAGAATAGAAGAGCTCTCCTGCTTATGATCCAAAGACAAAGAGGAAGAGGCAGAAATGTGTCTTGCAACCTTAGCTGGGTCCATTGGACTGGCACTCAGGAGTAGAGCCAAGATGGTCATGAGGATGACATGTGTAACATACATGACACATTGTCTAGACTGTTCTGAGTTAGTGGGACTATTTGGGAAAGGGACATAAAATACTCCTTTCCTAGCCATTCTGCATGTGATGTCTCAAACACAAAAGAGTCATGGATACGTCTGTATTGGCTATTTTCCCTCATTCTGTGCTAAAGCATGTTAAAAGTCACCTGGGGGGAGAAAGGGTTCGCCTTGTCCCATGGTTTGAAGGGCTAAAGTCCATTCTGATAGAGAAGACCTGACAACAGGAGAGACAAACGCCTGGTTATGTTCTGTCTTCAGCTGGAAAGCAAAGAGAGATGAACAAGCAAAGAGAGATGAACGTTGGTGCTTAACTGGCTTTTTTTTTTTTTTTTTTTTTTTTTTTTTTTTTTTTTTTTTTTTTTTTTTTTTTTTTTTTTTTTGCTTTTTAATTTTATTCCTGAGATCACAGCTCACGGGATGGTGCCAGCACCTTCAAAGGAGATCTTTCTTTGCCAGTAAACCTCTTTGGAAACATCATTACAGGCCTGTACAGATGTGTGTCTCCTATGTGATTCCAAATTTGCTTAAGTTGATAATGCAGATTAACCATTATATGCATCTTAGGTCTTCAAGTTATACATCTTAAAAGCATATAGACTATGTTCAAATAAATGGGGAGAATATATGTGCTATGAAATTATCTCCAGATATTTTGTAGAGAGGTCCAAATAGGTAGCTGAATTCTACATGTACTCCTTGCCCAAACCTTCTGTATGCATGAACTAATATATATCTCCACAATGGGTAAGCTGGCTCAAAGGATAAAGATTTCTGTTAGTGTCTTGGTTAGGGTTACTATTGCGTTGATGAAATAACTATGCCCAAAGCAATTTGGGAAGGAAAAGGTTTATTCTGCTCACAGTTCCATATAACAATTTATCGTCAAAAATGATGAGGGCAGGAACTCTTGAAGGACAGGAATCTACAGGCAGGAACTGATGCAGAGGCCATGGAGGAGTGCTCCTAACTGGCTTGCTCCCCATGGCTTGCTCATCCCACCTTTTACAAAACCCAGGACCGTCAGTTTAGGGATGGCCCCACCCACAATGGGCTGGGCCCTCTCACGTCAATTACTAATTAAGAAAATGTGTTACAGGTCTGGTCTAGGACCCAATCTATTGTTTTCTCAATTGAGCTTCCCTCCTCTCAGGTGACTTTAGCTTGTGCCAAGTTGACATAAAACTATCCAGCACAGCTACCAAGCCTGATATTCTGAGTCCCATTTCCAGAATTGCATAGTGGGAGAACCCCGACTGATGCCAGTTGTCCTCTGACCTCCACACTTGGTGTCTTGGCACACATACCCTCCATATAATCAATAAGGAAAAGTAATATAAAAAAATGAAAAAATTATCCCCTTATGTTAGTGTCCAGCTGCTGATGAACTAAGTACCATAACAATCGTTAGCAACTTAAAACAATGGGAATAACGTATCATAGACTTCTGGGAACCCAGCATTCTACATTCAAGATGTCCCCAAGCTCTATTCTTCCAGGAAGTTCTAGGGAGAAGCCACTTCCTTCCATAAACTTCCCCAAGCCACTAGTTCTATGGGTTTGTGGCTTTTCCCTATCCCTTCAACTTTTTCTTTACTCTTAATGCTCCTCCCCTCACTCGGACCTTTGGGCCAACTCTCTATATGGCATAGAGCATCCCTAGTTTACTACATCTGTAAGTACTTCTGCTAGTGTGTAAGGTGTTTTAACCATGTACCAGGACAGGATTCTATACGGAAATAGTGTTCTGCTCTGGGTTAGAGCCACAAGATTCCAACAGCCACATGTACTATACTTCTGCAGTTTCTGTAATCCCAGCATGTGAAACATGGGACAGGGGACGTGGAGGCTCAGAAACTTAACCAAGGTCATTCTCAGTTGCATAGTGAGCTGGGGATCAGCCTGGGCTACATAAAACCCAACTCAACAAACCAAGACCAACCCAAACGCTGTTACTGTCCCAATGTAATCTTTGAAATTGGACCAATAGTATGGACTAACACTATTCACAAAAACATAGTTCCGTCCTTGGATCTCTAGAAAGGAAATTTTTACCCTGTCCCTGCTATCTATCAGTTCCTGAAAGAGTCCATGGTTGTAGAGTGAAGAAAAAAATAATCAACTTATATTTTTCCATATTTTTGGCCTAGATCATGGGGCGCTTTAGGCACCTGGTTTTAATGCTTATGTTAACAGCATTATAAGCCAGGACTTAGATTGCTCTCCACTCGTGGCAACTCTTATATGTATTCTAGGTCTTAGGAGCCTCATTTTACAAAGCCCACTGGCCAGCACATTCTTCTTTCCCTTGTGAGCTGAACAGTGCCAAGTACACCACTGACCTCAGCAGATAGTGAGAGTGTCAGGGCTATGACAAGAAAGGGAAACCGAGTTATCAGACCCTTGGTTCCCTCGTGGATTTGCGGCCCACACCTGTGGCCAGGTCCTTTGGAAACTTGACAATCTCTGAAGGGCACATCCTTCATTTTTATAACAATGAAAGCAGCAGCTGTTTGTTCATGGGACATGTATTGGAGATGCTCTGCGTGGTGACACACACTCAGGAGACAGAGGCAGGCAGATCTCTGTGAGTTCAGGGCCAACCAGAGACCACATAATATGTTCTAGACCCATCAGAGATTCTTGGGAAGACCCCATGTCAAAATTTCATCATCATAACCATTATTATTATTACAGAAATCACTGCAATGAAGGACCACACCATATACTGTTCTGACTCTTTGGTCTCAGGGTGCTCAGGAAAGAGATGCATGATTTGCTTGAATGTATGTATCCAGGCATGCATATATACCTAAGTGTGTACTTCTGTGTCTAAGTGGATGCAGCTGTCACAGGCCTATGCCATATTTAGAGGGTAGGTGCAATGGGTGCTTATGCTAACTTTTCAAATAAAGGGAGTAATTTAAATTTTGATAATATTTTAAATTTAGTCTTTTAAATTTCATAAGGCACACAGCATATCTTAGTGGTATCTTCCTCTACACCCTCCAGCCCCCTCCATTGGAGGATTATCGTAGAAATAAATTTAATTTCAGCTTGAGAGTTTTTCTTTTTAGCATTTGTGACACTTCTTGAGATCATCAAGTTTCTTAGTGGACACAAGGGAGTCTGCAGGTCACTTACTTTCAAACAGGTTTCCTCCCTTAAGCACCTAATGACAAATGTTCTTTCTGTTCTAGAAGCATTGCTTATTCTTGCCATTTTCATCACATATTGGGGGAAGATGAGAAAAGAGGAGAAACTCCCACTTACTGTGTGTGTCTGTGAGTGTGTTGTGTGAGTGTACTGTGTGTGTGCTTGTTTGTGTGCATGCATGTGTGTCCTGTGTGTGTATATATGTATTTTTGTATGTATACATGTGTATATGTATATGTGTGTGCATGTATGTTTATGTATATATGTATCTTTGTGTTTGAGTGTGTTTGTATATGTCTGTGTACCTGCATGTTTATGTGTGTATATGTGCATGCACATGTATGTATGCTATGGTAGATACAGTTGTGCAAGTGGTTTTCAAAGACATTTTATGGCAATCTATTAGACCTTAGGTTTACCTGCTGAGCAGCACAAGGCAGTGGAAATCTAAGAAAATAGCTCTTGTCACGTACTCTGGGGACTGCTAGGCCACGTGTGGCTCTGGGGGGGAAAGATGATACGAAAGACAATCCTCTCTCTGCTCACTCTTCCCCAGAGCGTGGGCTCTGGACCACACTCCCACCCCATAATAATCCAGCTGAAGATTGCTTGCTGACACCTCACTGGTTTTCGATTGCTTTGATGTAGGTATAGCCATTGATTTAGAACTTGTTTAGTTAACATAACCGTACTCCCTGGAAAACCCCACTTCTCTTTTTCTCCTTGAAGCAAGCCCAGAATGGTTGCAACAATTCACTCTGGCAATTAAAATAAATAACCACCCCCTAACAAACCATATCAAACCTCTGTCACTGTTAACAATGTCTTAGAGATATTACTTTGATGTAGTCCCCTTACTGTAGGCTTCTTGCTCAATGAATGAAATCTTTAAAGAGTACTCTATCGTGTGTGTGTGTGTGTGTGTGTGTGTGTATAGTGTAGTGTAGTGTTGTGGAATTAGAAGTAAACAAATAAGCGTATTAGTAATTCATAGTGCATGTGGATATATAACACCGATACACAGTACACTTTCACGTTGACAAATATAAAATAAAGATTCACGAGGAAGCAATACCCACCTGTACCTTGAAGGACAAACTCAGAATTATCAAGGGCTCAGATATTTCGATACTTGTCTGTTCCATAAGCAAAACAAAAATGCTAGGCATGATGAAAGCTCAGTGACAAGGCCATGTCCAGGAGTGGATATGTCTCCAAGGTGATGTAAGAGGAAGAGAGAGTTATAGGTAGGTGTCTTTCCTTTTAGGTGTAAAGACATAGTGGTCTCCCAGGAAACTAGGACATTGAAGAACGATGGAGAGATGCTAGAGGGACGGGTTAGGGACAGGATGTGCAAAGATGTCTGTCTAGGGAGAAAAAGCAAGTTGAAAGGGAGGTCTAAGGTGTAGCTCTGGATGGTCTCAACTCCCTTTAATTGTAGACCATACTGGCTTTGAACTCACAGAGTTCAAAAGGCCTATCTATGCTTCTTAGAGCTGGAATTAAAGGCATGTAATACCATGCTTGAATCTGTTTTTTTTTTAAAGGAAGAACTGCACCAGTGACATATTTTCAAGCCCAACTTCATCCATTCATTTAATCAGCTAGCATTTATGATACAGTTATTATCAGCAGCTACATGGAAACACAAAAGAAGGTTAATTATAAACTTGAACAGGAGATCCAGGAGCTATGGTCTTCATTGGGGAAAAAAGATACATGCAAAAAGACCAGGAAATAACATTGTAAGATGAACCAATGTAAAATTTAAGTACATGTGCTGTAGAGATACTGGCAATGGAAAGACAAGAGGCAGGAAAGGAAGAAAAAAGAAAGCCCACACTATGCTATTAGCTTCCATTCTGCTGAATTTCTCCAGTAACAAAACTAAACCTATGGCTATTGATCTGGAGAGAAATATCTGTACTGCAGTCAAGGAAACTCTTTAGTTGGAGAGTGTATTCTATTTTGTGGTAAATATGAGTTCAATTCCCAATTCCATTACCCTTGAGCATCCTGGATAGAACTGACCCAAGGCCTTTCTTTTTCGAGATGATCAAATTCCCCTTTTAAAGTATCAGCAAAGATTTATTGCATACCTTCTTAGTGCTCATACAACACTGAGAGGCCAAGAGGGGTCCCATAAATGATGCAGAGGGAGATAGGGTGCTGTCAGGCCGAGTCTGTGACTCCAGACGGGTATGCTTCACTCGAAAAAGCCTCATAAATGTCCTACTGGCTCAGGCCATAAAGTCCCTGATGGTGATTTTTTTTCCTGTTTACTGTAATATTGAATATCTGTGTCTAAAGCCCAGGATACTGATTTCGGTAGAAATTACCCAATCTTACTGCTAAATTGTAGGATGCGATATGGCCCCAAAGTGCTTCAATAAACTTAACAGCAAAGTTACTCCCAGGCCAGGGAGGCTTTGATCTTATGGTATCACAAAGCCAAGGTCAGCAAGATTATTTGTGAGAGTTTTCTGAATAAAGATCAGGGAAACCTGTAAGAACACGGGAAAAAAAAGCAACATAAAGATTTCCTGTTTACCTTTCTGTTCATGAATGCTTATTTATGTTACAAAGGGCAGTTCTATCAGACATGGTTATAGGAATATGAACCTTTTCTTTTTGTCTCTTTTTCTCTCAGTAGAAGAAAAAAATAAGCATTTTATTAGGCCACATTTAGTGTACCAAGTGTTAGGTTGCGTAGGAATTATATTTTTGTTCAAGTATGTCTTGTACTTTGATCGTATTTACTCCAATACCCTCTCCTGTCTCCTTACCCCTCCACTTCCTCTTTAAAAGTAGCTCCTTTTCATTTCCATGTCTGTGTCTCCTAGGTTCTACACATAACAAAGGGATAATGAGGTAACTTTTCTGGGTCTGGCTTATTTAGCTTAACACGATTATCTTTGTTCATTGCTCATGCTCTTTGATATCAGACTAAATGTAGGCTCTATGCTCTGTGATCACTATGGCTCTTTCCAGCCAGCCTGGGAGCCCAATGCTTACCCTTACAACCAGAAACATTTTTTAACTTCAATAAATGTACTTTTTAGAAATAATGATAATTGTGAAGCTATTACCTACGTGGAGCAGAATGGACTGAACCAGCAGGATTTAGAAAGCAAATGTCCCAAAAGATTGAGTTTTCATGGATTCATAATGAAATGAATTGCTTCCTAATTTTGACAGAACACAGGCACACTTAAATGACATATCTAGGTTGCACTTTTGAATCCTGGTAGAAGTGCTTTTTAGTTAAGTTTCCTTGCAGAGCTGTACTAATTTCTTCAACTGTGAGGGATCATGATGGCACATCCCTCTGAACTACAGGGACTCTGATGGTCTGCCGTCTAACTACCACTTTGAAAACAGCAGATTCACAGATGAATCAAATGGGTCTTGAACCTGAAGACCAGGATGAGTTGCCTTCTTGTGAAAAGCCTAGGACCTGGGTAATATAGTGTCTGGCTACTCTTTCCGTGGAAACGTAGGCAAGAAAACTGATTGAATGCCTTAGATATTGAATACAATGATAACTACCTGCTTAGTACATTTCAAAAAGGCTGTCTTTACTTCATGTTCCTGCAACTCTGTAGGACTAAAGTTTCAGGGGTTTTCCAGATACTAAAAAATGCTAGTGAGACATTTGGTGTTCATCTGACAGTCCCATCAGCTGCCCAGACTCATGCTCATGTCAGAAGAAAATAGAGAGAAACAAAGCAAAACTCCATGGATATTGTACAGAATTTATTTTATGGAAATAAGCCAATCACATGATCCATTAAGCTTATAGCAGTGTAATTATGACAGACCAGAAGACTGCTGGTCACTGCAAAGAACCCTAGGGGTAAAAATATTACACACACACACGCACACACATGCATGCTCACGTATATGCATGCATGCAAACACGTACGCACGTGCACACACACAATTTTAAAACATGATTTGGGGAAGAAACAAAGGTATGATCTTGTCATAGATACAGAATATCAAGACCTAAACTCAGATATTCTGCAATGTACACGAGAAGGAGAGGTGTAGTTCTGATTAAATTGTGTGGCTTGATTCTTTGATTTCGATAATGATCTGTGATAACTTGGCAAAAGTCAAGCAAGTGAGCAAATATCTTAACTAGTTCTTGCTTCCACCTGGGTCATTTAAAAAGCTGTCTGTGCCATGCCTTTGAACACTCACCGTTTCCTATACAATCCTCGGCATGCTGGATTTGCTACACTCTCCATCTTTGTCAGCGGAACATAGGCAAGAAACGTTTCAAGCACTTAATAGGTCCCCCTTTCTCCTACTGTTTCTGCCTTTCTATGACTCTGTGTTGGGCTTTCCCCCTCACTGTTTGTCCTTGAGGCAGTATATATCTTTTATGCTGTTTCTCTGACATCAGTTGTGATTCTTCCAAAGCAAGAGGCAAACCTTGACTTCCTTTCTTTTAATGCAGGGCTCAAACCAGGTGAGACCCGAAATAAATATGAGTGGAAAAAATAAATTAACGACATTACAGATTTTAAAGCTTTAGAAATACCACCAGGGAATTTACTGAATATATTACTTTCTTCCAAGGAATTCACAGTGTAACAGTAGGAGATTGAAAGGGAAATATTTTTAAAATACGAGAAAGAAAACATAAGGCGTATAGACCAGGAAGAGGTTTGTTGATTGATTTGAGAGGAAGGAAGGAGAGAAGCCCAAGCCAAAGATGAAATAAAATACAACTGGATACAATTCAGGTTTCGTCCCAAAGTGCTCGAAGAGATGATTTGAATGTATACAATAGTCCTGCTCACACTCTTTTGTTTAAAACTATTTCTATATATAATAAGTTTTTATACTTTAGCGAAGATAACAGGGAAGGATATGACATAGGCTAGTTTCTAAAGAATTTTTAGGTATATCTGTGCACCATGTGTGTGGCTGCAAATGGAGTCCGGAAGAGAATATCAGATCCTTTAGTGCTGGAGTTGCAAATGGTTGTGAACTCCCCAACCTGGAGGCTGGGATCTGAACCCAGGTCCTCTACAAGCCTAGTACAGGCTCTTAACCACAGAACCATCTCCCCATCCTGGGAAGACAGATTTCTTACAATGGGATGAAGTCTTTATTGTGCACATGGTTTTTAGTAGTCTCTTCCCAGACTACGTGTGGATTCTATTCTTGTTCATGTGGAATTGTACTTACTCTGCAGAGTGTGTGCAGAGACTGCACTTCTGCATGACAGCTTTGACTTAGATACACTGTCTCCTGCATGGGTTATGCTGGAAGCCCATGGTGTACAGCTTCCTGGAACTTGCATCACATGAAATGAGGATCCCAATCAGTCATGTCTCCATGCAGCAGGGAGGAGGGGAAGAAAAGACATTTGTGTGTGTGTGTGTGTGTGTGTGTGTGTGTGTGTGTGTGTATGGGGGCGGGTCTACCCACTCAGTGCTGGAATTATTAATTTTTGGCAAATAACCTTAGGGTTAGTTCTTTGAGACCTTCATGTGATGTATTTTGGTCATATTGACTCCCTCCACAATCCCTTTCAGATGCCGCCTCCTTTCCTACCCTCTCAACTTTATGTTCCTTTCTTTATTCTTGACTAATATAGGGCACTATTCATATGATTTGAACAATTTCTGCCCTCTGACATGAGACTGTTGATGAATTTACTCATGACTGAATTTCAGATGGATTTGATTCTATTGAAAATAAAAATACACTTTTTATGATATATATTTTAAATATGTCAATATTGCATTGGTTATATTATTTTATCTTTTGTGAATTTGTTTACTATATTAATATAATTTAAATATATTTGATAATATAAAAATTTAAATCCTTTGCTTTTATAATTTCTGAGTGAGAAGTTGAGGAGAAAAAGAAGGAATATTTTTGTGAAGTGAATAAGAAACAACATCAGAAACTCGCTCAAACAGCTGGGCGGCTTCACTCAGCTACTGCCCTTATCTCTTTCATCCTCTTCCTAGAGTTGGTCTGCAGCCACAGATGTCTTTTTAAATTACACTTGGACTACAGAGGCAGTGACTGGACTTGGAGAATCTCAATTATAATCATTGTCTTTGACCTGAGATCAAAACATGTGTGTTTCTAATACGGAGTAACTAGCGCCAGGGACAACTGTCTCTGTAGCCTATACTTGTAATACATTACTCAGGATTCTCTAAAGAAACAGAACTAATAGAATGAAATATATATGCATACATATACATATATACGTATATACACACATATATACATATGCACACGTGTGTATGTATATGTATACATATGGTCTTTATCAGACTAGATTATAGACTGTGGTCTGGGTAGTCTAAAATTGGCTGCCTAATGATAAAGGACAAGAATCTGGTAGTAGTTCAGTCCCTGAGGCTGGATGTCTCTCAGCAGTCCCAATCAGGTTGTAGAGTCCTAGAGGATTCTGGGAAACTGTTGATCTTTAGTCTATGTTAGAGTCTTGAAAAATTTTGCTTTAAGACTACAAAAGGATAGAGTAACTTGCCGGTGATAGTGAGGACAAGCAGTCAAAAAAAAAAAACTTTCTACTTACTTCTCTGTCCTTGCATGTGAGCTGATCATAGAAGGTGTGGTCCAGATTTAAAGTGTGAATACCAACCTTTAGTGATTCTGATCAAGAATATCTCTCAAAGGCATGCCCAGAAATTTAGGTTTTAGTTTTTTCCAGATAAAGTCAGGTTGACAACTAAGGTTAACCACCACAGGTGGATTATGGGATAGTGTTTCCTTCATTCAGCAACTGAAAGATTAAAAACATCTCCAATAGCTTGAACTGGAGCCCAGGTGTGAGAGATTTCCACTCTTTCAGGGCTTTGCACAGGATCTGATCCTTTCTGTTTCATTAGTTGACTTTTCTGCGTGGCTCCTGACTGAAGAGCTGACGATGGTGTAGGAACAGCTCGGGGTGGAAGTGGGGGAAAACAAAACACAGAGCCATTTCTAAGTGATGTCATGTTGCCCATGGTCATAACGGCACTCGGCTTTAATCCCACATAATTGACCATGGAAAATGATTAATATTGTAATATTACGAGTGGGTGGAAAATAGTGGAAAGCACACTGTGTAAATCAGGGAACCAATTAAATGTGTGCATGTGTGTGTGCTTGATGGTTTGTTCACAAGGAAAGGTGTTTATATTATTTTTTTCCTTTTATCTCAATATTAAACAGTAGAAGTTGACAATATTGAATTTTTTAAAAAAACATCTTATTAAAATGACAATAAACTGGTTTCCTGTGTGTTAATGTTATAATAAGTTTTAGACATATTTTTCCCACTAATACACAAATGAAGCACCTTGTTAGGAGGTGGTGACTTTTTTATGAGACAAAGGATCTACCATCGTTCTGAAATCAGCAAGATGGCTCAGTGGGCAAAGGGTCTTGTCTTTGATTGACAACCTCAGAGTCATCCCTGGGGCCAAAGTAAAGGTGGAAAGAGAGAACTGACCACACAAACATGCCTTTGGCTCCCCTCAAGAATTGTAGTGTGACACCTGTATACCATAATATGAGTTTACATTCCCATATAACAATAAAAAATAAAAATAAATTCATAAAAATACGACATTTCTAAATTTCTGTAACTAACAATAAAACAGCTCAGCATTTTTGTGAATATACTTTACCAAAACATATATCATGGAAAATTCCAGAAATCAATAATTCATGCATTTTAAATTATTTTACTGTAAGACATTGCTATTAATTATTCTGGTTTTCTACAATATACCACTATGCCTAATTTGTACATTAAACTTTATTATAGGTAAGTGTGTATAGGAAAAAAAACTGTATTATAGGTGATTTGAGTTATCACCTGGAGTGTTGTAGTAGATTTCTCTTGGAACAATACAGGATACTTCCTATGGAATGACGGGGAATTCTAAGTGTTTTGTGTAAAGAACAAGGGCAATATTAAATCATTTATCATTTACATGGTTGTTGCAGTCAATAGAGACAGTCAGGATGCTGGGGCCAGACCCTTGCTGGTCAGTAAGGAAGCAGTGGAAGAACTAAGATGGTTCGGTGATAGAAGGAGGATGGTTTTAAACCCGTGGAGAAATACAGAAAACACAAAATACCCACAAAGAATATGCTAGAGAAGAAAGGTGGAAATGTCACACGAATCCACCAGAAAAGACTGTGAAATCCTGGGAAACGATGCCAGTTAGAACATCATATAAGAGCTGTGATGGGGGAAAGCTGAATGACGGATCATCAGTGGCCGTCAAGGACAGGTCAAGCTGGAATGCCACGTCAGGGATAAATACAGCCAGAGGTCTCTCGAGTTTTCCCAGCCCTCTTTGCCAGCTCATTAGCCAGAATGCATGAAACACACAGCTTTGCCTTGTGGGCATCCGAATGAAAGAAGTAGAAAGGGGTCTTGATTTTAGGAGGGCCAGAGAAGATGTGTAGTGAAAGGTAGAATGTGGGCTTCAGGCAAGTCAGGAGACCTGAAAACAAAACAAGTTAACAAACACGAAACCTTAGAAAAGCAGAACTTGGGGATCCAGGACTTGAAGTTGCAGTAAGAACAGAATACAAGCAAGGCTTTTGGTGCGAGATAGCGAGCTGACTAAGAAGATAGAGTCAGATGATCTCCGTTTAGCAGGTAGAACACACATAGTAAACTTGGATGACGGAACCGACTCCTGCAAGCCACTCTCTGACCTCTTCACACGCAGCATGTGTGTTCAGCTCTGGGATACACTAAATTCACGTTAAAATTTAAAGGAATACTCGTATTCTTTGAAATTGTCATACAATGCATTTTGATCATATTAACCACTCCTCTCAAAACCTATCCCCACCTTGTTATACATTAAACTCCCTCTCTCAGATCCATCAAGTCCAGTTCGTGTTCCTCAGATTCTCTTGGGTGTGAGATCAACACATGAAGTCAACCTACCAAGGATCACACCTTCAAGAAAGAAAACTGACTTCATCTTCCCCGAGCAGCCCTTAATCACCAGTAGCTGCCTGGCTAGGGCTGGGACTTTGTGCTGGTTTTATTTCAAAGATCTTGTGCACAACCTGTCACAACCACTGTGAGATGAAACGTGCAACTGCCTCAGGGTGCTGGAAAACACTGTTTCCTTTTCAGCATCCATTGCCTCTGACTCTTTGCAACTCCTCTTCTACAATGATCCCTGATCCTTGGTGGGAAGGGTGTGTTATAGGTGCTCCATTTAAGGCTCCTCACTCTCCTCGTCTCTTCTTGTTAATGAGTTGTGGATCTCCTGTGTTAACCACCATCTATTGCAAAAGGAAATGACTCTGTTGAGGACTGAGGGATGCATTCTTCATTACGCATATCAATAAAAACTTAGGAGTTGGTTTAAGGCTATGATACTGACCTTGAAGCTTTATCACTACTGGCTAGCTTTCATAGTGATGGTGGGTGCTCCACATGCCGCAGAGAAGAAAACGGATCATTAGTCTCACCAAACTTTGAACCCTGGAAGCTGCAACAATAATTGACCTAGCGAGTCATGCCCACTGGTGCAATAAAGGCACAAATGTTATGGGAGTAACCAACTACTCTCTGATTGGACTTAAGGCCCACATCATAAGATAGAAACCATACATGATACTGTTACCAGGCCAAGAATCTACAGCTAGATAGGTTAAGGATCCTAAGAGAAAACCTATTGAAAACAAGAAAAAGGCTGGTTGTTTGTTTTACTTTTCTTTGGTTTGGGGGAATGACATCGTACTAGGGACATCTTTGAATTTGTGACACAGCATAACTTCTGAGGAAGTAACCCTTAAAGCTGGCAGATAGATATTGTCAGCCTTTCACAAAGCAGTGTGGGATGCTTCAAACACTTCTCATTTCTTAAATACTTCACAAGAAATATTCAGTGTGGTCTTATCCATTCCTCAAACCAGTTTTTCTTTTCTTGTGGCCTTGTGACATTCCTCTTGCCCTTAGGAATGTTTATTTGGTGATATATTTTTAGTTGTTGTCAGTGATGGTTTCTCTTTATTTATTTGTTTTTGATTCAAGATATCTAGTTCAGACTGGTCTTGAATTCTTAATCAGTCTTCTTCAGCCTCCTGAACACTGGGACTACAGTTGTGGGCAGCTGCAGCTATGAAACACTTGGTATTCTAAGAAGCACAATATTTTGCAAGCGGGAAGGTATAGAAAACATGTTCAGAATTTATATCGCATCTCTTAGAATTTCAGCTGTCAATTTGAAATGATGTGGATCCTATCACACCTTGGCAAATGAAAGAGAATTCATCAGGCAGCTGGGATGATTCTGCCTTGTATCCGCTCAGTGGGACGGAGAGGAAAAACCAGTTTTACTTTTTATCTGTTTATTTATTTTTAAGACTACTTCTACACAGGGACAGCTAAGGAAGGTACATTTCCTGTTGGTCCTAGAGGGTATTATGGGTGGGAATGACACCATTAACTGGTGGTTTATGGCTTTTGGGGAAATAGTGGGATATCCTGTTTGCTTGATCAGCAGTTAAACCTAGGTTGCTGTTTTGACCTTGCTTCACCCAGAAGATTATTTCTATAAACTTGAAAACTGAAACCAAATAAGATCACATACACAAGAGAAGCCCAGCGGAAGAAAGTCAAATCTTTTGTTTATCTCCAGGGTGTGAACCGCAGCCAAAGACTATTCTACTGTTCCCTCTCTGGAAACAAGGTGATTTGCATACCTCTTGGGCTTATGCTCCTGATTAGCTATGTAAATAGCTTTATTCAACAAAGCCTCCTCTTCCCTCTTGGGTTCTGACCTTTGGAACTCCTTCCTAATGTTTGTTGGAATTAAATAATGAACATTAAATATTAGCAGTTTGGAAAATGTGAAGGTCTGGTGGAAAATGTTGTATTAAAATACAAGTAGCCTAAAATAAGCATGGTTTTATTAACAATTATACTTCCCAATGGCTAGCGGTAATTATCTTCCTACTTGATGAATAATATTATGAAGAACTTTGGAGTCTGGCTCCCTGCAGCTCCCAGCACATAAATATGAATGATAAGCATCATTAGCAATACATTGCTTTGGATTCAGGGACAGCGGCGATTTTGTTGGTCTACAGACCTCCTGCTGGAGGACCTCCAGGACACCATTCACTTGGTAGAGAACTTTAGAGTTCCTAAAGCCCTGGGATCGGTTAGGTTTTGATTGGTTTCCATGCTTTGTTTCTTCAAACACTAATATTAGCCTTTATGTTACTCTGACAAAGAAAACAAGACTTAGGAATTTAGCCCCGTTCATTCAGATCAGATCCGTTCTGAAGTTCAAGCGTTGAACTCTATACTTACTGCTTTAGCTCAGTAACCTAATGTAGCAGTCTGCTCAGGAAGGTAAGAGGAATTTTAGTCTCTGTAACCTATGTGTGTGTGTGTGCCATGCAATGGGGCCAGAAGATAACCTCTGCTGTCATTCCTTAGTTGCCATTCACCTTGTTGACTTTTTCAACTTGGCTTGCTAACCAGAAGGCTCCCATGGAGGTACCTGTCTCTATTTTCTCAGCACTGGGATTGCAATTGCACACTACCATGCCCTGCTTTTTACATGGGTTCTGGGAATTATACTCAGACCCTCACTCCTGTGCAACAAACACTACCCTCTGAGCTATTTTTCAACCCTCTGCAGCATTTCTTCATGGTCAGCCAAAGCTGTATCTTCCATGCAACTCCTGAATCATACTCCATACATGAAATAGTATGTGGATATAATATCCACTAGCAAGTGTTAATGCACGACATTCTCATTTTCGAGGATAATGATAGGAGGGTCCTTGAAATAGAAGAAAATTCTAGGTTCCTATTTAGCCACTCAACACGAAGCCAGAAAGAGAAGAAGCATATATAGGTATATTAGAATGATAATAATGCTGATTAATGTATGCCCAAAATTTCTCAGGGTTTCAGATAAGTAACAAATATACAATAGGCATTATATATACATATATAATGTATAAATTACTATATAATATAGTGTATGAAGTATTTATATGTTTAGTATTATATTTAATAATATAGTATTATAAGTAATATAGACAGTACTAAATATATACATAAATGTTTATAAAATGAAATAAACAAAGCAAAGAATAACAAACATGTCAGAATCAGCCCACCAAAATATAAGCCAGAAACATAGCAAAGAGACCACTGAACTTTAGGGTCCCCAGGTTTCTTTTTACTCCAGTAAAGCTTGGCTAAAATAACACAAGCCTTATAGCTTACTAATTTTTCAGGCCAATATTTGGACATAATTTGTGTGCTTTATAAGCCTGAAAAACCCACAAGAGGCCCCAGATTGCTGACGTAACTGTCTTTGAATTCAACAAAGCCCATTACCACGTCAGTGAGGAGGATGGGTGGAAAGCCCACAAGGCAGGGTTTCTAGGCACCCAGAGGGGTTTCCACTACAGCTACTGAAATAATAAACTCCCCTGATTTTTGGCACCAACTGGAGTCATTTTCACAGTTCACTTCTAATCACAGATAATTCTTTTTTTATTATGTCATTTTAGATGTTGTTATTGCACACATAGAAAATGTTGCTATGTGACGGAGAACCATAAACTGTACATATGATAGTGTTCCTAACAAAAGGGGAACTGTCTGCAGTCTGGGGCTTAGAAGAAAGAGTGTGCACATGTATGCGTGTGTGTGTGTGTGTGTGTGGTTTCAGCCTGATCCCCTTTTCGTTTTTAGAATAAATTTTATGATGACTGAAACTTGAGCTAGACTATCTGTTATCTTTTTCAACTAAAAGAAATTAAGAATTCACTCATGATTTTACCAATGAGTTTTTGCATAAATTGAGGAGACAGGAGAGTCAATAGTTTGTATAGTTCCCAGCAATAGAGATTAAGGCTGAACCCTGAGTGCAAACATGTTTTGTGTTAGGCACAGCAACTTCTGCAGAAGAGAAAAAGAGAGGGGAAGGAGAGAATGAGAAGAGCTAGGTTTGGTGACTTCTAAGGGATTTTAATACCAATGTCATATGTTTAAAAAAATTTCAAGGGGTAAAATCATAGCACTAGGGAGAATATTCTCTTTTTCCTTTTTTGTTTGACTTTATTAGGATGCTGACTTGTAATTTTTCATTTTTACGTTGAAATAGTTTGAACCCATAAAGCTTCACGAGGGCAGTGGGGTGGGGTGAGATCAAATAAGAATGAAGTGTAATAATGTATGTTTACAATATGTCACAAACGGAGCACATTTTTTTGTATGTTAACTAAGAAATTAATTGACTAATACTCTTTCAACAAATGCAACTGTTGTTAGCCTCTTACTGAATATACTCTTTCATTATCTCTCTCTCTCTAATTTAGAAATACATTTATTTTTTCTTTTGTGTATGGGGGGGCACATGTGCCATGGTGAACTTGTAATCAGTGGACAACTTGGGGAGACCTCACACTCCCAGCTTGGGGACAAATGTCTTTACCTGGCAAGATATCTCAAGGGCCCTGGCTTTCTAATTTTAATTCTTTTGATCACTTGAGATTCAGTATGGAAATCTCCATTTGCCTCGAAATCTATATATGTACAATTTCCTAAGAATAAAGACCATTGCTTCTGTGCTTAGAGGAAAATTGCTCAAATCAAGTTTTGCCTTCAGAATGAAGAGGGCTGTCTGTAAAGTTTGGGCACATCTCATCAATTTCCTTACTAAAATCCTTACAGTAATTGCTTTTAGTCTGGGATCTGGCCCAGAATCATACTTTGCCGTTAGTTTTTATCAGACTAAGATATTCTCACGGGTACAAACTTTAGTCACTGCCACTAGGTGGTTGTTCCACAAATAATTAATAACTATGATTACATCGTCCGCATCTCCCTTTCATCCTTGGGACAAAATGAAACAATCACAGTCCACAGAGTACACAGACAACAAAAGGGCTTGGGAAATGTATGTGATGATGCTTTTCTTAAAATATTATCTTTACCAGGTGTGGTGGTGCATGCTTTTAGTCCCAGAACATGGGAGTCCGAGGTGGGAGTGCCTCTGTGGGTTCAAGGCCAGCTTGGCCAACATAGAATTTCCTGGCAGCCCAAGCTGCCCAGAGAGACTTGGTCTAAAACAAAGACATAAGAAGAAGGTAAGGCAGTGAACACTAGGGAAAGATACCAGGTGTTATTTCTCAGCCTCAGCATGGGCACAGGGGCATGCAAATACACGTACGAATGCATATGCCTCTACCGCACACATGCTTGTACAAGATGACCCTCAATGCAAAGGATATTTCACGTGTCATATTAGAATACCTCTTTGGGTTGACGGGACACCCACAGGCTGTAGAACAACTCACCCTTCCTCTGAGGTTTGGAACAGAGGGAAAGAGCAGGGCATAGCTCAAGGGAATCTATGAGGTCAGCAGTCAAAAGGATTGGCTGAGCATAAACCAAACCACCGGAACTAGACAATCAAATCAGAGACAAGCATGAGTTCTAACATGCAGCCTGGGTCACCAGAACATGGTTCATTTAAGCACAGAAAAAAGAGCAAAAGGGGTGCATGTTTTTGTATTGTTTTTCTAATGTTAACATTGCAATACAAATAATTATCTATGCTGGAAAAATTATGATTGTTATTTTATTATTTATTTTAGCTTCATCCATTGGGATTGTTGCTGTCTGGCAGTTTTTGAGACTAGGTCTCCATCCTCTTGACATCTGGAGTTGTTGAGTGAGCAACCATGCCTGGCTCTATGTTCTTGAAGTTTTATAATAAATAATGTATTATTTTTACTATTAAAATTATTTCACATACATAGAGGCAAAAATGTAGTTCTTGTACAAACAACAACTAAAATTATAGTTACCAACAGTGATGAAAACTGAGATTGGGGTGGAGCATCCTAGAAGCTCAGAAGAATGCAGTAGTTCTGATTGGTTCTTGGTGAGATTCCCAGAAGGCTCTGGTATCTGTACTTCCCAACAGACTTTGAGGAATAAATAGAGAAGACTAATTTGTT
Source organism: Alexandromys fortis (assembly GCF_014885135.2). NCBI lineage: Eukaryota > Metazoa > Chordata > Mammalia > Rodentia > Cricetidae > Alexandromys > Alexandromys fortis. Next base: position 5,206,492 of record NW_026067918.1, on the reverse strand, counting down.
GCGTGGGGTTCAGGTAACAATCGAGGTTGTTAGGGTGATAGATAGAAGCAGAATGATAGATAAACCCAAACTGTTACGTGTCATTGGATTTAGGGGAGTGGTTGATAAAAGTGGGACCCCCAAAGTGTTTACTAGTGATATTGACGACATAAAACCACAGAATATCTTAGTTCTCCTTCTGTTCCTGGGATGAACCAACTTACAGAAGACAGGTTTTAAGCCACGTCAGTGGGAAGTAGAGACAGTTGGTCAGATGGATCCATAGTCAAGACACAGAGCAGAGAGAATTAATATCTGCATACTTCTGCTCGGTTGGCTTTTTATGCTTGTGTTGTTCCAGATCTCTCCTGTCTGGGAAATGGTGCCGCCCATAGTGGGTGGGTCTTCCCACGTTAATAAATGCAATCAAGATAATCACCAGCAGACTTGACCACAGGCCAATCTAGACAGTCCCTTAATGAGATTCCATTACCAGTGATTGCAGATTGTGTCAAGTAAATGATTAAAAGTCATAATAGCAGCATGCCAGATTTGTAAATCTTGAAATCTGCAAAATCTTTTTGAGTATTGATACTACCTCATAAGTAGAAAGTCTTCCATCATGAAACTTGCTTCGTGCACACTAACTAAAACATTGCTGAGGCCAAGAGATGTAGCCCAGCAACTACCTAATATTCGGTCACCTAACTTGATCTCAAATACTGCATAAAGAAGCAGACAAGAACAAAGCATGTCTATACACAGATAAAACTTACCTTCAGAGAATTTTACATATGCATAAGGTATTTGTGGTCCGTGAATTAATTTCTCCCTCTTGTACCCCATCTCCCATGATGCATGTGCAAATATTACAAAATTCTAATAGTTTATGTAGAAAACATTCAAACACTTTTAAGATTTTATGATAAACAATGTTCAAGCTGTAGTCATATGTGAATGTTCAACTATAAAGGAATTCCTTTGAAGCAAATCCTGAGAGTTCCCTGTGGCTGTCATAAAGGATCCAGACAAATGCAAATTAAGACAGTGTGGGTTTATTTCAGCTCATATTTTGAGGTTTCAGTCTATTGGAGTGGGAGGGTCCCAGCAGCAGGGGCCTGAGGAAACTGGTCCTAGTGCCTTCACAGACAAAAACAGAGAAGCACGGAAGTTTATGCTCAGCTGCCTTCCTCCTGTTTTATACACTCCAGGATCCCAGAATAGGGAATAAAAGCAGCCGGAGTAGACAGGCTTTCCTAGCCAATTAACCTATTAGATAATCTTCCATAGACATGCCCAGTGGCCCATCTCCCAGATGAATATCGTTCTTATCAAGTTGACAATTGAAATTAGCCATCACATGAGGACATGAGGACAAATTATTAAATTTGGCTTCCAGACCATTTTTCTCTGTTGAGTGAAATGTAAATATTATGTTTCATCTTTGACCAAATAATTTTCAAAATGGCAAAATAACAGCACTAGAAGATGAATACAGACTTTTAAAAAAATTGCTATTTATTTTCACTGTTCTTAGAGTCAGTTAGGTTGTGTTCTTACCCGCATTCTTAAAACTGTACCTGTCAGACGAGCATGACACAACACACATTCCCCTGTGTGAGCTTTGTACCGTTGGGAAGTGGGAATACATACAAGAATAACTCTTTCATCAAGCTGTGTCCCTCAGGGCAACATCCTCGCCATGCTTCAGTTTGAATTTCAGGTTTCCAAATGGCAACAGGTTGACTCAGCTTATTTTATAGATGATAGAATGCCCCGGTAAATTATCAGTTATCAGATTAGAGCAAGTATCAGGGTAAAAGTTGATGAGCAAATCAACTTGGAAATATCTATAAAGAAACCATCAAAATCTTGTGAGATTCCCATAGTGCTTATGTTTTCACTACACTAAGTACCTAGCTATGTGAAAGAAATACGGCATCGTGGGTAAGAGAGAGGAAATGAAATGAAAGATAGTATCCTGAATTCTATCCTCTAAATCCATCCGACTCTGTGGTCTACAGATGCAGCTGCCCTTTCTAATGGCCCTGTTTGGTTCCTTGCTGGCTAACAGGGGAAGTCTAGGCATAGACTTAGGGTATGAGTAGATGGTTAGAAGTTTCATCCCTAGATGACCTTTGTCTGGCTAGATCTGAAAACTGACACTTATAGGTCATGGTTCATCTTTGACAGAAGTCAGGCAAGATCTTAAGACAGGAGCCTGGAAGCTGGAGGCCTGGAGGATGGCTTGTTCCCAGGTTCACATTCAACCACCATTCAACGAAGAGTCACTTGCTTAGGAATGGTGCTGCCCACAGTACAGATAGGCCCACTTCCATCAATTATCAAGTAATTGTCCCCATAGGTATGACCCCAAGCCCAACTGAGGGAGGCAATTTTTCACTTGTGTTTTCTTCTTCCCAGTGTTAGGTTTATAACCAAGATTAACCAGACATATAGGAATATAAAGCTTGTGCATTATCTCCACCACTCAATATACACGATTTGCATAGAGCTGAATGTTTTGATAGAGATACAGAAGTCCACCGGTGATTCTAACAGTGGGTATCTGGACCCTGATGGCAGATTGTGGACATATTATAGATAAGATTGACAATTCTGTGTCTTTATATGTAACATACATTTGAGTATCTTTTATTTTAAAATTTTAGAAAAATCTTTGAGATTTTCTAATATTTGCAACTACATAGTAAGATATCTTGAAAATAGGAGTCAAGTCTAAATACAGATTTCATTTCTGCTTTATGAACACCTTAGGCACATAATCTAAAGACATCTTTGCAATCTTGTACATGGAATGATCACAGCCTGAAACTTTCAGCTTGTGGTATCCCTTCTAGACTCAAAAGGCTCAAGAATTTGGACAGTTTTGAATTTCAGACTTTCATGTCAGAGATGCTCCCCGTTAGGCACCCGATGGCTCTGCCTCTTTCCCAGACATGTGGATTCGGTTGGTACCTTGTCTAGCCCCCAACTGACATACGCATTCTGTGGCTGAATTCACTCTTTATAGATACAGTACTGTCTTCCAGTTAGTTGACTCCTTCCAGAGCGTAAGACAGATTAACTCCAGAGAACCAATTTCTCTTTCCCGAGGTAGAGAGATTCCATTCATAAAATAAGAGATTTGGAGAGAGGATCTCCAAGATCTCTTCCTAGTATATAATCGCTTGAAAATCGCATTTTTGTGAGACAAACTGAATCTGCATGTGTTTGATGAATTTCAAGTTAGTTCATCATACTTTTTATAAGAATGTAGTTGATACGGCTAGAATCTTAGCCATAGTCCCCCAAACCTATTTTTTGCTATTCTTCATAGGAAATAGTATTCCACCAAATTTCAAAGGAATCTGAGCCTCCAACGGGTCTGAGAGTGGGACGTCCCAAAGCCTAGATGAATATGAGCTTGGCCAACTGTGTTGCTTCTCTCGTCTCTGCTTACCTTGCTAGGTGGTATGGTTCGGCTTCTCTGTTTAAAATTTCCTTTTGGGCTAATGAATATTTCTAAAATATTGTATTGCTTAAGAGCTCAAACTGTAGCGATGTAATTCAATTCCCACCTCTATTATATAAGTATGCATTTTTTTTAGTCCTACAAAAATTCCATTGAGATATTGCTGGTCTTATATAGGCTAATAATAGACTATGGTGGTGGTCTGGTGGAAACCTCTGTGGGTGGGATTTGGGAGAGAGAAATTGTCATCACTTGAGCTGTGGAATTCATGGCAGACACAGAAGCTGCTGTTCAACATTCTGAGGCTGAGATAAACCATTTTACTCTAATTATCCTCCAGCCCCAGAAGGCAAAGTCTCGATTCCTTCACTTTTCCTTGGAGGACATGTCACATGCGGTGGCTGCTCTTGAGAGAACAGAATGCCACACAGATTGAGAAAGGCCAGAAGCTCATCCACACAAGAGGCCTCAGAAGTTGTTGGGACAAAGCTGGAAAATGAAGGAGTCATGGTCTTTAAGTTCTATGATAATTAAGAATCATTGCCCTCACTTGCATGCCATAGACCCTAATAAATGGCGAAAAGAATGTGGCTGTCTGCGGTAACAGTTTCTGTGTATTAAAGCAGCCCGGAGAAATTGGGACTTGGGTTTAAGTGTTACATTTCATTCGTAAGCGTACGGTTTAATTGTGGCAGTAAAACATTGATTAGCTAAACTTTGCGGCTGTTTTGTGACTTGGGAGCCAGTCTGGTTTAAATGTAAGATGGGGCGGCATAAAAGGTGTGCTGTTTTAAGGCAGAGAAGTGGGCTGAGAGCCGTCACCTGCGGGAATGGCTGTGTGCACGTAGGGATCCAGACTGTGTTAGCTGACCATGTGACTTCTGGGTGTGGCTAGGTCGTCTGTTGTCTGCTGTTCTGATCTGCTTACTGAGTGGGTTTCCTTTCCTTCAGGGAAGTAGCAAGGTGCTGATGGAATCTTGATATTACTAGAAGTGTGCAGTACAATGAGTTGTGCTCTGGCATCCTAACTCCCATGTTGGAATCCTAGTTCCCATGTGATTGTATTTGGGAACAAGGTTAAATGAAAATGTGTTCTAATTTCATAGGATTGCGGCTTTATAGTAAATGGAAGAACTTTCTGTATCTCTGTCTGTTGACTCTGTCTTTCTCCCCTTATTCTCTCCTTCCTCCCATTTTGTTGCTCTCTCTCTTCATATTTCTTTTCTCCTTTCCTGTTCTCATTCCTCCTGTATTCTTCCCAGGTAAAGATACTAAAATATGGTTACTATATACAACCCTGGGAGAAATCTTTCACCAGACACCAGCCCTGCTAGCAACCTCTTTCTTCTTGCTTCTAAATAAGGCCCCATCATTTAAGCTACTGAAAGCTTATGACATCATATTTTGGCAGCTAAGGCTGGGGAAGACAAAGGGGCTCATGGAGGATGAGCAGAAGATAATCAGAGAAAAGCCGCAGCTGTCAATTTGTAGCAAAATGTCTTCTTGGAGCAAGAAGTCCATGACTGACAGGGTTGGCTGGGAGAGACATGGAGGAGGGAGACATTAAGGCAGGGGTTGGTAGATGCTTCAGATAGCACAAAGCAAGAAACTGAAGGGAAGTTAGCTAAGCAAAAGAGTTAAGATTTCTTTCTTGAGAGACAGAAAGATCAAAGTAAGAAAGAGGAGTACATTTGTAAAAAATAGCATTCAGGATAGATGAGTTAGAATCTCTGCTTCAGCTATTAATTCCGCTGATGTGGGTGGACAAAGACCTTAGGAACTCCATATGCTCAGTTACTGGATTCTAAAAGATGTTGCCTCTGAAGGCTGCAGACATAGAGAAGCTGGTTTGGGAAAGGATGTCCCAAAATTGAGAACTGACTAAGTACATGACTGTAGGAAGTAACATATTATTTATGTCATCAAGAATGGGAGGATGGATGCTTACTGGGTGCAACCAACCCACCTCTCGATTTGTTTGAGGCCCGATCCACAGGAGGGAACTTCTTGCCCAATATTGATGATGATGGCCAAAACATGTGACTAGAAAGGTCCCAGGGCCACAAAAGAAAACCTACTGTTGTCATTTTGTCACACTGCCTTCTAAATATTTGCCATTATTCATAGACTTGTACTGCTCTAAGTCCTGTTCAGAGAACTCCCTATTGCTTCAGGTAATGGTTTAGACAGAGACTATCAACTGCTCAAAGTGCTGAGAATAAATGACTGAGATTGCTAACTATGGATGGACCAGCTATATCAATGCCCCCTTCCAAGGCTCAGGAAACATGGAAAAGTAGGTAGAAAGAGTGCAAGAGTTGGGATATGGGGAGGGGTGCTGTGCCATGCTGTCTTTTGGACAGGACATGGCTGTTACATAAACTCACAGGAGCTGTGGTTATCTGTCCAAAATCTACATAAGAACCAACCTGGTGCTCCATCTTCAAACATGAGCAGGAGAAAGTTGTCAAGACTCCACCTCTAGCTGAAGAGCTTTTGGCAGTTGATGGTTGCTGTAGGAAGGGTAGTCACTTTTCTGTGGGAGACTGGCTACTGGTAGGTTGCTCATACCCTAATGGCTGACCAGATGCCCTGTAGCTATGAACAAATTGGCGGCACTATCTCAACTCAGTGGGGTTAAATAATAATGTTATAACATGAAATTTGGAGAGAAATGTGTTGGGGTGCAGGGGTTAAATCCCAGGAGGAATTGAAAAGAAGACAAATAATGGGTGTGTATAAATATGGCAAAATTACATTGTACACAGCCTTGCCACCAAGCCTGACTTTTAAAAATTCTTGGGGTCAAATTCAGGTCCTTATGACATAACTAAGCCATCTCCCCAACCAAGCTCTTGCCTCAATAGTTTTTGTTAATTCAGTTTGTTATTTGAATATTATGAAGCATATCCAATGATTGTGAATGCTTTCACTCCACTTTTCTTAACTCCCTCCCCATCCACCTCCTCTTCCCTACTTAATCTATTTTCCCACTTCTGCGTTGTTTTGTTTTGCTTGTGTCCCTCTGAGATTGACCAGGGTTCTCTGTGTGGCCTTTGGATTAGAACTCTTCATTAGTGCCCAGAGAATACATAGCTGAAGGTGATGGCTCCCCCTCTCTTGATCAGTAGCGTATAGTGCAGCAGTAAAGGCTAAGTTCCCATGAGCTCCTCCTCCATCTATGACTGAAGGGGGTCTGTCTTGTGGAGGTCTAGTGCAAATGGCCTAAACTACTCTGTGTTCATGATTACATTGACTGTGTCCTGCCTAATGAACGGAATTTTCATTCTACCACCCTCCCTTTAGGTTCTTACATTCTTTCTACCTCTCTTTGACAACATTCCGGGAGCCTTAGAGATGTAGTAGAAATGCCTTGTTAGAGATGCGTTCTCACCTTCACTAATTCTCTGTTCCTTGAACAGCCATGAATCTCTGCATTTGCTGCCATTTACTGGAAAGAGGAGCTTTGCTGATTAGGGCTGAGAGTAGCAATTGTTTAAAGATATAAATATGATTATCTAAAAGGCAGTTGACATTATGCCTATTTAGCCATCAGTATTAATCTCCCACATAGGGACTATGACCTCAAGACATGGGTTGACAAGGATTACAGTCACCAAAACAGGGATGGGTTTCCTTCTGTGGACTATGTCTCAGATCCAGGCAGAGAGTAGTTGATTGCCTTCAAAACATCTATGCAATGATTGCACTTGTGGGTACATTTTACCAGATAGGTTGGTGCTACAGTTTGTAGAGTTTATGTCTGGGCACCTTGTATAGCACTTTCCAGCATTCTGCATTCTGAAAACAAGGCAAGATGTGTGGTTGGTCATCCCATCTATTTCTGCTGAAGAAGGAAGTAAGAAGGCATCACTTTCAAGGCACCCTTACTAGATAGCTTTGACAGACAGCAGCTCTAGGCTGATGGGATGTAGAAAAGTGGTGTTCATGTGTAACAGAAGCTGACGTTATCATCAGGATTACCATGTCAGGAAGTCATGGAACTCTGGAGATGACAGTTTTCAGCTCTCTTAGACATCAAATTGAGCCTGGTAAGGTGTGAATCAGAAAGGCTACTTTTCTGGTATACAGTAGAGACTCATGTTGATCAACTATGGTACAAAATGATATCCAGCTCTCTTTTTGGACAATATGAGATGCCTAAAGGGAGGGTGTCATGGTTTTGTCTGTAGTTCACAATAGCCCCAATTTGAGAGGAAGAGAGTCAAATGTAATGAAATTCCAGAAACCCCTGGGAGATTCTGGATGATGTCTCAGAAACAAAGCAGGGTTGTTCTGAAACTACCATGGCGGGTCCTAGGATTTTTGTCAGTTTCTCTTCATAGAAATTAATTGATCTCATTCAAATAAAACATAAACTGCTTCAACCTTTAAGTACCTTGAGAAAAATTCAGTCAGTGTCCAGGATTCTGTTATAGAAACAATGAGAGTAAAAGGTAAAAGGTTGCAAGTAAAGTATGATGTTACGAAAGATCAAAGAGGTTTCGACTTCTTCCCCAAACTCATGATACATGATATTGAATTTAACCTTCAAATCTTTGTTACTCTGGAAAATAAGACAAGTTTTCTATTACTTTGTCTAAGAGTTTCCTTTGGGAATTCAAAGCCTTACCTTCTAATTTAGTTTCCTTGTTTTGACCTGTGTTGCCTTCTCTTATCTTCTCTCCCCTCTCCCCTCCCCTTCTCTTCTTTCCCTTCCCTTCCCTGCCTTTTCTTTTCTTTTCTTTTCTTTTCTTTTCTTTTCTTTTCTTTTCTTTTCTTTTCTTTTCTTTTCTTTTCTTTTCTTTTCTTTTCTTTTCTTTTCTTTTCTTTTCTTTTCTTTTCTTTTCTTTTCTTTTCTTTCCTTTCCTTTCCTTTCCTTTCCTTTCCTTTCCTTTCCTTTTCTTTTCTTTCATTTTTCTCCATACCATTTCTCTTTTGGGTGATGGGACAGGGTCTTGGGTATTCCAGGCCACCCTAAAACTCTAGATCCTCTCATGTTAGTCCCACAATTGCTTGAGGGTTTGCCTCACCGTACTTAGTCTTTTCCAAGGCTTCCAAGGATTGGTGATTGTGGCTTCTCTTACCTTGATCAGGAGCGGACTTTCTGCAATGGAGTAACTCATGGGCTCCAGTTTGTCTTCTCGAAGCACATAGAAAATTGAATTGAAAACTCAATTTCTGTGATTTTGTATTTGTAGCTATTTCACGTATTGAAATGTGAGGACATGTTGAATTGTAACATAAAATGTATAGACAGAGTTAGTATACATGGATACCTAGTGCTGACACGTGTGTACATGTAGTGAAGCAGACAACACCTCTGCTATTGCTAGGCATTTAGTGTTTATGATATATGATACAGAAACCAGAATAGGTTTCTAAAGAAAATGGGCTCCACTCACAGACTGAGCTCAGATATGAACAGATTTCTTTTACCGGGTTTGTGATCCAACTAGCTGTCTTATGTAACTTGTACTCTGGTGGCTCGTTGAATTATGTAATAAAGACGTCATACAAAGAGTGGGAAAAAACTACTTTATTCTCTTCAGTAGGGAGGAGAAACAGCTGGTCTTTTGCATGTTTTGAATCCTATAGGCAGATTTTGCTGTTCTACCATTCCATTCTACTCTACATTGTACTAATTTCTCCTAATGTACTTCGTTTTTCAGCTTGTTAGAACATAAGGGTTAGGAAGCTGGAGTATTCAGAATAAAGAGATGGTAGCATCTCTTGCTTGTGTGAACTCTGTGTCTGCTTTCTGTTTTTTCCCATTATCACTCCACTTCATAAAACAGACTACCTGCAACATCAGATTCATAGGACAGGGTGCTCCATTAGATGAGAGTCACTATCTCCCCAGAAGAAGACGTCTGGCACAGAAATTGTAGCCTGTTAGACTAACTCATGACGGACCAAAGCTTGTGTTCAGACTTCCTCCATCTCTCAAGTTCTCTTGTTTCTAGTTTGACAGGCATTTTCTTTCTGTCACTGCAGCACTGGCTTTTGAGTCACGTCTGAGGGCATTTAACATTTCCATTTGGTCATCAGTGGCGTCTCAGACTGCGCCATATTTAGAAACTTCCATGCTGTCTTCACTACTTGCTGTTTTGTGTTGATTCCCTGCCTAGACTCCTACATGTTTCTATAGGATTTATATATGACAGGATCCAAGCTCATGTACAACCAAAATTACATCACAGGTGACTCATAGTCTCTCAGCCAAGAACAGTCCAGAGGAAAGCAATGTAGGGAGCCATGACAGCAAAGACAGCAGGCCATTTAGGACTCAGCTCTGTAATTCCTTGGTGGCTCTTCATGCCGCTCCTGGAGCTTGTTAACACCAAAAGGTCGATTATAAAAAGAATGGAGTGACAATGAGGATGCTGGTAAGATTTTCCAGAGATGGTTCCAGGGCCACTGTTGGGAACAGGACCAAGATGGTGGGGAGCTTGGGGGTGAAGGGAAAGGAGGCAGTGCTGTCTGTGAAAGGAGAGAATTAGTTCTGAAAAAACACACAGAGAGGGACAGGAGCCAGGTGGGGAACTTGGGAGAGAATGTTTTGCTTTGCCTTTTACAACCACTGGCAGATTATGTGTTCATAAACTGAATTGTCAAAGGGGAAGGAAGGAGAAAGGCAAAGTCAAGAGCGAGGAGAAACAACTGAAGAGTGTGTGACTGCATGAGGGTTCAGGAGAAGAAGGCTGCAAGGGTTGGAGTCCATGGTGGGGGGTAGGAAGCAGTGGAGGGGAGGCACTTTGCTCCTAGAAGAAAAGCACTAGTCAGGTCCCTTCGGCCTCCTCCTCTTCTTCCAGGAGTCAAGGTGAATTAGCTCATCCTCCAGAAAGAAGTGTGATAAGGGTGGAGCAAAACCATATGAGGTTTCTCTAGACTGGAAACGTTTGAAATGATTACTGTGGGACAGGGGGATGAATGATTTTTTCCCGGAATACAGTCCCATAAATTTAATTACTGAGTTAAATATAAGATATTTTATGGTTTTAAATAAGCATTGCCAATTTTTCCTTTCTGAAAAGCTTTGCCATTTGTCCATCATCCAACACCAGAATGAGACGGCATTCCACGAGCCAGCCCATGTGGACTCTGACGTTCTCATCAGCTTCTTCTGGTACTTCCTTCTACTTTCAGTTCCTCAAGCCTTTACCGCCCTCACACTCCCAGGGCCTGACAAGATACCCCTAAGCCATCCCTTTGGGACACCACTGTTAAAGTAATCACAATTATTCTTACGTTTTTAGAGACTTATAGCCAGAGTATGGGTTAATGAGACCACATGCCGTCTGGTCTTCTATTGGGACAACATGGAGTTTGTGGAAATTGATATTTGATCAATTTGTGATTTATTATATTAATAACTTTCATAATAATCAACAATATTTTCTGTTCTTGTAATGGTTATTTGGGGCCATAAACAAACACAGATCCTGAGAGATCAGAGCATAGAAAAATGTTGATTCATTTAGTGTTCAAAGCTGGACTGGCATTTCAAAACAAAGGTAACTTACTGATAAACTTGCTTGGATCAACTCTGAAAAATCACCTTAGCCTTTCAACCCAATCCTTAATATCCTGCACTTTATTTTATTTTAAGAATTTATTTACATATTATATTGATGTGCCTTTTGCATGTGTGTCTGTATACCTGAAGACGGCATCAGATTCCATGGGACCAGAGTTGTGTGCTGCCATGTGGGTATTAGGAATTGAACTCAGAACCTCTGAAAGAGCAGCCAGTGTGCTTAACTATCATGCTATCTTTCCAGCCCTAATATCAAGTACTTTAAAAAGCATGTGTTAACCTACATTCTCGAGCAAATTAATCCCTTCTTAAGATGACCTTTTGGGTTGACATTTAAAAAGCAGATCAAAGATACTAGAGAGATAGCTCAGCGGTTAAGAGCACTACCTGCAATTCCAAAGGTTCTGAGTTCAATTCCCAGCAACCTCATGGCGGCTCACAACCATCTGTAATGAGATCTGGTGCCCTCAGGAACCTGATCAGTCAGTCATCTTCATCAATTTAGACCATGAAACCCAATATGGAAAACTTCAACACAACTGCCCTATATGGGCTGCTCATGCATGCTTCAGCATGGCCAAGGCACAAATTTCATAAATTTCATTTCATTCAAAGATACTAGTGATGCTTGTTTGATGTAGGATTTCCCTATGTATTCTGTGATCACCATTAATTAATAAAGAAACTGCTTTGGACCTATAGCAGGACAGAGCATAGCTAGCCGGGGAAAACTAAGCTGAATGCTGGGAGGCAAAAGGGCAGAGTCAGAGAGATGCCATGGAGCTGCCGGAAACAGGAACTTTAGCCAGTAAGCCACAGCCACATGACCATACACAGATTAATAGCAATGGGTTAAATTAATATGTAAGAGTTAGCCAATAAGAAGCTAGGGCGAATGGGCCAAGCAGTGTTTTAATTAACATGGTTTCTGTGTGGTCATTTTGGGTCTAAGCTGCCGGGAACAAATGAGCAGATTCCTCCTACACTTGTTGTCCACTAGAATTAAGATATGACATATTTGAAAGAAGCAAAGTTTTTAATTTCATCATGTTGTATAAAGAATAATCAATGAAAATTAGCCATTGTCTCAGAATTTGAGATAGTGAAAAAATTATTAGTTTCTTCTCAGTTCCCTCACGAACACACACACAGAATACACACACAATCACACACACAAGCTGACACACACTCACACATGCACACATACTCACTTAGACACACACATACAAGAGGAAAGAGAGAGAGAGAGAGAGAGAGAGAGAGAGAGAGAGAGAGAGAGAGAGAATGATAATATCTTTAGTAAAGTCTTGCCTGGCTAGACTGTGAGTCTTTGGTTCATTTTTCCAACTGTCTTATTTTGGAACCATTTTTTTTTTCGATCAAACAAGCTTTAATTACTATGCATAGGACTGACAGGTTTGATAATACAGTGTATTTTTTGCTTCCTTTTATAGGGAAGAAGTGCAAACCATGCCAAATAATCATATAACTTATTTTTTTCCTTTTTATTTATTTATTTATTTATTAAAGATTTCTGTCTCTTCCCCACCGCCGCCTCCCCTTTCCCTCCCACTCCCCAAATCAAGTCCCCCAGGTTTAAAGTCCCCACACAATCTTTCTGGAGCCATGCGTTAGCACTGCTGTATTTATACAGAATGACCATTTTCTTTCTCTGTGAACAGTTTGATTGAAGAGGCAGGTAAAGAAAAGTTTGAAAATGGAGATGAAACCTCACAGCTTTAAAAATAAGATTCCTAAAGTTTAACAGTGAGATTTTTGGACACTTAAAAATTCTACCAATATGCAGAATAAGCACATAAGTTTAATGTGAACTTCATGGTTGGTTCTGAATGATAATTTTAACTGTACATAAGGTTATTAAACTATATAGTTTGGGGATCTGGATAATTTTGGTGTGTGATGGTTTTTATTTATTTTTTTTTCCACACAATAAAGTTTTAAAAATTTAAATGCTACCAATTAAACATTTCCAAAGGTCCACTATCAGTAATACAAAATTGAGTATGATTTTTTTAAGTTTTACTTAATTTATTTATTTATTTGGTAATAAGCTCACTTTATGCATATGAGTATTAAAAGTAGAAATATAAGAAATACAACAATCAAAGGAACAAGGAAAGCTGCTGATAGTGGGTTTTCTGAAAAAAAAAAAAAAACAGAAGCAAGGAAAAGGATGGTGAGTGATTGCTCAGCAGAAGAAAGTGCAGAGGTCGTTGAAGGCTGACTCTGAATCCTGGGTCTACAAGACCAGAGATGAAACAAAGACACAGCCCTGCAAACAGAGAAGGAGGGGGCATTCCAACTGCAGATCTGCAATAGAAAAGTTCTCTGCCATGACAGAAAAAGCAGGAAATATCAGCCTATGTCTGTAGACACTAAAAAGGAACTATAAGATACTGTCTATAATTTTAAGATCAAATGATTTGAAATTTTACAAGTAAAAATATAATCTCTAAGAAAATACAACTTAGAAGTGCTGACATAAGCAGAATCCAAGCCAAGGTATGAATACATAATATACACAGTATAATTACATATAGTGTATACAGTTAATTACTTATTTGCACCAACACACACACAGTGTCTATGTATTTGTGGGTGTAGGTGTGAAATTAAATTGAAAAAAATGTAAAAGTCATGCAGAGAAAATGCCAGGTGAATATGAAGTAAAAATTCTACCAAATATTTAAACAAAAGTAATGGGAAGTAAAATCAAACAGGAAAATGTGACAATTTCCTAATGTTTCTTTTGAGACCGTTGTAACTTTCATGTCAAACTTGACAAGAAAATTATGAGAAGGAAAATTACAGGTCACCCTCCCTCATAGACTGATATGGGAAACATTCTAGGAAAAACACAAGCCACAGCAATTTGCCATCCTAAAATGGGAAGCGAGTCATAATTAGGATAAATTTACTTCAGAAGCAAAATATCAATTTCATATTTGAAAAGCACCCACTAAGCAAAGCCGGAGAATCACAGAGTGATCTCACCGAGAATATCTAGCATACCACACACAATTATGTAGTCACTTACACTAATAATTCAAAAACACTTTTTAACAACTTTGTGTGTGTTTATGAGTGTGTGTCCTACGGCTGTGTCATGTGTGCCTATGTGTTTTTGCACATGCATGTATGCCCATATGTTCATGTGGAGGTCAGAGGGAGACAGTGGGTGTCTTGTCTGTCACTCACTCTCCACCTTAGTCTCCTAAGACAAATTCACGGTGCCTGGAGTTAGGCTAGCAACCAGTATTTTCCAGTGATCCTTGTGATCTGCCAGCTCTGCTTCACATAAATACACAACCACAACCAGCTTTTGTAAATGGATTCTGGAGATTTGAAGTCAGTTTCTCAGGTTTGTGCAGCAAGCAGTCATACCCACTGAATCATCTTCACAGCCGAAGAATGATTTTTTTAAAATTAATTTTATTGTTTTTATTTTAGTTGCACGTTTGCATGGGAATGCAGGTGCTCTCAGAAGCTGCAGATGCTGCTGCATTGGAGCTAGAGTTGCAGGCAGTTGTGAGGATAAATTAAATATAGGTCCTGGGAATTGAACTTGGGTCCTCTGGAAAAGCAGTTCACACTCCGTGACATCACTTCAGCCCCCATGAGAACGATTTTATTCTTAACTGCCGAGCCATCTCTTTAGCCTCCTGGGAATGCTTTTATCTACAAAATATTATCTGAACTATATATGCCTCTAATTTATTATTCTTGGCATGAAACGTTGAGATTTTGCATGAGATAACAGCCCTGCTACTATCTGCAGGAAGCTGAGGGTCTCTGCCAAGGTCCTTGCACAAGAACAACAAAAATGAATTTGAATTGTAAAGGAAGAAACAAAACTGACAAATTTGAGAGATAGTATAATAATAATACAGTAAAATGTTTAATTTAACAAAGTCATTAGCTGTATGTTAATATAAACAATCTGACTGTTTTTGCACAAACCAACAAACAAAACATTTAACAAATATATCAAATACTTTGGATCAAATTTAGATAAAGTGAGAATATATAATTTCTACATTCCTGTAGAAACAAAGACAGTGTATCCATCATGAAGCGATGTCAGCTCTTCTGAAAATGACTACCAGGTTTAGTAGAACCTCAATTTTATTTTTTAAAAAAGTACATTTTTATTATGGGAACTGACAAGAAGATTCTAAGATGTATAGGTAAAATGAAATGTTCAAACCTAAGTGGAAGGATCTAGAAAATGTGTACAGTCTGAGACCATATATTCCTGGGCATCAAATATGAACTCCAGTTACAAGATGTAAAAGAACAAGGAGCTGAGGAAAAGAAGGGTCAGGTGACTAAGCAGACTACACATGCAGGCAGTTGAGTTTTGCAGAAATATTTGTTCAGTGGATCAGGCATACGAAAAAGAAAAATATCCGCTGCACTCTACTTGTTACTAGTTGACTATAGAAACCTGTTATGACTGTGTTGTTGACAGAGTGTTTTTATAGAAAACAAAACATTGACTATAAATAATAAAAGATCTGTACATTGATGACATTAAATCTGGAAATTTAATTTACAAAAGACATTATTAAGACATAGATTGAAAGTATTTAAAACACATAAAATGAACAGTGTTTGCTTGTTTTGGTGTGCAAAGAACACATACACGGTAACAGGAAAAACACTTCACTCTTTAAATTGAGCAAGAGACTTAAACACAAACTTTACATTCAGTACTCAAGTACTCAAAGAACATAAGGAAAAGATGTTTAATCTCCTTGTTCATCAAGGAGATACAGTCTCTTTGGAGAATGGTCAGTAGCTACTGAGGCTGAGCATATGCATACCATGTGAGTCAATTCCAGACTTTGGTTTCTTCACAGTTTAAAATAAAAAAAAAACTTACTGTGTAAAGCAAACACACAGAGAAATGTTGATAGCTATTCATAATGGACTCAAATTGAAAACAGTCCAGATTTTGTCCATCAGCAGATGAAGAAATAAATACTGGGTGGTATAATATACGGTGGAATACTAAATACTATACAAACATTAACAAACTAGTCCTATGTCAAGTCTGGTAGGTTTCACAAACATATTGTTGAATGAAAGAAACAAGGTATGCTGAGCACAGACTGCATGATTTAAACACACAAAGTCCAATAGTCCATTGTGTAAATGATGATTTCACTGAATATTTATTAAAAATATGTAGTGTGTGTGTGTGTGTGAGTGTGTGTGTGTGTGTGTGTGTGTGTGTGTGTGTGTAGGTCAGAGGATAGCCTCGGGTATCATTCCCCAGGTGCTGTCTTCATTGATTTTAGAGAGGGCATCTTTCACGGATCTGGAACTCACAAAGCAGGTTAGACTAGCTGTCTTAACACACCCTAATGATCCACCTGTCTCTTCCTTCTAGGTTTAGGATTTTCAGCTGGTACCATTAGGCCGCCATCCATGCCTGATATCATTTTTAGGTTCATTCAAGGGATCAAACTAGTTTTCCTGCTTGCAAAACAAATACTTTACTGACTGAGCCATCTCCCCATGTTTGTTTCTAATTAGCATATAATGACAATACGTGTCTTTGTAATCACAAGAAAACATTAATTTTGTCCCATTGTTGGAAGGAGTCGGCTTATTTGTTCTGGCTGCCCCAAACCAAAATAATCACACAGAAACTATATTAATTTAATCACTGCTTGGCCCATTAATTCAAATTTCTTACTGGATAACTCTTACATATGAATTTAACCCATTTCTATTAATCTATGTATTGCCACATGGCTGTATTTTACCAGCTAAAGTTCTGGCATTTATCTCCGGCGGGGCAACATGGCGTTTTTCTAACTCTGCCCTTCTTTCTCCCAGTATACAGCCTAGCTTTGCCTGCCTAGTTCTGTTCTTCTCTGCCATAGGCTCAAAGCAGTTCTTTATTCATTAACCAATAAAAGCAACACATAGACAGAAGGACCTACCACACCAATTGTCAAGACTCATCTTTCTGCCTTGGAAAGCTCTACATCAATATAGTATCATCTTTCTCGTTTATGAATCAAATTATCTACAAGAATGACACATACATATTCCTGAAACTCATGACATTTAGAGACTAGAAACTTTTAATTTCTGTCATCACAATCTTCCTCAAAGGACAGATCTTTCAAATAATATATTTGTGGAACTTTCATAAAATGTAGAGTGTTTCCTTGGGAAGCAAGTCTCTGTGGAGGCAGTAATTATGGAAAACCGTCATTTGGAGAATGTAGGATTAATTCTTATTATAAGGAGTTGTTTTTCAAGCGAGATACACTTCAGAACCTCTGAAGTAACGTTAACAGGTGACCTAAATTATGGAAAATTATGATCTCTGGGGTGTAAGATAGTTGCTGTGTTTAGGATGGTGCACATAACCAATAATTTATATTCTGGGAGTATGTAGAAGCCCAAAATACATGTCTAGGTCTCCCTTTCCCAGATTTCTGTGGTCTTGAGAATAGCTTGAGGGGCAGAACTTCAGCTTTCAGTTGATCCTAATCATGGTATCAAAGCCACTGTATGAATGCAGTTGAATAATGGCTGTCCACTAATGAGGGACCTACAAGAACTAGCAGAAAGCAGCCAGATGAACAGAAAAAGATGCTAAGAAATGGGAACTCTTCAAGTCTCATCAACAAGACCTTGCCATTTGCGGTGGTGTCTGCAGCCATTGATGCTGGCTTCTCTTAGTGAATCTGAGAAAGAATAAATGGAGTTTTTAGATTTTCCTATCCTTTGTAATGGTCCTGGTTATGTCTCTCTCATGTCACTTTGCAGATTCCCCTCAGGAACAGTGACACAATAATGCTTCTGGCCAAAGGGGCTGTAAATCAAATGATAGATCTTGCAGAAAAGCACCAGGGCCGGTAGCTCAGTTATGTGGAGTGGAAATTACAAGCAATGATGGCAGAGATTCAGAAGGCAGAGGGCTGACCTGAGTCCTTTCTTGCTGGATTGCCGTGTCTCTATGATGAAGTATTCTATGATGCTTGTAAGCAATCACTGGTCTCCTTCTCATTTGAAAAAGTAAAGTCTACATGGAGATAAACAATGAGGTTCTAGGAAGCCAGAGATCCGATTAAGAGTCCAGGCTCTGAAGTCCCGGTACTACAAAAAGCTCTTCCCAACCCTGTTGGGATCTTAGGGTGGGGTGAGTTGTCATGGTTTGCCAAATAGATCTAGTGTAAAATCCTCCACATATTTAATTTTGCTTTTCAGAAATCTGAGATTTAGTGTTAAGCAAAGGACAATTGGTGTGTCCAATTCCATGGATAACAAAACCGAATTTCCCTAGGAAGCCTGGAGAATGATCTGGGGCTTTAAGACTATAAATCTGACTTTAATTAACTCAGAGGACCTTATTGTCAGCCTTTATTCAACCGAAGGGGTCACTGCTTTATTTTTTTTTTTAATCCTGTAACTTTCTACAGTTAAAGTCAAATACTCTGTATGGGAACATGTATAATTAAGCATCTAGCAAATAGTTTTCAAAAAAGGTGGGGGACATCCATATATTCTGTTTTTTCTTAAGCAACAGGCAGAGCCTCAGATGGTGTTTATGGATGTTGCAGTCACCTATTTCTTCAGTTGCTTTCAAAACTTGCTTTCTTCTTCTATCCCCATTATACTGATGCCAGGACCACTCAAAGTAATGTGCCTGCAGAAGTAACTCCTCAGGAGGGTTGATTAGCTCGAGGAAGCACCAACATCCACAACAGATGCTCAAAGAAGGGGATGCTTAGGTCCTTCAGTTGGGTCTGGTTCTCATTTGCATTAAGCCTATCCTCGTTTTATTTTAGTAGTTGATTTTATGACATGCCTTATATGCTTTGCTTATATAACAAAAAGCAGTTACCAAAATGATACAATTCATTGCCCTTATGTCATTGAATAATCTAGTGTTTAGAAGAGTTAAAATTTAAAACAGAAATGGGTAGAATTTTTTTCAAGTTTAGAAACAGACATGCACACAGACCCTTCTGTGGCTATTCTTGGTTGTCAACTTGACTACATCTGGAATTAACTAAAACCCAAGTGATTGGGCAATACCTGGGAGAGGATTTTTTTTCTTAATTCAATCATTAGACATGGAAATATACAGTTTTAATCTACATCTTTTGAGGTGGGAAGATCAACCTTTAATTTGGAGCACGCCTTCTGTTGGCAGTCTGTATAAAGGACATGGAAAAAGGAAGCTTGCTTTCTTTGCTTGTTTGCTCTTACTCTCAATGACCAAGTCCATTCCTTCTCTTATAGTAAGGTATAATGATATTATGTATAAATATATATAAATATATATGTTATATATATATAATTATATTCTGGCATATTTGGAAGACCAGCTGAAATATTCATTCCTATGAACCTAACAACTATGTTGAAAGAAAGGCCACTTGTTTATTTCCTGACGGCCTGGCAACTCAGACCCAAAATAATCACACAGAAACTATATTATTTAAATTACTGCTTGGCCCATTAGCTCTAGTTTCTTATTTGCTAACTCTTACATCTTAATTTAATTCATTTCTATTAATCTGCATATCGCCACACAGCTGTGGCTTACTGGCCAAAGTTCCCAGCATCTGTCTCTGGCAGGACTACATGGCTTCTCTCTGATTCTGCCTTTCTTTCTCCCAGCAATCAGTTTAGATTATCTGGCCTAGCTCTGTTCTTTTGCCCTATCACAGGCCAAGATAGTTTCTTTATTAACCAATGGTATTCACAGCATACAGAGGGGAATCCCACATCACAACTAATTGATTTTTAGATCTTCTATTGGTAGACAGCAATTGTTGAACTAGCTAGACTGCAGTTTGTAAGCCATTCTAATAAATCACCTTTCCCTGATGTAGATATAGATTTATTCTATACCATCTGTTTTTCTAGAGAACCCTAATACAGATACTTTGAATTTTCTGTGAGATGCATGGGGAATAGTGACGGTAAAAAGTGCTAAAAGTCCTAGATTTAAAACTCATACACCTTTACTAAAATTATTAATTTTTATATTATGCGTATTAGTATTTTGTCTGCATGTATGCATGTGTATTACATGTGTGCAATATCTATGGAGACCAAAAGAGGTGTTGGAGCTCCAAGACTTGGAGTTAGAAATGGCTGTGAGCAGCCACACAAGTACTAGGCTCCAATGCCAGGCCTTCCACAAGAACAGTATGCAATCTTAACCACAAGGTCATCTCTTTAGCCCTCAAACTCATGCATCTTGACTAGAAGTTACACCGCCTAAAAGGAAGTCCACTAAAATCAAGTGTGAGTCGATGGGGCCTCATCTCTCTGAATGTGGCTTTTCTTTGCTCAGCTTAGGTCATGACACCTGCATTAGATGATGCTAAGTCATTTCTGTTTCACACTCTCTAGGCAACTTCTACTAAGCACCACTATAAGCCGGCATTGGTCTCTAGGCTGTATATCAACCTAACCAGTAGTTCTCAAAGAACTACATGGGAGTTTAGTCTAAATTCATACATGTTGATAAGGAAATTGGGGTGCAGGGCAGTTAACTGAAATTAAACATCCTGACCTTTAACAATAGAGCTTGAGTTTGCTCTAGCCTTCCTGGCTATGAGGACCATACTTACCCTGTCTACAGCATTAGACAATGATGTTAATATATACTAAAATTGTATATTCATTCTTGTTTACCTCAAGACTTTGAAAATATGCTGGAAAAATTGCCAACAGTTAAAAAGTACTTGTGCTCTTTCAAAAGACCTAGGTTTGATTCCTAGCATCCACAAGGTGATTTGTAACTGTTACAGAACTCCAGTTTCAGGATATCCAACACCATCTTCTGGCTTCTTAGGGCACCAGGAACACACATGGTACACAAACATGTATTCAGGCAAAATACCTGTATACATAAAACAAAAATAATTTAAAAATCCTCAGTAACTATTTCCCCCTTTGTTAGGCACTTGAATACACACACATAAATACACATACACACAGAGAGAGAGGGGGAAGATGGAGGGAGGGAGGGATAAGGGAGAAAGAGAGAGACTTAAGAAATATTGGCTTCAAGATATATTTGCTTTAATGGAGATAAATAAGAAAATTATTTCCTGGCAACTAACCATTTCTTTTATATTGCCAGTTTTTTTTTTTTTTGGTGGCAGGAATCTAACTGAACCTTCCAGTCTTCTGCTTTCACCTCATCAACAGGTCCTGACTGGTCCAGAATCTTGCTGAATGACTTCCCATTCATGGTGGCTGGGTGGTACACAGAGGAATCTCATCTCAGTGACTTTTTGGTTGATGCGTTGGTGAGAAGGCAACCACACCGTTCTGAACTGTTGCAGATGAACTTTTGCACCCGATTCTTAAGGTGAACACACAGAGATGCTGACATAATCCACCCCATTCCTTTTTCTCTATTCTTTTTCACTCCATTTTACTGTTTGTCTGGTTTGAAGTGGAGCCCCAGTTTCTGGAGTTACCTTTAACACAGATTGACAAGTAGAACTGGATCAATGGGATTGTATTGTTGTTCTGTGTTGTGTTTTGCTTCAAGAATATTGCAGCTATAAGCTAGATCTTTGCTTTTGCTAGGTACAGCCCCCGTCACTAAGTTACACTTCATTCAACACCAGCAGCTTTTTAGTCAGTCGATATTCCTTTTGCCCTGAAGACAATGGGTAGTGTTTGGTGAGAGCTGGAATTGTCATAACTGTAGGCTGTGATACTTAATAACACATAGGAAACCCACTAAAAATTATCCAGCCCCATATTTCCAACAAATAGGAAACCCACCGTAGCTAAATATTATCTAGCCCCATATGTCAATAGTACCTCTAGTAAGGAAGCTGGACTGAGAAATGCATAAAACTCTTTCTTCCATTGGAACAGGAGGCTGAATCACTGTGATGAGCCTTGCAAGATCTCCTTCACTGCACATCCAACTGAGACATGAAAGCAAAATCCACGATGAGATGCACTATAAGCCAAACAAAAGTGACAACATGAACAGAAAATAAAGCCCTATGACACAGCAAATTATATAAGTAACAGATCTTCCATAAGATGTACCAAAAAAAGAGTTGACAAAAGCACTTAGGAAAAAGTTATTCTGCAATATCTTGAAAAGCTAACCACAAGCATTCCCTAAGACCTAGAAATTTTACTCCTAAACTTAAAAAATATTGTGTAGTAGAGACTGTTAGTTCATTCCCAGTTGCTCAGCCCAGAAATAATCACACAAAACCTATATTACTTAAATCACTGCTTGGCCAATCACTTAAGTGACTTTCTGGCTAACTCTTATATCCTAAATTAACCCATCTTCATTAATCTGTGTATTGCCATGTGGCTGTGGCTTACCCAGGCAAAGTTCCACCCAGCTTTCTGCATGGTTTCTCAGGCAGGGCTACATGGCTTCTCCTGACTCCTTCTTTCTGCCAGCATTTGCTTAGTTTTTTTCCTGCCTAGCTCTATTCTGCCCTATCGCAGACCAAGTCAGCTTCTTTATTCATTAACCAATAAAAGCAACACATATACAGAATGATTTCCCACATTATTTCCCCATTTCTATCTAAATAAAAAGAAATGTTTTAACTTTAACAGGGTTGTAGGAGGAGGCCGCTTGTTTGTCCTGGCTTAGCCCTGAAATAACCATACAGAAACTGTATTAATTAAATCACTGCTTGGCCCTTTAGCTCTAGCTTCTTATTGGCTAACTCTTACATCTTAATTTAACCCATTTTCATTAATCTGTGCATCACCACAAGGTCTTGGCCTACCAGCAAAGTTTCAGCATGCCTATCTCCAGTGGCAGCTCCATGGCTTCTCTCCACTCTGCCTCCTATCTCCCAGCATTCAGCTTATTTTTCCCCACCTATCTCTGTTCCCCTATAGCTCTGCGATAGGCTCAAAACAGTTCCTTTATTTATCAATGATAATCATGGCATACAGAGGGAAATCCCACATCACAGGGTAAAATTACATGCAACAAAACAGGTATTAAGCAAGAATTATAGTTACAATATTTCTATTTTATCTTTTATCATAAATAAGGAAAACTATAATTATAACTATTTTTCAACTCCATCAAAGACTCCAGGAGGATATAATATTACCTAAATTAACAGAAAGTGCCTTCCAAAACTCTAGAATTGACAGAGACATCTCACTGCCTAGACAGTCACCAAAGTTCTTCTGTAATGTTGGGGCACCCATCTTCAGGCTCATTGTGTCTGGCAGACTTTCCCATGAGGCAGAAAATTTCAAACACAGTCTCACCTATACTGGCAGTTGGTCAGTCACGTTTTTCTGTATTCAGGAGAATGTCTTGCAGACTCTCTCATGAAGCAGGAACCCTGAAAGACTGTCTTACCTTTAAGCAAGTTCAGCTGTCATTTTTTCGTGGGTCTTGCATGTCCAGTTCATCAAGCAGTCTAGGCAAGATCAATTTCTTGCCCAAATGGCTTATAAACTCTATAAGTAGTCTCTTTGATGCCTATCATCCTCTTGAAATAGATTGGTGCTGCCAGGAGCAGATGTGTCTCCTTGTCATGAAAAGTCCTAAGTTATTAAAATATTTTAAAGGCCATATTATGTCGTCTTTGAAATATCTAAAGAATATCTATCCATTTAAAATACATCTCTGTACATCTAAAAAATCTAACTAACATGACTAAAAGATTGACTATTATCGATGACTTTATATTAAGGTATATTTCTTAATTATACATTACATTTTCAAATAAGCTGCACAAACACAATACCTTAATCAAGAGTAGAAATAAATATAATAAGATTAAACTAAAATTTGTATAAATAGACCAAGATCCATACCAATGTAAATCATTCACATCTATAGCATATCCCCCTTTAAATGTAAATAAACATTTATTAACAATATTTGGGAATTTGGGCATAGTTCTCTCCAAATTGCTTCCTGTTTTTTTTTTTTTGGGTGAAGTATTTTCTTTGGGGGATTTTTATGGACACCTTTTGGAGGATCTTGGACCATAAAACCACATTAGTCTGGAAGGATTCCACAGGCTTTCATCCTCTGCAACAAAGGAACAAATCATTGAACTCAAATTTTGAAGTCAAGAAACCTTTAAAACATATGTGTTGATATAGCTTAGCAACCCATACAGTGAAATGTCTTTCTGTACCTAGTTCCTTCACAGTCAAAAAATTCAAAGAAAACACAATAATATACATCATTCAGACTCTCTGGGTATATTCCATCTTTATGTGGCTTATTTTTCTTTACTCCTTTTAATCTGTGACTGTCTTAATCTGTGTCTTTAAAGACTTTGTTTCATATTTTTTAAATGATTTAAATGTTTTTTTTAAAAAAAGCTCTCTATGTTCTTTTTTGATGTGGGAGTCTTCTGTTTTGTGTTGATTTCATTGGTTAAATAAAGAAACTGCCTTGGCCCTTTAATAGGACAGAAAATTAGGTAGGCGGAGTAAACAGAACAGAATTCTGGGAGAAAGAAGCTGAGTCAGGTAGTCGCCATGATTCTCCCACTCCAGACGCAGGTTAAGATCTTCCTGGTAAGCCACCTTGTGGTGTTACACAGATTATTAGAAATGGGTTAACTGAGATGTAAAAATTAACCAATAAAAGGCTGGAACTAATGGGCCAGGCAGTGTTTAAAATAATATAGTTTCCGTGTAATTATTTTGGGGCA
The DNA here is from genome assembly GCF_014885135.2 of Alexandromys fortis. NCBI lineage: Eukaryota > Metazoa > Chordata > Mammalia > Rodentia > Cricetidae > Alexandromys > Alexandromys fortis. Next base: position 5,181,798 of record NW_026067918.1, on the reverse strand, counting down.
TGAGTTAGCCGGGCAGGAGCTGGGTGGGAACACAGCCCGCCGCTCCACACTACAGAGTGGTATCCTTCTGGAGTCTTTGATGGACTTGAAGAATGGTTAGTCATAGTTGTAGTTTTCCTTAGTTTTGATAAAGGATAAAATATATATAAATATTATACCTGTAATTCTTGCTTGATAACTGTTTTGTTATATGTAATCTTACTATGTTAAAGTAAAAGCCTTTCTTTTTTGTTTAAACAGAAAAAGGGGAAATGATGGGGGAGAGTCTTCTGTTTTGTGTTAATTTCATTGGTTAAATAAAGAGACTGCCTTGGCCCTTTAATAGGACAAAAAATTAGGTAGGCAGAGTAAACAGAACAGAATGCTGGGAGAAGGAAGCCGAGTCAGTCAGTTGCCATGATTCTCCGACCCGAGGCAGATGTGTTAAGATCTTCAAATAAGAGAAAACTTATTTTCATGAGTGTATTAAACTCATGAAAATAACACTGAATGAAAGAAAGTATTTCAATAGTAAATACAATAGGATTCTATTTCATATACAGTGCAAATAGACTAAAGTAACCCATGATATTTGACATCAAGATATTGGTGCTGGAGAAATAGCTCAGTCAATAAAGGGTTTGGTGTATAAACATTAGGCCTTGACTTCAGATGATCCCAAACAGTCACATAAAAAGTGGGTGTGTTGGCACAGACTTATAATCCTAGCCCTGAGTAGGTGGAGACCCATACATGTGAACACACATAAACATGTATCCATGCATACATGGCACACATATAGACATACAAACAGACAAATAGTCATGTTGGATGAAAGAGTGATGGGCTAGGGTTGTAACTCAGTAAGCAGATTCCTTGCCCAGCATGCACAAAGCTATGTGTTTAATTCCTAGCCTTCCATAAACTGTTCATGAGGGTACATGCCTATTATCCCAGAACTGTAGTGGCATTTCATTTGTATTTTAATAAATAAAGCTTGCCTGAAGATCAGAGAATAAGACAGCCCTACTGGTCGGCCTTACAGACCAGCCAGTGGTAAGACACACCTTTAACCCTGGTAGCCACACTAGTTGCCATAGAAACAGGGCTATGCATGCCTTTAATCCCAATGGTACATGCCTTTAATCCCAGAGATAGAGAAGATTATAAATCAGGAAGAAACAGTTATTGGTCTCAGTCTCATTCTGAGGGTCTTGGAGGCGGGATCTCCATTTCAGACAAGGTTGAGGTAAGAGCCAGTGGCTGACTGCCTTGCTTTTTGGTTCTTTAGGTTGAATTCCAATTTCTCTCTCTGAGTTTTTATTCACTGTGCATCACAGAACATGTGAAGAGTTACAGGTCATCCTATCCCATCAGAAGTCAGGATGCCAGACAGATCATCCTTTGTTGAGAGAAAGTGACTGGAAGTAAGCCTGACGAGACCTTGAAGGTGGGGGAATTTTCTGTTTCCTGGTCTAGCGGCTGCTACACAGGTGTGCTAACTGAAATTTCATAGCACCGCATGTGTTTGCTGTGTTCACTTTTTTTCTGTATGTGTATTATTTTTCCCAATAAAAGTTTTAAAGTGTGCAGCTGGAGTTGTAGAGATGAGGACTGTGTATTTCTGCTAGTGTTTTCACATACGTTTTGGTGTAGATTGGTCCAGTGACACCTTAACAGGTTCAACATTAAGCAAGTAGAGGAGTTGGACATGGGCACTTAGGCCACCCCTGCCAGCTTGGGTGCCAGGGAAACAATTTTCCTGAGATGATGCTTCTGAGCTGAAGAGCTGCCACACATCAGATGCAGGATACTGGCTAAAGAAACATGAACCTGGTGGTCAGCATGGACTCAAGGACCCCAGAGAGGCTGGTGCCTACAACAACCCCAAGGGTAGTGAGGAGAAATATAGAGGCAAAAAGTGAGTAAACAAGTCCCCAAAGTCTCCTTCAAATTGTCACTTTTACTCATGCCACAAATTTTTGCTCTCAAGGTTCATGAATATTTCTATATTTGTGGTCTTACTGTTTTTATTTCTTTATTCCAGGGTCAGGGTAATCATAGGATTTTGAATGAGCAATAAGTTCCTAATTTTTAAAGCATATTTACTATCTATCTGTCTGTCTGTCTGTTTATCTATCTATCATGTATCTCTCTATCATATATCATCCATCTATCTTTATCTATCTATCTATCCATCTATCTGTCATCTATCTATCTATCTATCTATCTGTCTGTCTGTCTGTCTGTCTGTCTATCTGTCTATCTGTCTATCTGTCTATCTGTCTATCTGTCTATTTATCTATCACCTATCATCTATCTATCTATCTATCTATCTATCTATCTATCTATCTATCTATCTATCTATCTATCATCTATCTATCTATCTATCTATCATCTATCTATTTACATGGATATATTTGTTTTGCCTTCCTGTATGTCTGTGTACCACATACATGCAGTGTCCGCAGAGTCCAGGTAAAGGCATTGGATCCTCTGAGACTGCAGTCCCACGTGTTTCTAAGTCACCATAGTGAGTGCTGGGAGTTGAAGCTTGGTCTTCTGTAAAGAGCAGCCAGCACTCTCAACTGCTGACCTCTCTCTCCAGCCTCCCTATTTATGTTTTTAATCCCTAGAAGGCATGTTGACCTCGTATGCTATTTGGTTTCTCTGTGATTGGCTATGTGATACGGAGAAATTCCTTTGTCTTGAAGTTCCTTATCGATCAGAGAGTGCTTAGTGCAATGTGGCCAACGGATGACACTGCTGTGCCTTCTAGGTCTACTAGGAGTGACTCTAGGAAACTAATTTAATATGAAATCATGGAATCCCTCTCGCAGCTCTCTACCAACACATTTATTTTCTTTCGGTTCTTAATATTCACCACCCCTCTTGGATCCCTCCTCGGGGAGGGCTTTGTGTGGGTTCTTCTGCTATGGGTAGTTCTGGAGGGAGGCACCTTGCCTGGAAACCAAGAGAGCACACAGGGAACAGTGTAACCTAGTGTTAATCCTGGCGGCCAGATAGAGCTTGTCATTTGTGTCCCAGAGAAAGGTCCCGCTGTTGAAGACTCTAGTGTAGGCAAATAACATATTTTAAATGTTGTACAGCATACGGAAATTTCTATTACTGCAAACATTTGGTTTGGTCCTGTGCCTGCTCGGCATATTGCACATTGCTAAATTAAGTCTCTTTTAAACAGGGTAGTTATGATTCAGGTTCCCGTCTCCCTGTGGGTGGAGAACTCACAGTACGTGTCAGGCACTGAGTTTGCTGCAGCTACATGTGCGGATCCAAATCACAAGCTGGAGTTTCTTCTGTAGAGTCAGAGGTGGGCTGCTCATCAGCGCTGGGACTCAGTGCACTCATTTAGAATACTGAGTTCCTGAAACACTAGTCCGTATGGGGCCGTGGAAGAGCGGAAAGCTGTAGTTCACAGGTCTTTCTCTCCGCTGCCCAGCCTCATTTCCTAAATTTATGGCTCCAGTCTTCATGGAAGGGATCAGGAACAGCCCCTTCATGTGACTTGTGCATCCAGGTCTTTGTATAAAGCACAGCCTTCTAATACTAAACCACAGCGTTAATGATATTCTGCTTCTTGGAACCTTCTCGGAGTTTCCATTTTTCCAGTTATTGAACAAGTCTTGCTTCTTTATCCAGAAAGTAAAATATTACCCATAATATGATGGATATATGGCAGGTCCTTATGACATTTTACCTTCTTTGGGGAAGTGGTGATGATTTTTCTGCTTGAAAACAAATCATACATATTATTCAGACTTGATAACTGTCAACATTTTTGTGTGATGTCACTATCTTTTGCCACATTGGCATTTAACTTATTAAAATAATAGTATCAGTGGGGCCGGAGAGATGGCTCAGCAGGAAAGGTGCTGGCCACCAAGATTGAATGGAACTCATACAGCAAAAAGATAGAATTGACTCCTGCAAGCTGTATAGGCAAGTAGTGGCATGTATATCCACATATACATATACACACATACATACATGTATATATACATAGGTATGTATGTAGTGTAAACACACACATATCAAATAAATATACTTTAAAATTTTCAAAATGTGGGTCTGGAGAGATGGCTCAATGGTTAAAAACACTGGCTGTTCTTCCAAAAGACCTGGGTTCAATTTCTAGAACCCATGTGGTGGGTCACAGCTGCGTTTAACTTCAGTTTCAGAGCATTCAATGCCCCCTTCTGACCTCTGTAGGCACTGCACACTTGTGATGCAGAGGCACACATGTAGACAAAACACTCATGCATATAAATGAAAAAGCATATAAACATAAATAAATATTAAAAGCAGTAAAAAGTAAAAATTAAAGTCTGTACTTATCTTCGCTTCTTGTTCTGTACTAATAAAATGTGTCATCATTTGACCTTCATCAACTACTCCTTATAAACGAGGACATGTTATCAGTTTGCATCAGAAATTAACTTCCAATCAAAAAACGTACATAAGGAAAGCCTAGGCTAACACAGTGCACTAACATTGTAATCGTTAGCAAACACCCAGCCCAGGGTCTGTTACTTCACTGTAACTGAGATACGTAGAAACTTATAAAGTTGAGACAAGTTTTGCTCTAAGAAGGTCCTTGGATTTTGACTATTTGGAGTTTCAGAATGGATATCATCTATCTGTCTGTCTCAAGATATACATTTACAACTCTGCCTGAGTAGATTGTTCTTTGCTTTAAAGACATGTTTGGTCTTAATTGCTACAAAGTTATAACTTTATCACTATGGTAATGCATAAGGAAAGACTCAGAAAATAGAAGATAATAGAGAACTTAAAAATTAAATTATATGTGTGCATACAACTGCCTTTTTTGGTTAACTTCAAAGAATGTGCAATGAGAGGAAGAACAGGATCTTCAACTAATAGTTCTGGGGAAAAATGGCTATGGAGTAAGGCAAACGGGAATGTGTGTGTGTGTGTGTTGCATGCGCATGCGTGCATGTAATTGTGTGTAGGTATGGGTTGTGCAATTGTCATATTGCTTTGTGATGCCAAGACATTAGTTTCTTTAGCTTAATTTTCTTATCAGTCAAAAGAAGCTTAGTGTCAGGGGCCCCACAATGGAGTTTTCTGCTTGTGGCACTGTTATTATCCTGACTACATCTGCTGCTCAAAGTAACTCCAGGAGGTCAATTTCATATGTGCTGGTAGAGTCCTTCTCAGAATTCTTTCCTGAAGTGTTGGGCTTTCCTTTTCAGTTTTTCATATATTTATCACTCCCCATGATTCCTGCTAGCGGAGGCCACACACATGACTGCTATCAGCACTACAACAGTTACATAGAAGTAGAATGAGGTTATCCATTCATGAACTGGAGCAAGGAAGCTATGAGTGGAAAACACAGGGATTTTTTTAGGACATTGGTTTATGAAAGCAGCTTCTTTTAATAAAACACATAAAGCAAAAGTCAAAATTGGCAAGTGAGACAATGCGCAACTATAGAGATTTGTTCTCAGTGAAGGAGATAATAAACAGGGCTATGAGGCAACCTGCAGAGAGAAGAGAGGCATCTCCAAACCACAGGCCTTGGGCAGTCTTGAGCCTCGGGCTTACACTATTGGTGTTGGCTGTTGAGTCTACCACTGATTTACCATGAATGGGAGGCTGGAAATTGCTTGGCAGAGCCCAGGTCCTTCTGAGGGTTCATAATAGGCTAACAATCTATTTAGGCCCAGCATCTGAATCATGGTGGGGGGACACACTGAAAAAGAATGAACATGAATTAGGCTTATTGTTTGACTGCTAAAGACTTCCAACACCAAATACTGTATTTCTGTTTATTGCAAGATATATTAGCCTCACCAGAGCCCCTGGGTCAGTAGCTACCATCTTTGGAGGTATGCAACAATGAGATCCTTGTTTGATGACATTCAACAGCAATGATGGCATATCTTCTGTACTGACACACTTGGAGCTTAGACGGTTCTGTGGAGTAGGATTATCATATGGCTTACTTCCTTCATGGTCTATTCATGCAAGACGAACTTATTTATCTTGACACTAAAGTGATGCCAGCTAAAAGAATGAAGTCTTTGGTTGCTGAAAGGAGCATTAAGGACAGTATGAAAACAACAAATTTCATCTTTCTGATGTAATAGTGGTAGTTCTAGGGATCAAATTCAGGGTCTTCTGCATGCTAGTAAACTACTCTACCAATGAACTACACCCCCAAAACTGTATTCCATTGAGGAAACTTCTTCTTCCAAAGAACTGAGCTGGGATATCCTGGTATTTCTCTTATGTCACATCAGTCTCCCTCTCGCTGGAAAGCTGTCATTCACTACAGCTCTGTCACCTAGGCAACCCTCGCTGTCATGGAGAGATGGAAGGAGGATGGAGTACATTCCCAGACATCCCTTATTTTCCTTCTCAAGTGGTCTGAATAAAAATTCTGGTTCTACTGATTACCAGGTGAGCTCGGGTGTGCTTTTCTCATCTGTAAGATGGAGGTAATAATACCAACATTATATCATGAATGCAAAGAATAAATGAATCAATACATATGTAATCCTCAGAAAGGCATCTGCGCTCAGAAAGCAACCAGTGCAGGTTACTTACCCAGTGTCACACTTCTTACGAACCTAACACATTTTTGAGATACAAGATGAGCATTGATTGCTTTATTGTGCAAATGTACATCCCATCTAGATAGTCAAATTTGTTGGTCTGGAACTAGATAAAATATCATAAAATAAGAATACATATAAAATCAGTAGGTATATAGTTAATATGAATAAGCTTATCCATTATCTTATTATAATAATTATAATTCATGTGTGACTGTGTATGTATGTACATGTATGCATATTTGTATGTGTGTGTGTATATATATGCATGTGTGCATGTGCATGTCTGTTGACTAAGGAGATAGTTTCCACCTCAGTTCTCTCCTGCCACCAAAGGTTCCAGTGTTTGAACTCAGGTCTTCAGACTTAACACAGCAAACATTTTTGCACACTGAGCCATCTCACAAGCTCTAACATCTATAATTTTTACACTTCTTTTCAAACTTTTTCTTAGCCTTTTTGTCCCTCCTTGCCTATCAAATATCTTACGTATCTGAAACACCAAAGCAAGCCATTGGTCAAGGCCATTGAAACAGCCATTTTAACACTAAAAAAATTATTGGAAGACTATTTAAAGCATCCACACAGGCAAAATTCTTTTTATTTATGTCTTTTTTGAAGAAAACAACAGAAACTCAATATAGAAGTAAATTTGACTCCACTTTCAGCCTTCCAAGATCACAACATAGTCTCAGCTTTCCCTTAAGTACAAGTTCTATACCGGTAGCAAAGCCGGGGATAGTAACTGTGTCGGGGATAGGGGTTGCTGTGTAACCCGGGACACTGATGAGTGTTGGGGATGCTACAAAGTCGGTGTGCTTTGGAATCCTGCATGCTGATGGATGTTGTGAAACCCTGGACACTGATAGCATCCAGGATGCTGCAAAGCCATGGACGCTGATGGTGATGGGGGTAAAAAAAATAATGTTGAATGTTATTCAAATAACAAAATACCCCAACACTGCACATACACATATATACACACAGAATACACACATACACACTCACACACATCACACACATACACACACTACACACATCACACACACAGCACAAACACACTCACACACATTACACACACATCACACAATACACACATACACATATACACATACACACAAACACACATCACACACATACACATACACAACACACGTACACCCAACAAACACACACATACAACACACACACACAAAACATGTGGTTGTCACTTTAAATAATTTCTTTCCTAGAAGACACCTTCTTTTGCTTGTGTCCTCCTAGTTACAACCCATGTTTCTCTCCTCAAAAGATCCTTGATTGGCAGTTTGGAGAAAACAGTATGAAGTTCCCAATTCCCCACTGAGAAGACCATCCATGGGACAGAAGAGGAAAAACGAAAACTATCTACCTGATGTAAAAATCTGTGCTGAACCCACCATCCAGTCCTTTTCCTTTCCAGGAAAGTCCCAGCAAAATGTGCAAGATTCAGCACATTACCACTGCAGAAAAGATTTGCCAACGGGCAATGTGTTGATCAAAGTTCTGAGGGGCAGAGATGCTCAAATATTTACTCTGAGCACTTTGCCGAAAGGTACCCAAGGGTGCTCCAAGGTGGCCACCGACCGACTCTTGGCAGAGATGTCGTTTCCTCTGTTCTAAGGGACCATTCATTCCCACCTGGCGCTTCCTCACACCCACTCCCGCCTTCTCTTGCGCCTCTTAGGAAGATGTTTTATGAACTGTGTGCCTGAATATTTTTGTGCTCACAGCAAAGAATGTTGTTTTCCTAAATTGAGGACAAGAACAGAAGCCTGGAGAATCTGGCTTCTCAGCCTCAGGAATGTGGCTGCTTAGACATTAAGGGGGTAGGCTACAAATGGTACAGCTCCACACCTGGAGACAGACACCCCACTGTGATGCCCTGCCTTACCTGTGGCCTCTGTGCCTCCACTTGCTGACTTTTGAGATCTCCTTTTCTCATCTGTGAATGCTAGTGCAGAAGTAAGCCCTGATAATCTGCTTTTGGGTTTGTTATGTGCTTGGTCCAGTAGCCACTGCCTTTTTTTCAAAGCTACTCAAAAGCCAATGGGAATACTTCATCAAAATGAATAGATCGGTGGTGGGGTACTTGTTTAAATGCATATCAACCCCTGTGCTTTGTATAGGAAAGCATCTGTTTTTGAAAGATGTAATTATTGATGATGTGTTGACCTAGCAGATGAGGCTCAATGGAAAATGCCACTTAGAGCCCACTGAAAATAATATTCTGAGTTTGATAAAACATTAATTACTTTTATTTTTCTGAGAATTATAAATACATTTTCCTTTGAGAAAATGTTTAGATTTATATATTTTATGTGCATCATTATTTTTTCTGGTGCTCCCAGAGGCCAAAGGCACCTTATCTTTTGCTCCTGGAGTTATGAATGGTTGTGAACCACCATGTGGGTGCTGGAAACTGAACCTAGGTCCTCTGGAAGAGCAATTGTCATCTGAGGCTACTTGTTCATTTCCCAGCTGCCCAGACCTGAAATAATCACACAGAAACTGTATTATTACAACACAGCTCGGCCTATTAGCTCACACTTCTTATTGGCTAGCTCTTATAACCTAAATTAGCCCATTTCTATTATTTTATATTTTACCATGAGGCTTATAGTTTACCAGTACTTGTGAGTGATATGGGAGAGTCTTCTGTTTTGTGTTGATTTCATTGGTTAATGAAGAAACTGCCTTGGCTTTTTGATAGGACAAAAAATTAGGTAGGCAGAGTAAACAGAACAGAATGCTGGGAAGAAGAGAAGTTAGGCAGACACCATCCATCTCTTCTCCAGGGCAGATGCGATGGAGCCAGCCACCAGGTCAGACATGCTGAATCTTTCCCAGTAAGCCACCACCTCGTGGTGCTACACAGATTATTAGAAACAGGTTAAGCAAGATATGAAAGTTAGCCAAGAAGAGGCTAGATATAATTTGCCAGGCAGTGTTTAAAAGAATACAGTCTCTGTGTAATTATTTTGGGTAAAGCTAGTCATGCAGGAGCCGGGTGGGACAAAAAGCAGGCCTGCTCACAGCTCTTTCTACAGGTGAGCAGGTGTCTTTCTCCTCTGGAGGCTACATGGCATCTCCCTGACTCCTCCTCTATCTGCTTGAATTCCCACCTTACTCAATTCTGCCAAATCACTGGCTAAAACAGCTTTATTCATTAACCAATAAAAGCAACATGTATACAAAAGAACTTCCTACAACAAACATCCAGTACTCTTAACCACTGAACTATCTCTGGGATCTACAAAAACATTCTTGAACAAGGTTTCTTTGGCCTATGCAATGTTAATTTTTAGTAGGTGAAGGCATGCAGCTTTGTTTTTGAACTGTAGGTAATTTACGGACCATTGAGATTTCTCCGTGGATAAATGCGCTTACTGCCAAACTTAATACCCTGAGTTCAGTCTCAGGTATCCACATGGTGGGAAGAGAGATCTGGCTTCTAAAAGTTGTTCTCTGACCTCTACACATGTGCATTGTGGCATATATGCTCCCACACAATTAACAAACAAGATGATAACATGAAAAATAAACAATTTAGTCTTTATTGAATTGATAATTCTAGCGATTATGAAATTTTTAATCATTAAAAAATATACTTGCCTTTGTGGATAGCCATACTTCTACATGAAGTTTGTGACGTATGCACATATTATTTAGGCTTATTTAGGTATATCCAATATCTCAAATATAGAGGATGTATAGTTAAATCCACAATGATATCTCTAAAATACACATGATATTCAATATCATATCATATCAAATGTGCATATACATTTCTTGCTTGATTCTGAGAGGGGTCCTTTGTAATAGAGATTTATTTCTGGTTACAATTAAACATATAAATGTGTGAAATACATTCCTTCTGGTTGCAATTAAGTATTTTTCTCTTTTCAAACCTTCAGAAATTGAAGTAATTGCTTCAAAATTGTAAAATGTAGGTTTCATTCAGTACTCAGCCAACTTAGATGTGTCCATTCTGTTCAAGATTTGCTTTTTGCTTTAAATCTCTTGTTATTTGGTAAAAGAACAGAAAAAAGAATTATGGAGTAAAAAAAAAATGCTTTTACAGCCTTGCTACTTTTTAAAATAAAAGTATTTATTGTTGCTGTTATTTTATTATTATGTGTGTGATATGTATGTGTGATGTGTATAATTTAATGTATTCCACAGTATGCATATTGAAAACAGAGAATACTGGGGAATTTTGTTCCTTCCTTCTACCCTTGCATGGGATCCAAGATTTGAACTCGGGGGGTCAAGCTTATTTGGCCTAACTCCTCCTTTTTGGTTATAACAATGTATTTTATTTGTCTGCGCATGTGTGTGAGCATGCATGCACATACACACATGCACTCATAACCTCAGAGGTCAAAAACAGGTGTTGGATCTCCTGAGGCTGGTATAAGCTCTTGGTGCCAGGAACCAAAGACTTGTCCTCTGCAGGAGAGTACTAAGAGCTCTTAACAACTGCATCATCTCCCCAGCTCCTCAACTTTCCTGTTTTCCTTAGAATTTTCACCAGAGAAAACTTACATAGGAGCCAGTTGTCTTTATGAATGAACAGGAGAAAGCCAAGGAGTCCTCCTTCTTCAGTCTTATCCTCTTTCCTTTTCCTCTCCTACCAACAACATCCAGAGATGACCTCTGCAAAGCCCCTCCATTGAGGCTACTTGCTATTTACCTGAAATTCCAATTCAACACATGCTGTGCATTTTTCTTTGCAGAATCTACTCAGATAACCGCACTTACAGACAACCTCTCAATGCAAAGAGCTTTGAGGAAGCAAGAGAAAAAAAAAGCGAGGTTCCCTGTGTCTCTGCTGATAAGTCACATTCTGAGGAGGCCCATATCATCTGGTTTCGTTTCTACCACAAGAATCATGGGTACAATACTCTGCCTGGGATTAAACCCAGGAAGGTATACATGTTAGGAAACATGCAATTAATGTTTTGTCTTTGTCCCTGGATATTCTAAGAAAATAACTAGAGCTTAGCTTCAGGAGCATGGCATTTTTATTGTGATTGCAAATTCACGTTCATTGTTGCACTGTTCGCAACAGCAAGAAAATAGACCAGCCTAGGTGTGGGTCAACAAAGAAATCAATTATAAAAAAAATAATACTTATATACTAAGAATACTTGTAAAACTATAAAGAGAAATGAAGTCATGAAATTTGAAGAAAAATGTATAGATCTAGAAATTTTATTTATTAAGGGATTCTACACACAGGGAAATATTGAATGATCTTTGTCAAATACAGAGCTTAGCTGCTAATTTTTGTGTTTATACACATTGTGCTGGCTAGTTTTATGTCAACTTGACACAAGCTAAAGTCGTCAGAGAGGAGGGAGGTTCAATTGAGAAAATGCCTCCATAAGACCTGTCTACAGGCAAGCTTGCAGGACATTTTCTTAATTAGTGATTGATGGGGGAGGGACCAGCCTATTGTGGGTGGGACCACCCCGGGTATGTGGTCCTAGGTATTATACAAAAGCAGTCTGAGCAAGCCATTGGGAGCATTCCAGCAAGCAGCACTCCTTCATGGCCTCTGCATCAGCACCTGTCTCCAAGTTCCTGCCCTGTTTGTGTTCTTGACCTGACATCCATCAGTGATGAAAGTGTAAATTGAAATAAACCCTTCCCTCCCCAAGTTGCTTTGCCTGTGGTGTTTTATCACAGCAATAGTAACCCTAATGAAGACACGCATACCACACATACTCATACACTCACAGACATGCATGCATGCATGTACACATGTGCATACATATGTGTGTACATTTGTGCATATGTGTGTAGGGATTTGTGTGTGTGTGTATATATATGTGCAGTTGTGAGTATATGTCATGTACCTAGAAAGAAGACCTTGAGAGGGAAACATATGTTGAAGGAGGGGGAAAAAGACAGATATGATATAAGACTGGGAAGAGCTTTTAAGGAGCCCTTGGAAGTATAAAGGTACAAGTGTGTACAGAAAAATTGGGAAGAAGAGGGATGAACTCAACAGAAACAAATCATATTTGAAAAGAGCATCATGGAACCTAATACTGTGTATGAAAATTTTAAAAATCAAAATGAAAAAGCAGCAACTACAAACCACACCAAAAACCATGTATAAAATGCTTACTGGTCAAGTATTCAAAATGTATTCATTTCCTTACAACTCCCATTGTTGTCTAAATCAAAATTATTAAATAAATGTCTCAAATAGCTTCGACTATTTTTCTCTAAATTACATAAATGAAAAAAATTTTGCTCTAGAAAACTAATAAGCCATATAAACATTTCATTATCTAAGTCAATGCTAGATAGAAAATAGCTCAGAAGAAACAAAACATGAATATTTCTGTTGTTTGTAATGACTTTCTATTTTTGATTGGTCATTCATTTCCCCATTGTTGCATGTCTCCTCCAGGATCCCCTAAAGGAGATTTTCACCTCTAAGACCCCTTGTGAGTCACTATCACCTGCCTGAAAGAAGAATTTTCAGTCACAAATTCTATATAAAATCTATTTAAATTGAACATTACATTCTCTCTGAACTGCTGGTGAAATTAAGGCATAAGTAAGGTGACAGAGGAACAATGTCCTCTCTGCTTAAGGAACAGAAATGTGGGTGCCTTGAGATGAAGAAGTTTGCCCTGTTTACTGTCCACAGGCCAACAAGTGGTTTAGTTCTGGAAACACTGCTGCGTTTTATAAGAGAGATAGGAACTCTAGTCTTGCAAAATTAAGGGAGGAAAGACTAAAATGTACTCAATTTCTAGAGTTTACTCAATAATGAAAACAAAAATAAACCAGTGTCGGTTTGCATGGTTTGAGAATGCCAAGAATGGCGATGGGGCCAGTAATCCCTTGTCACAATTAATTAAGTACATCCTCTAACAGGCTTGACTTCAGGGTCTTAATCTTCACACCTTCCTCTGGGGCTGCTGAGCAGCTGCTTTGGAGGTCTTAATGAATCTCTGACCAATTTGGAGCATGGTCAAGTAGCAAAAACAACAACCAGAGGTGTAACACGATATTCTGCGAAGACCACACGTTTAATATTGCCAGACCAGCCTTAGGGTTTGAGAGGTAATAGCACGGACCATACAGAGCAAGGAAACCTTCAGACAGTCCTGGGGCACCCATGAAAGTAGGCAAATTCAAAGGAAAATACCATCTAGAAAAGGTTACGTGACATGCTCGGCTCATGAAACAGTTACCTAAACCAGAGCAACCAAACAAAAACAAAAATAACCCTAGCCCACCATCATTGTCCCATGATTCCAATTTAATTTGGGTTAAATAAAGAAGAAAAGAAAAAGAAGGAAGGAGAGAGAAAGCTAACATTTTTGTCTAGTTCAGTTATTCTCTATAAAGCTGTATTTATTTTAGATGAAAAAGACATGAGTCTATAGCTACAGTCTATAGCTGGATAACAGCTTCAGAGGTACCAGGGAGGACGAAAGCAGCTGTGTGTGGACTTCCTTTGGGAAATTAGTGGCTCTTCAAAGTCAAGAGAAAAACTAAAGAAATTCTCACTCAATGGAAATGAATTCTTTCCCCTCTAAAGTAAATATAACTTCATGAAGAATATGTATTCACTGGGGGCACTGATAATTTTATGGGGACCTAAGATTATTATTAAGTCCTGACTGGACTATCTTGTGAGGCTTGATCATCTCAGGAAGCACATATGCACGTGCATGTCGACTATAAAAAAATGCTTCTGCATCTGTTGATCAGAAGTTCAGTCTGTACATCAAACTCACCAATGGAAAACATGATGGTGATTCATCCAAGTGGAGCCTTATGCCATTGTTGGTCTGCTCATTCTTACAGCTCTGTCAGAATCAAGGGAAGAGCTGTCTTGTCTATTCTGGTTCAGTGGCAGACTGCATAGGTGTCTGAGAAGAACTCATAGCAACCGACCTTCAGCAATCTTACTTTAAGTCAGTGGATTAGTAGTTCATTTCATGGCCAAAAAATAGAATAAAATAAAATTAAATTAAATTAAAAAAAAAAGCCAACATTCCCTTGGACGAAGTATTTGTATTAGAAAGAGTAATGTAACCAATCTCAACATATTGGATTGTCAAATATTATTAAAGTAAATGATGGGGCTAGAATGAGGGCTTGGTGGTTGTAAGCATTTGCTGCTCTTGCAGAGAGGACCAGTCTTGTGTCCAGATCTCACAACCAGGGGTACTGATGTGAACTTCTGGTCCCTAATAACGTCCACATGCATACACACACACACACACACACATATGGGTTAAAATTTGAAAATACATCTTTAAAAATTAAACTGTGGTTAGCCAATTAGAAAAAACACAGTGTGTTTAAGAGAACAGAACTATAGGCTCAATACTATTCTCTGGCTGCTACTAGCCTTTGATTATTTTACATTTTTCAACGATTTTATTGTTATTCAATTTAAATATTATGAATTCAGTTGGTTTGTTTATACAGTCAATAAATTTTAACATGTTTACAGAGTGTATAGCCATGCCACAATCAGTTTTAGGGTGTTTTTCTCACCTTATAAAGAACCCTTAGCACTCATTTAACTATACCTTCTATAATGTTTTCCCACAACAGTGACGTTTCTTCCTGCATCTACTTATTTGATATTTGGAACATTTTAAGTAAATAGGGTCATGTAATAATGTGATTTTGTCTCTAATGTTTAGGGGCATGGTAAAAGTGATTGCCTTAAGACAAAGATATTTGACTCTTATTTTCTTAATTTATTAGATTTTTTTTAAAAAAGTCAATTCAAGTTCCCACTCCCTCCCCTCTTCCCATTCCCTCCACACAGCCTCCCACCCCACCCCCATTTAATCCTCAGAGAGGGTAAGGCACTTTGCTTTGTGGAAGATCCAAGGCCCTCCTTACTGTATCTAGGCTGAGCAAGGTATACATCCAAAGAGAATAGGATCCCAAAAAGCCAGTACAAGAAATAGGGATAAATCCTGGTGCCACTTCCAGTGGCCCCTCAGTCTGTCCCAGCCTTGCAATTGTCAACCACATTCAGGGGAAATAGTTTAGTCCTAGGCTTGTTCTTTCCCAGTCTGGCTGGAGCTGGTGAGCTCCTATTAGCTCAGGTAAACTGTTTCAGTGGGTCTTGACCTCTTTGCTCATATTCCTACTCTTTCCACTCTTCCACTGGATTTTGGGAGCTCAGTTCAGTGCTCCGATGTGGGTCTCTGCCTGTGTTTTTATCAGTTGCTGGTAATATTTAAGATATTCATCAGTCTGACTACAGGGCAAGTCAAGATCAGGCCCCCTCTCCTCTATTGCTTATGGTCTTAAGTGGGGTCATCCTTGTGGATTCCTGGGATTTTATACCACTCTTGGGCATATACCCAAAATATACTTAATCATAATACAAAAGCTTTTGTTCAACCATGTTCATAGCAATATTATTTGTACTAGCCAGAACCTGGAAACAACCTAGATACCTGTCAATCGAAGAATGGATAAAGAAAATGTGCACATTTACACATTAGAGTACTACTCAGCAGAAAAAAAATGACATCTTGAATTTTGCATGCAAATGGATGGAATTAGAAAACACTGTGCAGACCACAAAAGATGAATATGGTATGTACTCACTCATAAGTGGATACTAGCTATAAACAAAGGACATTGAGCCTATAGTTCATGATCCTAGAGAAGCTAAGCAATAAGGTGAACCCAAAGAAAAACTTATAGAGACCTACCTGGAAATTGGAAACAGACAAGATCGCCTGACAAAATTGGGAGCAGGGAGGCTGGAGGGAGAAAGGAGGGTAGGAGAAGAGGAGGGGGGAAGGGGAGGGTTGAGGAGAACTTGAGGGAATGGAATAGTCAAGATGGAGGATAAACAGAGATGAGAGCAAGGAAAGGTACAGGATAAACCTGAATTTTAATTATTTATTAAATTAGTTGATTATTTAAACATCATTATATATACAAACATACCATGGCAAGATGTACATTGTAAGTTTGACAAACAGATACAAATAATCTTTATGTGGCAGACCAGTCTCTAGACACTGTGCCTTGAAGGGGATACAGTATTTGCGTTAACAAGCATGCTGAGAAAAATGAAAATATTTGTACAAAATCATCCTAGCATTCCTTTCAGGCTCATTTTGAATTTAACCTGTCTTCCTTCCTTCTTTCCAATTTTTCCTTCCTTTCTTCCTCTCCTTCTTTTATTTATTTCTTCTATTTGTATGTTTGTGTCGATGGGGTTGTTTATATGTGGGACTACACCAGAGTGCAGCACCCACAGAGACCAGATGAGAACATTAGATCCCCCAGAGCTGGAGTTGCAGGTGTTTGTGAACCACTCACTGTAGGTGTTAGGAACCAGACTAGGGTCTTAATCACTGAGTCATCTCTCTTGTGCCAGAATTTGGCTTTTTTTTTTTTAAATACTCTGCAATGTCTTTAGAGAGAAGAAAAGGCAGTATCTAACAAGAGTCGGTCTGCATAGATGGGTTTCTGTAAATGTCTGTTTCTTAGTGTAAAAAAATGCCAGTAACATTGAGCTTGTAATATCTTTACCTTGCAAGCATGAAGACTTGTGTTTGTTCCTCAGAACACTATAAAATTCTGGGGCATGATAACCCCAGTACTGGGGAGCTGTACACAGGAGGCTTACTGGGCAATCAGACTAACCTACTTAGCAAATTCCAGGCCCCGACCCTATTTAAAAAGTAGATAATATTTCTCAGGATGGTGGGATGGCCCCCAATGTTGTTCTCTCTCCTTCAATGCAACCTCAGATATATGTAACTATAGGCATACCAATATGCACATACATTTGATGCCCATACCCACACTCACGCAGGGTTATCAATGAAATGAGATAAAATCATCAGCCATCACTGACTTCATGAGAACTGAATCTGACTGACTGAGCCATCAAAGACTCAATGATCTAGTGAGAAACTTCTAGCTTATTTTGTCCCCAAATACATGTTTAACTTTCAAGAGTACAATAGTGTTTTTCTGTACTGGGTCATTTTTGTCAACTTGACATCAACTAGAGTCACTTGGGAAAGAAGGACTGTAGTGGAGAAAGTGCCTCAATCAGACTGAACTCTGGGCAAATTTGTGGGCATTCATTTTTTTTATTTCTTCTTTCTCTCTCTGAGTAATGACTGATGTGGGCAGGCATTGCCCACTGCAAGTGGTGCCATTCCTGGACTGGTGGTCTGGTGTACTATAAAAATCAAGATAAACAAGCCATGGAAAGAACAAGTTGATAAGGAGCATTCCTCCCACTCTGGCTTCCCTTGATGCTGGACTTTGACCTCGAAGACATCATAAACTCCTTCCTCTCCAATTGCTTTTGGTCATGGCTTTATCTCAGCAAGAGAAGCTCAACTAGGACTCACGCCAATGCAACTCCTTGTTCCTGAACCTTCCAAAGTAAAACGGATGTTGTAAAGCACTTGAACACTTAATTCCTGAAAACACATCCCCCAGTGAACTAAAGCAGATTGTTGAATTAGGACTAAGAAACTCAAGCCCAAGAACAGGAGAATTCAGCATGCTGCAATGTATTCACAAATTCCTACAGGCTAGAAGCTGGTATGGAATCAAATAGCTGAAAGAACTTAAACCATTCAACCAGCGTATTCCAGACTCTACGCATTAAGTAGTCCTGTTTAATAGTACCAAGGAGGGACTCCAGATGGTGTCAGGTATCAGAGGTCCCGGTCTACATGACCCCTGTGATGACAGACCAAGAGTTTGCCTTAATTGCAGAGCAGTAGTTAAACATGCTGATGAAAGATGCACCTGGAGCTTTTTTTTTTCCCTTTTTGTTCATCTGCCCCAGTATTTCATCTCCGAGTTTCCTGGTTCACACACAGGAGGCCCACTCCTGACCAGTGCTCAGTCTGCATTCTCCAATTCTATATTAACTGAAGCTCATGCACCGGCATGTTAGTCTCTCTCTCTCTCTCTCTCTCTCTCTCTCTCTCTCTCTCTCTCTCTCTCTCTCTCTCTCGTAGAGATGGGGGAGAGGACTATGGGTAGAGATACTGATGCTTGCCGTAGAACAGTGGAGCAAATGCACTGCTTATGGCTTTGGAACATCTGGTTCCACTTTCATGGCTGTGTCCGTCTCCTAAGTTAATGACATCCCACCATATGCCCATGAGCAAAGAGTGATGGGACTGACATGCTGCTCAAATGGCCTGAAACAAGCTGCATCGTGTGTCCTCGGCCATAAAATGCCATTCAAGTGACCCCAGAAGCTGACATCTGCCCACATGTTGTACACATTTGGGGCAGAGTTGCCCATTTGTTCCCTTCTGACCGAAATGTAAATATTATACATGAAAACATGCTACAGGTCCTGTCTTCATTCCTCTCTTGGAGGCCAGGAAAAGGCCAGGTTGGCAAGGTACCAGTTGCAGCCTCACTTGTTAAGGTTCTCTTTGTGATTCTTTAAGGGTGTCTTGGTGAATTCTATGCTTTTCTTTTAACGGATGAAGACCCCATCAAGGACACGAAAGGCAAAGTTTTTCTCAAAGCACAAAACATTCCTCTGAAAATCAGTTTTGCCAGGCAATAGGCCATTTGATCATTGGCGTTTGTGTCTGGCTTTATTCATGAATATTCTTAGGTTCCACGTGGCACCTGGAAAATGATGGAAAACAGGAAGTGTGGAGTTGGAAAACTTCTTGGAGAGGGTTACAAAACAGCTGGAGAAAAGGAGGATGAAAAAATAAGATGAGGAAGGAAGGGGGAAGAGAGAGGATGCCAGGTAAAATGAATGAGGAAAGAAAGAGAAGGGGAGGAAAATAAAGAGAATGGGGAAAATAAAAATGAAGAGAATAGAAATAAAGAAAGGGGGAGAGTTAAAGAGCAGAGGAAGGAAAGAAAAGGAAGTAAATAAAGAAGACAGGAAAGAGAAAGAAATAATAAACAGAAGGTGGGAGGAGAGGAAGAAAAAGAGAGGGAAGAAAGAAAGAATAAAGCAGAAAGGATAGAGAGGGAGGAAAGGAAAGAGGAAAGAAGAGGGGGACAGAGAGAAAGAGAGAGAGAACAGAGACAGACAGACAGACATACACACAGAAGAAGAGGGAGAGGGGAAGAGAGAGAAAAACAGAGAGAGAGACAGAGAGAGAGGCAGAATCAGACAGACAGAAAGAGAGAGACAGAGAGACATAGAATCTGACCTGCAGTACCATTGCCAATTTTTTCTTTTATTCTCCCAATTCAGTATTCAGAGCTGTTCGGTGTGACATTGAATTAAGCAAAACTGCCATGCACTTGCGACCTTTCATACTGTCTCACTAGCACCATGTCTTCAAACAGCATTGGATTCCACTGGACGCAGTGAGGATGCTGCTGTGGCTTGAGTGTGAACTGTCTCACATATATGTATGTTTTGCAGCCCTTGGTTCCCAGCTGATGGCCCTGGTTAGGGAGATGTGGAAGCTTTAGGAGGTGGAGCATTGCTGGAGGTAGTATGTCACTAGAGGCAGGTGTTATAGCATGGAATAGCCCACCCTCACTTCCTGTCCCCTCTCTACTCTGATGCACTGTGACCCACTTTTCCTACCACATCTTCTTTACCATGATAGGCTACATGTAACCCCTCTAATCTTAAACTGTAAACAAAAATACCATTTCTCTTCTTTTAGTTAGTTCTTGCCAGGTGCTTGGTTATAGCAAAGAAAGAGTATCTTAAAAAGTAACTAAAGAAAAGTGAGATTAGAGAAGAGGTGTGGGTTCTGTCCTTCTATTTCATTATGAAATCATTGAAGTCTTGTGTTCTCATAACCATAACTCATAACCATTCTGAGAGTAAATATGTCTAGCAATGTATGATTGTACTGCAGTATTTTGAGCATCTTTCCTGGTGAAATGATTTAAATCCCCATCATATGGTAAATAATTCAATGCTGATCCAGTTATCCACAAATTAAATAGTTACAGATGTGATTAGACAATGTGGTTATTGGATCCGTTTGTTCTTAGCATTGATGATCAAGTCATAATAGCTGCAGATACCAACACCTGGTGGTTCTATTCCCGCTTTTATGACTTCCAACTGGGATTAGAGGATCTGTGAGGAGAGAGTGATACCCACTCCTGTGGGTCCTGTATCAGGGATAATACTGACGCCTAAATAACTATGTTGTTTTCTAAACATATACACCTAAGCTAAAGCATCATGTGTGAAACTGCCACAGTAAACATTCAACATCATTGGCAATTAAACAGAACAATGGTAACACAACACTCTAGTAACAGTTGTACGAACCAGACTATCTCCAGAATCTAAGATGTAACAATTTAGACCATGGTTGAATGTGAGCAACCAGAAACTCAGAAATTATAGTCAGGGTGAATAGATGATGTCTGTGACCTGAGGAGTCCTCACTGAAACTTACAAGGTCCCATGCAACTTCATTTCTCACTTCTCTGACTCAGCTTCAATATTACTTCCACCCAATTTTAAGATCTACTCAAAGCTCTTTGCTTAAGCAAAGGCTTTGTGATCCAGGGTCTTAGCATCCATGGTCATATCTTCCTTGAGTGTAGTGTCCACTTTGACTCATGTTACCTCCTCAAATATCATCATATCATCACCTGTCTACAACAGCACCCAGCTGGCCTACTAATGTGTTACTCTACTTTTTAAAGTACTCTACGGCAGCTTCATTTCCTGATTCTTTTGTAGCTCCATTTGCAGTCTTTCTGTTCTCTTCCTCATGAGAAATAAAGAATCACAAGGTGATATTTTATTTATAGTATTGTAAGTGTTATATTCATAGATATGTATACACCATTGGTATTACATTACACTGATATTAGGTAGACCTCTGTTTTAATAACTTAATTGGCTTTTCTACGTGCCTGTTAATGGACAGACTACATGTGGCTTGAGATAGGAATACTCTTCTGCATAAGTGTACCATTGTTAAAGCTTGCTTAATGTATGCTCTTATTTTTTATTCATTTTTATCAAGCTCTACATTTTTCTTTGCTCCCCTCCCTGCCTCTCCCCCTGCCTTCAACCCTCCCCCAAGGTCCCCATGCTCCCAATTTACCCAGGGATCTTGTCGTTTTCTACTTCCCATGTAGATTAGATCTATGAAAGTCTCTCTTAGTGCCCTCATTATTATCTAGGTTCTCTAGGATTGTGGTTTTTAGGCTGGTTTTCTTTGCTTTATGTTTAAAAACCACCTATGAGTGAGTACATGTGATAATAGTCTTTCTGTGTCTGGGTTACCTCACTCAAAATAAGTTTTCTAGCTCTATCCATTTTCCTTCAAAATTCAAGATGTCATTCTTTTCTGCTGTGTAGTATTCCATTGTGTAAATGTACCACGTTTTCCTTATCCATTCTTCAGCTGAGGGGTATTTAGGTTGATTCCAGGTTCTGACTATGACAAACAAAGCTGCTATGAACATAGTTGAGCACATGTCCTTGTGGCATGATTGAGCATCCTTTGGATATATACCCAAAAGTAGTATTAATGGGTCTTGATAAAGGTTGTTTCCTAATTTTCTGAGAAATCGCCACACTGACATCCAAAGAGGTTGTACCAGCTTGCATTCACACCAGCAATGCAGAAGTGTTCCCTTTTCCCCACAACCTTTTCAGCATAAGTTGTCATCAGCGTTTTTGATCTTGGCCATGCTTATAGGTGTAAGATGGAATCTCAGAGTTGTTTTTATTTGCATTTCTCTGATGACTAAGGATGTTGAACATTTTCTTAATTGTCTTTCAGCCATTTTAGATTCCTCTGTTGAGAGTTCTCTGTTTAGGTCTGTACTCCATTTTTTAATTGGATTATGTGTTCTTTTGGTGACCAATTTCTTGAGTTCACTGTATATTTTGGAGATCAGATCTCTGGTCTGATGTGGGGTTAATGATACTATGCCTTGTGAAACTTAATGCATAAGAGATCTTGTATATATGAGGACCTTGGGAGGGGTAGATTAGTTAGTAAAGTGCTTGACATACAGAGTTCTGTAGACCTGAGTTTGGATTCCAAGCATCCAAATAAAGACCAGGCCTGGATGAGCCGACAAGCCCAGCAATAAGTTGGAGACAGGAGGATCCCAGGAGCTTCATGGTTCAATAGGAAGCTCCAGGTTCATTGGGAGGCCCTGCGTTGAGATAATAAGACAAAGAATAACAGACCAGATAAGACATCCAGCATTCTCCTCCAGGCTCTATACACATGCTTGGACACAAGTACTCAAGCATACAGGTTCACTACAAGCGTCATACACATACATAATATCTCATATGTATGATATTGTAATTAAGATAATAAAGATTTAAATTTCTTAATTTGAAAAGTGCTTATCATACAACTAATATATGCTTGATGTGATATTTGTATGATCATGAACTATAATACACACCATTTTTGGTCAAAACTCAGACTGGTTAGAGAGGCTATAGACCTGGAGGAAGAACTTACTGCTTAACCACTGTGATTCCTAACTTCATTGCAAATATTTTTCCTTATATCCACAGAGAAGTGTATCCCTCACCCATCAGCACAGAAGCATCTTTCTGAAGCAGATGGAGAGTATAAAAGAGATCCACAGCTGGTCAGAATGCAGAGAATAAGGGGTTGTGGAGGTCCAACCCGCAGCTGACACATCCAGAATGCAACCTCTATACCTAAGGCTCAGAGAATCTTAATGAAGTGAGGGCACAAAGACTGTAAGAGTCAGAGGACCAGGACACCTGCTAAGAGATGGCCTCTTCTAGTAGCGACAGAAAAGCTGCATCCACAAAATCTCAATGGTAGAGTCACTTAGACAACGCATGGACAATGATATCACCAACTGACAAGCCCACATGGATGGAAGATTTTCACAAGGTCCTACCTTCTGTATTAATAAGTACCACAATAGGTTATCCAGTCCCAAATGGTCAGCCCTAAACACATGTATATAGGAGCAAAATTAAATGGATTCAATGGATAGTATCGCACGCGCGTGCACACACACACACACACGCACGCACGCACACACACACACCCCAATATTGATAATAATTAAAGAAGAAGAATTTGAGGAGAAGTTTGGTGGTTAGAAAAAAAGGATGAATTAATATATGTAATCGTGAAAATAAATAAACAATTGATTAAAAGAAAATCCTAAACTTTTTATACAATGGCCTCACCTGATTACAGTGGAACAGATTAAATCCTTACCATCTAGTGATACTGTGGCTGCTGTGATGTTGAGAAGCAGTGCATTATTCCTGTGCTTCCAGTGGTGCCAGCATAAACAAATGTACCATGCTGACCACTGTATTAAAGTATAGTACATGTAATTACATGTGGTGTGTAATGTTTGATAATGATTGTAAGTGACTAAGGTGCTGATATGATATGCTTAATGTTGTTCTGTGATGTTCATGTTCTCCTTATAGACATTAAATGCTTACTCTAAAGTAACATGCTACACCAACGAAAGCTCCAGACCTCTTTACTGATTTCCTTGATAACACTAGAAGGCTACAGTAAGTGACTGATCTGTACACTTAGATTTGGGTATGGGATAATCAGCCATAGTTTGAGCAAAACCATAGGTGAGCATAACCAGCTCACACTTCTGTAGGTAACTCTTTATCCATACTCCTTTCAATAATATCAATAAGACTCTGGCTCACTAAGACACACTGTATGGAATCAATTCTTTGTTTCTGCCATTGGTGTCCTATGTGAGATGCATTTATATCTCCTCAGAAACAATTTATGCAACATTTGTGTTGCCCAATTCAGCAGTTAATATCCATGCATAGCAATTGGGTTTTTGAAATGTAACTAATAAGACAGAGAAATGTACATTTTAATACCTATCCAATTTGCTTTTTATGGGTCAATAATGGGATCAAACTCAGAATCTCACGTATGCTAGGTAAGTTCTCTAGCAATGAGTGATATCACCATGATTTCTGTTGATTTTTAATTAATAGAAGCTTGAGTATGCACATGTGAGTGTTGACTACCCATAAAAGACAGCTTAAGATCTAAGAGAGTTAGTTCATTAAAATTAATTAATGAAAGAAGAAAGATGGAGAATCATGACATGAAAGTGATATGCAAATCTTGTTTGACACACAGTGGCTCAGCACTCATTCTTCTTCTCTTAACTATCATGTCATTTGTTTTGGTATCCACGCCTCCATCATGAGTCCTGCACATCGTAAGTAGAGTTAGAATTACTCCTGCTTCAAACCAACATGAATCACATGTTATTACCACAGCATACAGAAGCTTGGCTGAAACAATAAAGATCTCTCTGAGTTTACATCGAGAGATGATACTTTCCTGGAACTGTGGAGTTGAAGATGAGTAGAAACAAGATGTTGAATATTTAGTGGAGCAGAATGTTAAAACTGACATCTGCCCTATGCGCCAAGATGGTCACAGAACTTTGGGTGCAGAAATCCTGAGTAACATATAGTGCAAGGATTCCTTAGCACAGGGCCTCCCTAGATACCAACCTCTGAGACACAAAGCTTCCTCTCCTGGGTCAGGCTGTCCATACATGGTCCATCATGGCCTTGGTCTGTCTTTCAGATTCTTTGCCATACTCTTTCCTGGAGTTCAGAGTCACAAATGAAAATACTCACACAGTTTTTGGTTTCCCTGTAACTCTGCAGGAAAAAAATGTCTATCATGATTTTCATCTGTGTTCAAGGTTCAGGGTACTGTAGTGGTAGCCTCAGTGAATATTGAAGGAAATAATGGTGAGTTTTATTGAGTGGCATGCACCCCTTCTTTTCCTTCATCTTTCTCTTCTTTCATAGGTGTGTTCTCAAAACAATTTAAGAGAGCTGTAAAAGTTTGTTGCCTGTAGAAATAAAAGAAACAAAATAAATCACTTTTTTTTTTAAAAAAAAATGGAGGCATAAAGTTTGTGGAGATGGAAGAGGCTATTATGAATCCAAAGGGAAAGTCAATACACAAAACATTCTAGAACATTCAGTGACTATGTTTGCCAGAGCTCATCTACAAAATTGACTCTCAACTTACTATCTGCTTACAGTCTTGGTCTCTGTCTCAGTTACTTCTCAATTGCTGCGATAAAACAACACTAAGGCAAATTATAGAAGGAAGGCTTTATTGGGGTAACCATCCTAGAGGGATAGAAGTTTCTCATCATGAAAGTGTGGATCATGAGAGTAGGCAAACAGACAACGGCAATGCAGCAGTAGCTGAGAGTTCACATTCCCATCCACAAACAGGAAGCAGAGAGAGCATGCTGGGGAGGAGGATTTTGACACCTTACAACCAGCTTCACATCACACTTCCTCCAAAAATTCCACATTTCCTAATCCTTCTCAAATAGTTCCACCAACCAGGGAACAAGGATTTAAACATATGAGCCTACAGGGGCCATTCTCATTCAAACCATCACAGCCTGTTCCATTATCTGTATATGATGCCTTTATAAGGTCAGAGGTTATATCAGTTGAGTCTTCATCAAGTCCCACATTATATGATGTTTCTGTTCCCACAATCACTATATCCACTGATAGACCATGATTTAGGGGAAAGAGATGCAATTCTTTCCCTGGTGGCCTCCCACTAGAGCACCCTGAACCTTAAACACAGAAGATGCTGATGGTCGACATATTTTTTTTTCTGCAGAGTTACAGGAAAACCAAAGAGAATGTGAATATTTCATTTGTGATTCTGAACTCCAGGGAGGAGTATGGCAAAGGATCTGACAGTCAGACCAAGGCCATGATGGACCATGTCTGGACAGCCTGACCTAGAAGAGGAAGCGCTGTGTCTCGGCTGTTGGTGTCTAGGAAGGCCCCGTGCTAAGGAAGCAAGCGCTGTACATGTCAGGATTTAAGGTGGTTTGGCAGAAGCTCTAGAGGGGAAATGCAGTTTGCCAGTCCCTGCTGGACCCTGCCAATTTGTGTCCTTGGTGGTTGAAAGATAAACTGTTGGCCCCATTCTGCCGGCTGCCTCAGTTCACCTCCCTTCCCAGGTCTAACCTGTCTCAAAATCTGACATTCTGGTGCTTTTCAGTTCCCATATTACCCAAAGAATTCAATATCCAAGTGAGAAAAACAGCTTGCTGCAGATGACTTAGTATGTCTGGAATCAATGCCACTGTCTTCCGTATTTGCTATTTCTAGATGTGTTCTTCATGTAAGAAAAGGCTTCTGGGGATGTTAAAAGGGGATTCCAACAGAGATGACATTTCTGAGGTGGCTCAGATGTCCCTATGGTAGGTAAAGGACACAGTTGCTGCACTATTTTCTCCTTATTATATCAGTTCTCTTTATAGCTACTTGGATGGAAAAACATATGAAAAATCAGAAGAGTGGCAACCTCACACATGTGTGCCAGTGATAGTGCTGGTGGTGGTAATGGTGACAATGGTGCTATCTGCTCCCACCTCCCCCTCTTTCCTTTATTCTTCATTGCTTCTTCTTCTTGCTTTCTCATCTTTCTTCCCTTCTTTCTCCTTTCTGGATCCATGATGTCTTTAGTCAGGGATGGCTCAAACTCCATCCATGCACAACGGAGGATGACCTTGAATGTCAAAGCCTCTTGTAGCTACCTGTAGAGTTCTGGGATTATAGGTATGTGCCAACATATACAGTTTATGCAGTGGTAGGCATGGAGCCCAAGTACTCTACCACTCAAGGGGCATCCCCAGGACCAGAAGTTCTCAATAATTTCTTTGAGCTACCAGTCTGTTCAGAGAAGAGTGAGGTCTCACCCTGCAGGTATATATAAAAGTGCTTGCACCTCTTAGTCTTGTGACTGAGCAAAGGAATTGTGAGTTTCTTGATATCGTGTAGAGGAAGATTGTATTTCAAGTAAAGCATTGTACTTCTGTGTGGCTTTTTAGAGTACCTTGGGCAATCTGGTGGTGTGAATGAGAATGTCCTCCATAGACTCATGCATTTCAACAGTAGGCCTCCAGTGGGTGGTTCTTCTTTGGGAAGCTTAGGAGGTGTAACATGAGGGCCTGCTTGTTGGGGTTTCTGTCCTGCCCAGTTCCCACAGCCAGTATGTCCTAAAGAAAATAACACAGAGATCTACATAGGATATAAACTGATTGGCCCATTAGCTCAGGCTTTGTATTAGCTCTTATAACTTCTGTTAACCCATTATTCTTACCTATGTTAGCCACATGGGTCAGTACCTTTTTCTGCGGGGCAGGTCACATCTTCCTTCTTCAGTGCCTGGACAGAACTGGGGAGAAATGGGCTTCCTCCTTCCCAGAATTCTCCTGTTCTCATTGACCCACCTCTACTTCATGTCTGGTTTCTCCTCCTATACTTCCTGCTTGGCTACTGGCCAATCGGTGTTTATTTAAAACATAATTGACAGAATACAAAATTGTCCCACACCAAGGAGGAGGAGCCTTGATGGCAGAAGTATATTGTTTTGAGAGTTTAATGATTCCTGTCACTTCTAGTTCACTTTCTCTGCTCCCTATTCATTGTTCAAGATGTGAACTCTCAGCTTCCTGTTCCTGCTGCCATGCTGGCCTGCTGTTATAATTAGCCACCATGATGGATACTTATCCCTCTGGAAGCATTCAGACATGAGGCCCATGCTGGCAGAGAGATTTCACAGCAAGAATTCTACAACCATTATATGTAGGGTAATAATGTATGCTCTGCTCATCATACAAGAATTAAGGCTCTAGTGAGAAATATGTAAATAGGTCTGTATAATCCAAAACAAGTAAGATCTGTATAACAGGAAAGAAGATCTGAGAGAACCCAGCTGACATTTGTTGATAGACTGTATTCCTCATCCTGGCAGCACATCCATCTCTGGCAGGCTTGATCTCAAATGCTGTCTCCACTTTCTTTCCAGTCAAGAGAACTGCTGGTACCTATGTCAAGCTCTGGATTCTCCTTGCCTATTACTTGCATTTTTACTGTACATGTCTTGGGCCTGTTGCTGGAGACGAGCTCTAACAAGGGACTTTCCAGGGATCATAATCAGATATGCTTTTTCCCTGGTGAGGTCATGAACTGAGTTCAACATTAATAATTGGGTATTTTTATGAGTAACAAATGTGTTAAGTGCATTTACCGTGAACTCTCCGTTCCCTTCACGTCATTCACATAGTGAAACAAACAGATCTTGGCAGTGAATGTATCTTTATCTCTTCTCAGAATATCGTACAAAGGTATGAGCCAGGTTCACAGACACAAAACTAAGCCACTCCAACCCCTTGGACCTTATTGTCAATGCACATTCTTCTCTGACTTTTTTTCAAAGTATCCCTCTCCTGTCTTTAAAGCCACACTAAAACGGAGGAACTGTAATCTTCATTGATATATTTTAAAACATATGATATATGTTAGAGGAGGGGTTGCTCAGTGTCAGAGTGCTTGCCTACCATGTGTGGGACTATGTGTTTGATTCTTCGGCATCCCTCCCCAAACCCGCCTATTATTACTACTATTATTAAGTAGGTATGGCAGTGCTTTATCTCCATGCAGACACTTGCATCCTTCTCCTGTCTATTACCATGTAAATCATGGTAAGATTCACTGGCAGGCTTTATGGCCTCTCACCGAGTAGAGAGAACCAGGATTCACATAGGGGCGTCAGAAGGACAAGACTACGATTATTCCTATTAGAAGTGAAGATCTGGGAAGCCACACGTCAAGGCCCTTCTATCCATAAGATGCACATTGCCTCCATGGGGCATTGATGATTTATTGTTTCCTTAAGCAAGGATGGAAAGTGACCAGAGGAACTCTGGGATTGCAATGTCTAGACAGGGTGGAGTTCAAGGAAGCCAGCGCTCTTCTCTGATTAGTCTGCAGATGCTTTGGCAAACTTGGTTTTGTTTTGACCCTGGGAGGAAATGAGAAGCTTGTTTTTGCCTGTGACAAAACCCATAACCTTTAGGATATTGTTGAATGAGCCAGCCTAGTCTATTTTTAGACTCTCATCCCAGCTCTGTGGCTTGTTTCTTAGTTCTAGCATACGAGTGAGGATGCAACTAAAGAGCCAAGACGAAGGGAAAGGGGTCAAAGTAGGCGCACGCTCCTATTCTTAACAACTTAATATTGCTTGAAAGCTACCCAGCCCTCCTTAATGTGTGCCCTCGGGTGCCCTGTGCAGAAGCCTTTGCCTTCAGGGAAAACAGAAGCGAAAGTAGAGGCGCTGCTTTCTCAGTTGTCAGTGCTGGCTCTGCCTAGTGACCTGTTCAGACAGTCGGTGCTATTAGTCATTGTGGAAGTTGTATTAAGTCTTAATTAAGTCTTTAACAGCCCTCACTAAAGAACTCAGATTTCGAGGGCAGAATGTTATTTTCTTTCCATGCAGTTGGGAGGGGGAAATAAAATTATCTTGCATAGTGAAAGCGGGGAGATTGGAGGAGGTCCATGTACGTGTTTGTCTTTTCTCCCTCTGGCACCCTCATCTCTTCCTGCATGGATGGCAGTAATGCTGTGACGATGGGGCCGAAAATATTCTAAAAACATTTCAAAGTTACCACCGAGAGGAGAAAATGGTACATTTACATTCGTCTTTCTCCACTTAATGGCATTACCAGAGATGCTTTGTCCCCCTTGGGCCATAAATTGAGACATCACTCAACAGTTGTCCTGGCAAATTTCCCCCAAGAAGGCCACTTATGAAGTGACTAATCACATTGGAGCCTAATTTACTGAACATTTAAAGCCATTGGGGTGGAGGGGATTAGGAGACTGTGAACCTGGGATGTGATCCATTATGCCCCCAGACCGAGAACTCATCCCTGCATCCTCTCCGTGGAGACTGGGCTGCACTTCCTGTCCCATCAAACTGCAGAAATCATTGCCTAGTCGGGCAAAGCCACCATCTTACTAGTCTTAGGCTAAGACATGCAGCAGTCCTCCATCTTTTTTGTCTGGAATGGACATTAAGTTCCTCCTGGGGCAGGTTAGTGAGAGCTGAGGTAGATTCCAGGTCAGACAGGAAATGAAGATTATAAGTGAAATGTAATCTGCCTTTCCCTAGACTTTGGATAGCCCGTTGACTTAAATTGGGAAGACCTTGATCCTAACCCTTTCCAGAGCCCCTTCGATGTTTCAGGGTTTAGCTCCTAGTCACTGTTACCCCAAGAAGCTCCATATCTGAGAAAGGACAACAATTAGAGAAAGCTTTTAATGTTCATATAAAACTGGAGGATCCATCATAAAGAAATGGCCCTGGCCTTCTTTGACAGAGGGAAGGAGCCAACTGACTTTCTGGAGAGACGGACATGTCTCTCCTGTTCTTTCAGGTGTCAAGGGGTAATGTGCACCTAACTGTACTATAAGTGATATCCACCCAACAGACCAATATGGTCTTTCCTGGAAAATCATCCCCCCAAAGTCCCCCAAAACAAATATGAGGTGGAGGTGTTTATTTGCAGATAGAACACAGAGCAGTATTTAGCCTTGAAAAAAACTCTTGGCGATATAAACTAAGGATAAGAGAAATATACATTCAGTTCCAAATTTTTCAATAGTATAAAATAAAAGCACCTTAAAACGTGTATTAGCTGGGGCTAGAGATGTGGCTCCGCTGGGGCAATGCTTACCTTGCATATAGAAAGCCCTGCCTCTGACTCCCAGCCCTTACATACACCAGGCAGGGTGATACACATCTGTAATAATAGAGCTACAGAGGTAGAGGCAGGATGACCACAGTTCAGTCGTCCCTGGCTCCATAAACAACCCGGGGACAGCATGTGCTAGAAACCCTCTCTCTAAACAAACAAGCACACACACACAAGCAACAGCTGCAGAAGAATCACAGCAGCTAGTCTTGTCTCACTTGTCACTCGGTATAGATGATCAGGGCTGATTAAGACTGGATTTACTGGAGCATTGGTAAATCAATTAATTGCACAGGGCAACTCAGTGAATTCATGACGGCATCTCTTCAGTCATGAGCTGCTCTTCAATTTGGGTTTGAGTTGAGGGAGGGTGCATCATGTTCTGAGTGCATTCCAGGTACAGGAAAGGGAGCAAGGGTGCAGAGGGCATGAGGAAGGAAGAGCTAATGAGCCAGAGTGTCTATGAGGGTACAGTCACGTACTTAGGTCCTGGGCTGCCAGGAGGAATTAAAAAACAAACGTAGATTCTTTTATGCAGAAGTGACCACATTACGTAAGACATCAAAACAAGACTTTTGTCCTCCTGGTAAAGGTTCTTTGAATGTGAATTGACTAATTCCAAACAAAGCAAACTCTTAACTCTTTCTGTTGAATTCCCTGGATAGCTTGAGCCACCCAGCTTCTGCTTACCTTCCTTGAAAAAAAAAAAAAAAAACTCTAGTTTCTTTAAAGGCTTTTTCAAAGACTGAGATAATACATCACAAAATTTCCATACCCACATGCAATTTAAAAACAGATTCAGACCCAGAGAATTGGTTCCGTGATTAAAGGTACAAACTATTCTTCTAGAGGACCCTAGTTTGGATCCCAGGGTCAATATCACTCATAATCACCTGTAACTCTAGTTTCAGGGAGTCTGGGGAATCTGATTCCTTCTTCTGGCCTCTGTGGGCACTTAAACATATGGGTATATGTGTGTATGTATATGTGTACATACATTATTTTAAAAACAGGCCTAATAATCATATTATAATTTAAATTTAACATTCCTGAACATGTGATAAAAAGAAATGAATGAATGGGTAAATTAATAGTTACATTTAATTATTTTATTTAATGTAATTATATTTAGATGGGGAAAATATTGTAAAATATTTTTATTAAGCAAAAGTAAGATGAATAAAATTTTTTAATGCTTATAATTTAAAAGTAGGGGCCATAGATTTATACAAACCTGCAAGACTCAGCAGAAGAAGGGGTTCTTGAGACTAAAAGGATAACTTAAAGTATAATTTTTCAGTTTTGTTTTCTTTAGGTTGTAACCACATATTCAACATAAAACTGGTTCACCAAATTTCAACAAAGAAAATCTATCACTTCCATGGAAGCCCCTATTTCTGACAGTCATGTGATTGATTGCTAAGTCATTCAGAACATTGGTTTTGTTGTCTGGGATTAAATCTGAGCTCTGACCCAAACTATGTGATATGGGCAGCTGATTTTATATTATTATTTTTCGCTCAGGTTTTTCATCTCTCAAGTGGGTAGGGTCACGGTACCACTGAAGTCACGATGATTAGCTTTAATGACAACTAGACACAATCTAGAATTGCCTGAGAGAAATCAGACAATGTCTGTGAGGGATTTTCTTGGCTGCAGTTAAAGAGGTGGGAATATCTACCCACTCTAAGTGGCACTTTTCCCTAGGTGGGGGTTTCTGAACTATGTAAGAGCAGAGAAATCAAGAGGATGAAATCAAGAAAGCAGGTGTGTGGTGGGCCATTGCTTTCGCTCTTTCTCTCAGAAGGAACTAAGACAGGGTAAACTAAGTATTAAGTTGTTTTGCATAAGGAAGGCGCTTGGGGTCAAGAGATGTGCAGTGATGCGGTTACCATCACTGCTGGTGTAATCACCTCGCTACAAGTGAAATGAATAATCTCCTAGTCTGTGTGTTGTATTACTTGTTGCTATGACAATATATCGGATGAAAGCTGCAGGAAAGTCGACTTTCAATCAGAGTTTGAGAGGATGTCAATCGAGGCGGAGCAGGTGGAACAACTGGCCTGACAGTCAGGTGGTCGCATGGAATTACCTGGTCAGGGAGCAGAGAGATGGACGCTGGCAATCAGTTTGTTTTCTCTTTTCTTCTCAGTCTGGACCCCAGCCGATGGCATGGTGTTACCAACATTTAGGGTGTGTCTAACTTAACACATTTAGAAATGCTGTGACAAACATCCCCAGAAGTGTGTTTCCATGGTGATTCTGAGCCCATTCATGTTGACCATCAAGATTAACCATGGTGGGCCTACGGAAGAAGAGCAGTAACAACGACATTGACGACCTTCTGAAGGCTGGTTCAGACCATCATCAAATACACGAGCTGCTTGGCAGAACAATAACCTTGCAGGGAAAGATAACTCAGAGGTTCTAAGTATAATTTGGGAGAGTCTGAGAATCCCAGGGAGAAGGAGAAGATAGATTCCAGAAAGTTCTGATTGAGTTCCACATGGTCTTCATGATATGCAGACACACACACACATAGACACACACACACATACACACACACACAACAACAACAACAACAGTAATAATGATAATACTAATAGAAAAGAAAAGGGAAGCAGCATGTTCTGCACAGTGATAATGAACACATACAAGAAACAAGCCTCGGGAAGTCCGGAAAGCGTCAATCTGACTCGTTGTTGCCTTCATATCAGATTCGCAGCTGAATTATGAAATGCTTTCCATATCTTCCCTCTGCCTCTCTGTGTGTCCCTTTACTTTGCTCCACTTTACCCGCCTCCCACATTTCTCTTTCTGAAGCTATCAGCCAAGGGATCGGAGGATAGGATTTCAATGGACTCTGCGAAACTCACCACGTGCAAAAGTGATTATGACTCTACAGAGTGAGAAGAGCTCAATCCAGATCTCTCTTTCCTGGTGGCCATGACCTGGTGATAGCCAAGGTAGTAAACACAGCATGTGAAGTGGGGCTGGTGTTTGTGTTACACCTGGAGGGAGGGGGAAGAACTTGAGCTTTCCGGGGAGGTAGCATGGAAGAGAAAGCACGGCTGAGAGCCGACACTGTAGAGAACGTTGCTCTCCATCCAAACATCAAGGTCTTCGCATGTCTGATAAGGAGAAGTCGTCATTTGCTCCTGACAGGTAGACAAAGGCTTCAATCATTTCAGATAAGTAGGATAGAAGTGATGACACCTGTCATTCTCTGACTTTATTTCAAAGGAAAACTGACATAAGAGAACATTCCTTAGGAATTTCAAGGCAATAAACGACTGTCACTTCTTTCCTTGCTTCATCTGCCATCAATTCTGAGCTTCATCTTTGCATTTTATCTACATAAAGGGCTTTATTTCTTAAAGGGTAGTGGTCCCAAGGAGATTTTCTAAGCTGGAGAGAGTTATGTCCAATCCCAGGCAGACACAGGAGTTGAAGTATTGAGGGCGGATGGAGTTTAAGTGCTTTCAGTGTTTATTTGAGTAAAACGGGTCCACTTTTCGTGCGTTTACCTAATGGCATTGCAGGGAAAGAGTAGAAAGTTTATTGCAGAGAGAAGTCTTACTTATTGAGGGATTTGTGTGACAGGCAGTCACTGAATTAGACAAAATAAATTAACAAAAATTTAATTAGCTTGTGTCGTTCTTGTCAAAACTGACAACTAAAACATAGAGAGAGAGAGATCCTGTTTTCTCCAGAGAATATTCTAGGTTCTTTTTCCTGGTCTGTAAAGAGAGTTGAACTCAGAGAACTGTATATAACATTTACACGGACTTCTCTTTCCTGTATTTTATGAAAGTTCAAGAATGGGGGTCATTTCGTAGACCATGGGCACAGAGCCACGCATCTACCTCTGCGCATCTCACGTTGGAGCTCACTACCAGGTTAGAGTTTCTTCAGGGATGAGAAGGACTCTCACGTCTAGTATCTATCTAGCTCCTCCTCCTCATCATATCTTCCAGTTGCCTCCTGGTGTGATCGACCTGTAGCACGAATCCTAATGGGTCTTAATAATAAAAACCTGGAGTCAGATATTAGTAGGTGAAAGCTGAAAGATCAGAGAAGCCAAACAGCCAGTTCTTACTTCTGAAATACTCAGACTGTAAAGGGTATCCTGGCTCTACAAATCCTCAGACTGAATGCCTTTAGCTCCTGTCTCTGCCTGCCTTACATTCCTCTGCTTCCAACTGACGTTGCAATGTAGCCGGGCAAGTGGAAATTGGGCTGTGCTTTGAATAATGACGATGGCTTTGTCTCTCCAGCTATAGCATTTGAAAAACATGTTTTAGTGTAGGAAAATCACGACATAATTCTCATATGCTGTGACTCTTACCGTCAACCTGAGAACACTGCTTCTTAAGGAAGTCATTGCTTGAAACAGTGAAGGGGATCAAATACACTTGCGTGTCGAAGCAAAGTTAATGCCAGTACAGCCTGGTAGAATACTTTCCTAAATGCTTGTGTGCAGTTTTCAGGTTGCACTAGCAACCTTTCTTGCGGCTGTCACAAAGTCTTCGGCAAGAGGCAGTTTTATAATTTAGCCTCACGCTTCAAGGGGATTCAGTCCATAAACAACTGGTCAATTGGCCTCTGCAGTCAAGAAGCAGAGAGATGTATGCTCAGTGTGCATTCTTCTTGTTTTTCAGTCTGGGTCTCCCAGCCCCTAGAATAGTGGTGTCCACAGTGAAGGTTGGTTTTCTCTCTCCAATCCACCGAATCAAGATCCCCCTATGTAGAGGTCTGTCTTCAAGTAGACAACCAACATTAACCCTTTAAAGGTGCTAGAACCCTACTGTCTGAAGGGAGTTTGCAGTAGAGACCCTCAGCGTTTATACAACATTTGCATTATGTTGGGTAGCTGCAAGGCATTTAACAGCCATCAGTCGTGGGGTTTATTTTTACTTCCTGTACTACTTAGGTGAAGGAACAGGGGTTTTGAGGAATTACATCATTTGCCCAAAGCTACACAAGAAGTGGTAGACCAACCCTGAGGACTAGCTCTTACCTGCCTTCCTGCCACACAAGCAGGATTTTATCTCTGAACAGAAGTCAGATACTTGCAAGGACATTGAGGCTTGACTCTTTCCATCCTGTCTGGGAGTGCAATGCATTTTAATAAGAAAGTATTTCACAGTTTTAAAATAAGTCCTCAAAGAATGCAGAATTAGGATGACCTTGGGGCTCTCAAGGACAAGTCTGTAATCTGAATATTTGAAACTGGAATTTAATGCAGAGTACCTTCAAAATTATTTGTATATTGCTATAATTAGTATATATCAATTGAACAAGATAAGTTTCAATGAGGCATTTTATACGCATGTTTAATGTAATTTAATCTTTTTTTCCACTTTGACTCTTTTTCATCCCCACCCTTGTTTTTTTTTTTTCTTCCATATCCTCAGCTGCATCCATTTGACTTACATGCTTTTTATTTTATGTTTTTTGGGAAAAATGAATTGCTTTTGCAGTTTCTAACTATAATCAAGGATTCTCAGATGAGGGTAAGCAAGTGTGTTGTTTTCTTATGTATCCCAGTGGAGGTTCATCAGTGGTCAATAGCTACAAAGGAGCTGGTGAAATAATACATAGAAGTTAGGACAAAATACCACAAGCAAATATTCGGGTTTTTATGGAATAAATTCTTATGTTTCTATCTTATTTAGGGTTTCTATTGCCGCGATGAAACACCATGACCAAAATCAAAGTGAAGAGGAAAGGGTTTATTTGGCTTACAGCTCCACGCAGTAGACCATCATTGAAGGAAGTCAGAGCAGGAATTCAAACAAGGCAGGGACCTGGATGCAAGAGCTGATTCAGAGATGTGGAGGACCAGTGCTTACTGTCTTCTTCCTCATGGCTTTCTCTTCAAGCTTTGTGACAGCACCCAAGACCACCCGTGCAGGCATCATCCAAAATGGGCTGCTCCTTTTTCCATTACTCACTAATTAAGAAAATATCCTACAGGCTTGCCCACAGCCCAATCTTATGGAGGCATTTTCTTAACCGAGGTTCCCACTTCCCTGATGACTTTAGCTTGTCTCAAGTTGACATGAAGCTAGCCAACACAATTAAGTAGTGTTTGGGGGTGGCTGCTTGTTCGTTCCCAGTTGCCCTGACTCAAAAGAACCACACAGAAACTATATTATTTAAAATACTGCTTGGCCAAGCTCTTAAGCATATTGCTGGCTAGCTAGCTCTTATATCTTAAACTAACCCATCTCCATTAATCTGTGCATCACCATATGACTGTAGCTTCCTGGGTAAAATTCCGTCCTGTGTCTGTCTCCGGTGGGGCTACATGGCTTCTTCCTGACTCAGCCTTCTTTTTCCCAGCATTCAGTTTAGTTTTCTCAACTAGCTCTACTCTGCCCTATCACAGGCCAAGGCAGCTTCTTTATTCATTTATCAATAAAAGCAGCACATATACAGAACAACTTCCCACACCAAAATAGTACATTAACTGCATCAAAACAGAAAGCTTATTGTTTGTATTTGTGTATGTGTGTGTGTGTGTGTGTGTGTGCGCACGCGCGCGCGCACGCGTGCGTGCACCTGGTTTGTCTCCATCATACCTACTAATTACCTTTGACCCTCTAGCAAAGGCAAAGTCATCATTTACTCTGATATGTGAAAAAGAAATTGGAAACCAAGTCTTTTGGCAAATACCACTTAAGAAATGTATGCATCTTATTTAAAGACTGGATGGCAGGGTGTGGGGTGAAAAGAAAATGATGCTTTTCAAGAGAAACACAAAGATTAGGTTATTTTTCATGTTTTTAACGAAGAAGAGATCAATTTTATGCAAAAGATTGACAAATGGCCCCCAGAGTTTTCAGTTTTCTAGCAAAATCAGATGTCTCTGCTGCTTTCCTTTCTGTTTTTCAACATTTCAATTTTTTTTCCTCCTCTCCTTTATGGAGAAATATTGAGAGAACATTTAACTAGCAATTAGCACTCTGTAGCCAAGTTTTCAAAGTTTCACTGGGCAGAAAGTCAAAACCTACATTTGGTGGTCAGGTTTTAAGTGCCCACAATGAACCGAAGTCTGCAGAGTTCCCCACCCCTTCACTGGGTGGCTTGAACGGCAGTTCCAGAGGCAGGGGGATGACTATTGGGGATTGGCTGAAAGAACTCATCTGGAGGAATTTTGCTTTTGGATTATATTGGAATTTCACGCTTTTCCATGAGTTAGCGTTTCAGTTATCAAGGATGCCCTCCTTTGGGACCCGAGTCTGTGGAAAACAACAACAAACATGAAATGAAATCCAAACCCTGAGAGTATTTCTAGTGGCGCAGCTTCTGAGTATGCTTTAATCTGTATTTCCATCTGAGGAAGAGAATTAAGCTGGTGTGGTCCTCGTGTTTGTTGTTGCTACGGGGCGGGGCAGCTGCAGAAGAGGGTTAGCCATGAGTTCTTCTTGTTTATTAAAAGAGAAAAAAATGGTTTTATCACTTAAAACTTCTGTGTTCTGGAAGTGCAAATGTGTGCGTCTGTATGCATGTGAGGGTATGCTGCACACGCGTGTGCATGCGCGTGTTTCTGCCTATCAGTGCTTGTGTGTGCGTGAATGCATATGGAGGGCAGAGGCAGCCCGCATGCCACGTCTTTCCCAGTTGCTCTTCGACTTGTTCACTCATTTATTTACTTATTTTGATATAAAGTTTCTCACCGCACTTACAGCACACAGGTTATAGTTGGCTAATGAGACCTGGGCATCCTCAGGTCTCCAGCTGGGTTTAGAGGCATACACAGCTAAGTGTGAATTTCACATGGGTGCTCTGGTTTTGAACTCACCGTCTCATGGCTTTCCAGCAAGCACTTAGCAGCTGAACTATCTCCCCAACCCCTTGAATTTCAAGTTACCCCATGTGACACAAATGTCTCGTTTAGGACTGAGTAGACCCCCTAATTACTTTTTTATTTAACCAGAGCCAAATGGTGGTGGTGCACGCCTTTTAACTTAGCACTTAGGAGGCAGAGGCAGGTGAATCCCTGTGAGTTTGAGACCAGTAAATCCCATCTCAAGAAAACAAAACAAACAAAAAATCCTCAGAACAGTTTACATGTACAAGTACGCTTATGTTTGAAATACGTATGTGCCAACCTTTCTGGCTGAATGAGATTTTTCACAATACAAGGAAACATTATTTTAAACTATGGTTTGTTTTATTATTCATTCATTCATTCACACAATTTTTACTTTTTTATTTATTTTTGAGACAGAATCTTGTGTATTTCAGGCTGACCTGGAACTCACTAGGTCATTGAGCGTGACCTTGAACCTCTGATACACTTGCCCCCACCTCCTGAATGTTAGGCAAACACTTTGGCAGCTGGGATACATCCCCAGCCTCTGCTGACTTGTTTTAAAGAACACTTTTGAAGATTCCTTATTTTCAATGCTTTCTGAATATTTTGTGCTAAAAAAAATTACTGTGACTATTAAAAACTCAGCATTTGGGTAAAAGATAAGGGAAGTTTCTCTTTGAAGAAATCTACAAGAAGGGGTGGGACACAAGGGGAAAAGGTATCAACATCCTTACTGGCATTCCTGTCTCCAAGAGCAAATTCCTGAGTTCTGCTTTTAAAAAGCTGAGTACTCCCAACCACATGAAGAGAATGCAGTCTTAGCTTAACTTAGTGAGTCTGGTTTTGTGCACATGACATATTTAATCAAAGACAAAAATAGAAAGAATGCAGTACTTTGAGACTAGAGAAAGGAGAGGAGGCTGGAGGAAAGGAGAGAAAAAAAGAAGAGAAAGGAAGAGAGGAGGGATTGATTTTTAGGTGTTGTGTATGTATGTGTGTGTGAAAAAAAAACTAGAGAAAAAACATAAATAGCCAGGTCGTACAGTTGCACCAAGTGCCAGCAAAGAAAGTAGTGCACGCCAGAGAATGTTAGAAATGGGTGTGTTTTTTCTCTCAGGTCCAAGATTCTGGAAAGATGGTCAAAGCCAGTGTCTTCCTTGAGACATGAACTCAATGCCTTCTCTTCTGCCACACTGTCTTTTGTCCACACAATATTAATGCTTTTAGTTTAGGTTCCACATGTCTCTGTAGAAAGATCCCATGTGTTTTTGAGTCAGTGAGAATTAGACATATATTTCTTGAAGTGAAATTTGCATGCAGTAAAATAGACAATTTTTTTTTCTGCTGTCTCACACTTTTCTATCTGGAAGGTGATGTGGGATTTCCCTCTGTATGCTGTGATTACCATTGATAAATAAAGGAATTGCTTTGGGCCTAATAGCAGAGCTATAGGGGAACAGAGCTAGGCAGGGAAAAATAGGCTGAATGCTGGGAGGAAGGAGGCAGAGCCAGAGAGAAGCCATGTAGTCCAGCCAGAGATGGACGCTGAAAACTTTATCGGGTAAGCCACAGCCACATGGCAATACACAGATTACTAGAAATGGGTTAAATTAAGATGTAAGAGTTAGCCAATAGGAAGTTAGAGCTAATGGCCCAAGCAGTGATTTAAATAGTATGTTTTCTGTGTGGTTATTTTGGTTCTGGGTGGCCAGGATGAACAAGCAGCCCCTCCTCCAACAAATTCTCTCCCTGCAACAGGAATGTGGTTTTTCTTTGATCTCATTGACATATTTACCTACATCAATGCTGCATTTTAAATGCATAGGATTATTTCAGCTGTGAACTTCCCAAAGAATCTGCAGGCAGTTTACCACTAATTCCCTTTCTCACGCCACATAAATGAGATGTTATCATGTATCTGAGGTGGGAGATCAAGGAGGATGGAAGACAAGGGAGACCAGTCTGTTCAGACCCTTGACCTTGTGGAAG
Source organism: Alexandromys fortis (assembly GCF_014885135.2). Taxonomy (NCBI): domain Eukaryota; kingdom Metazoa; phylum Chordata; class Mammalia; order Rodentia; family Cricetidae; genus Alexandromys; species Alexandromys fortis. The sequence goes on along the minus strand of NW_026067918.1, from coordinate 5,140,809 downwards.
CTACACACTGCCCTTCAAACTCTCTCATGAGGTCTTTTAAACAAATCCTGGGGGCAGCCAAGGTCTCTGTGATAACAGAGTTTCTCACAATACCATGTCCTCTATCTGAGCACTTCTCAGCTGCTGAAAGTGCTCCCTGAAACATAGCTGCCACTGGGAGTTTCAGACTCTGTTGCTGTTGGTGCAGCAACACAAAGGCAGAGGCACTGGGAGCCACTGATTCTAAAGCACGAAGGACTTCCAGGTGGATGTTTAGTTCCAGTGTGGAACCTATTTTTCAGTGAGAAAGAAGAGTCTTTGAAAATGTTTTCCCAGACAATCATCACTTTGCACTTGCTTCACTGTGGATATCTAAGTCTACCTTCTGAGGTTTCTGGCAACCTCTTTTGTCCTTTGTACCCTCGAAGAGTCTAAATGAATATCAGATTTGATATGGATTCCTTCTCATGCTGTTTGGCGATGCGAAGTCACAAGCTAATAAGGTTTACTTTGCTTGAGAGAAATGGAATCTTCTGATGAACTCTGTAATCATTTTTACTCAGTTCACTCAAGTCTTATCTGTTTGTGACCTTGCTTGTTCATTTTTAATTCATAATAAACAAGGACAAAGATCTGTTTGTAATATCTAGACCACTGACTCACATTTCATACAATATTTGCTAAATGAATGAATATACAGGACTTTAATTTTTTGTTAGAATACGTAACTTACCAGCAGTTTAAAGCTTCCTGCTCTAGTAAGTTGTGTATCACAAAGTGTCTGTAGTGATTAGAAAGAGGGGAATGATCTTGCTTCTGCTCTTCTCCCCTAAGGAGGCTCCAGTGCTAAATATCAAAAAATACATTTTAGGATCAAGTTAACATGTCCAAGGGAAAAAATTGAACTTTTCTACAGATTTTTAACTATAGTTTCCCTCTTTCTTGAAAAGAGTAAATAAAATCAGGCTATTAAAACACATATTTAATATTTCCAGTATGTAGATCATCAAAAATTTAGAAAATAATGAAATCAACTAAGAGTTTTGCATAATTGGAGTCAATCCAGGCATGACGCTTGGAATCTGAATATAGTACAATATTCACTGGAGAATAATTTTCAGATTTCTAAGCAGAACTAAAGACAAAGGATTATTTTAGAGGAAGAATAGTTAGCTTCTGAAGGCATGAATCTCATTAATTGGTTGTCCAGTGCTGTGTGGTCAGCCCTTAGCCACATATACACCACCAACCAAAAAAGACCCAGCAATCTATTTGTGCATACACAAACTTATATATACATATATATGCACATGTATGGACAATAATAATCAAAGAAAAAGAAACTATCAAGATCCTCTAGCTTGCATAGCCAGCATTTACCAGCTGAGCTATCTCCCTTTTCCTATTTCTGGCTTTTGACAGTGTCCTGATCCAATTATATGATCTGTGAAACTTGGAAACCTGGCAGCTTTCTTGAAGATAGCCAGAAAAAAGAAAGGAAGGAAGTGAAAGAGGGAGGGAGGGAGGAAGGGAGGAAGGAAGGAAGAAATAAAGAAAGAAAGAAAGAAAAATGAAAGAAAAGAAGAAAGAAAAGGCAATGTAAAGGTTAGTTATAATTACCATCTTGATATAACCTAAAATCACCTGGGAAAAGAAAAGAAAAGAAAAGAAAAGAAAAGAAAAGAAAAGAAAAGAAAAGAAAAGAAAGAAAAGGGTTGGAGTGAGTGTCTACATTGGTTTGGCCTGTGGGCTTGTCTATGGTGTATTGTCTTAAAAGTTACTTGATGTGGGTGATAGAGTTCACTTGGGGAGGCGCCATTCCCTAGTCAGGATGGCCCTGAATTGTACAAGGTTAGTGAAATGGAATAGAGAGCAAGCAAGTATGAGTTTGCTTCTCTCTTCCCTTCTGTGGATATGATATTGCTAACTGCTTCAAGCTCCTGCCCCTGTGACTACCCTGCTACGATGGATTTTAATATGAAATGATAAGCGAGATAAACCCTTTCTCTCCAGGTTCTTTTTGCTAGACTAGTTTATCACAGTAACAGAAATGAAACTAGAACAGACGGTGGCCCTGTATACCTTATTATCCCCACAGACGTGAATGTCACTTCTCTTACATACTCTGCTCATTAGGAGAAAGTCATGAGGTCCAGCCCATAAGAAAGGCAGATGAGACGGTGAATATCCAGAAGTGGGGATGAGGAAAATCACACTAGGGGGAGAGGCTTTTTAAAGGGTTTGACTATTCAGAGGTGGTATCAATGAGAGATTAAGGTGGTTGCAGTGATCCCAGCATAGGCCACAAAGTTGGGACAAAGCAAAACCGGTCTTTTAGCAAAGGCCTCTATATCCAGTCTTAGCATGAGCTTTCCATTTCTCTCAAACACTTGCGTGTTTAGCTTTGGTAAGAGGAGCAACGGAGCATGCTTCGTGCTCTAAGGCTCCGTGTCCCCTCCAAATTCCTCTCTCATTGTTAAAGACACAGCAATAAAACACAACCCCAAATCTGTGGCTGAAGCCAAGGCCAAAAACAACTCTATTTGAATAATTGAATACCTGTAACTTTGCTAGGCAAGCACTTCAGCCATGTAAAATAGATGAGAGGAGGATGAAAGAGGCAGCCGTGGTGGGGCTGTGTGCACTGGGCTTGCTCCGGACTGTAGGTGGTCAGTTATGGACAGGAGAGGGCTTCATGGGACCCACCCCCTTCTCCTGCAGAACTATCAGCTTTATGCAGACACTGGGGCAGGGGAAGTCGCTATCCGCAGTTGTATACACATTAGGGAGTTCATCAGCTTTCAGTGGGTGGTTTCATATTCAGGGTCACATGGATGGCCCTGCTTAAACTCTCGAGCTCACAAAACAAAAGCAGAAGCAAGAAGCAAAACACAACCTGAAGATGGGGAAGGAATTCATATTGAGGATGTGAGCTTGACACAGATATGGGGTGAAATGAGAGAAAGGAGAGGGTGAGCGTAGCCAAAATGTCTTACATGTGTTATATAAAATCATCAAAGAATGAATTTTATTAACTTTAATAAAGGAGGTGGAAATCTAGCTTACATACAGTGACCCTGTCTAATTTATAAAGCCACACAGTATGTGTTAGCTAAAGGGAGAGTATGAGGTGGGGCTTGGGAGGAGCCAAACCAGTTGGGGTCTGGATACATTCGCTCCAGGCCCTTGCCTGTTGCCAAAGCATGGTTTCAAAAGGTGCCAAACATCAGAGAATTCCTCGGGGGAAATTCTTGAACTGGGAAGAAGGCTGTCTTATTGTTTGTGGGGGAAAAAAATAAGCTTTATCATTTCAGGTCACAACAGAGCAGTTCTGACGAAACTGGTTTTCAGAATGTAATCCTTGTTAAGCCACTTCCTTCTTGGAATTAGAGAGTCTCGAGGTTACAAGGAAATCTAAACAGCGTCTACTGCAACCTCTAATCCAGTGTGAGACTCTTTTTAAGCCCTGCTAAGGAAAGGTCATCGACTTCTTGAGGACAACAGTGATGGGGAAGTAGCCTAGGGAGGCGGCCATTCCATCAATGTGAGACCTGTCAGGTCGCCTTGACACTTAGTGCAGCTAGCATTGAAATACGGTCCTAGGTCAACTCTGTGTCTAGACTTTCGCCTGACACTCTGCTCTTACCTCAACTTTGTATCTTGACTCCTGCCTGACCCTCAGGGGCAGCAAACATGCCACACTGTCTCTATTTGATATCAGGAGCAAACAAACACCGTGCATGATGATGGCTTTCCCTTTCCAACATGCAGGCTTCCCTCCATCCGCTCTATTTCCTTCAGTGATATTGCATGAGATACCTCCATAATCTTCCTCTTTCTTCGTACGATATTCCTTCAAAAAGCTCTGATTAAGGTTCATTCTAAAATAGGACTACCTCATTGGAAGGCATTATTCCTAGGTATGAACATCAGCCAAGAACTTTGCTCCCGGTCTATAAATGTTCATGATTGAGCTTGAGACACCGACTCTATTGCTCACTCCCTTAGACTTCGAAATAATTTTATCATTCCCCATGCTTTGTTTTTCCATAAAATAATGAACTAGGAGAAAAAAAACTAAGATGAATTTTAATTTGTGTATACTCATTTATAGAACATCCTGTGGCTTATTCTGGAATTTAGCATGGGACTAACAAGATTTCCACGCTGCATCTGAGCAGCCGAGGCTTCCTCTACCCACTCAGGAGGAAACTTGTGCTTGCATCGGTTCGGTCTAAACTGCTTGCTACCTTCTCCCCCACCCCTGACTGCAGAGTCAGAGGCAGAGTCAGTCCGAAGGGGTGTCAGCAGTGATCTCCCCCAAGCCTCTGCATAGTGCACATATCGAGATTTCTGCTATGGATCAAGATTATCTGACTTGGCCTACCTTAATAGCAGCATAAAGTGGGACATCAGGCTCCTCCTGTGGCCTTTCATCAGATGACATCTGGGCAAGTGGTTAAAGAGAATCATTGGGTTGGATTTTGCTTCCTTTACCTTCTATAAACTTCTGATTCATCTCGAAGGTGAGAGTTTGTATAAGTACCTTTAGGTTAAGATATTATTAAATGTTCTGTTTTTTTCCCTAGCTACTTAAATATGCTCTTAAGGTAATTGCACACATATGCACAAATTAAATAAATTCAGATATTAATATGTGTGTGCAGATACGCATGCAGGATTATACGTACGTCTTTATATGTATGATCGGGCACAGGTACATAGTATGTTTTTCTGTGTACTATTACAAATCAATAACAAAGCAGTGAAGAAAATCCTGCACCAGGAGAAGGACAATCCCATAATAGTTTTCTAGTGCCTTTTTTAGCAGAGACAGAAATGTAACCAGAAATCTAGACCTTTTTTTTTTTTTTTCTGTTATAGAGTCTCACGGATCCCAGGCTGACCTAAATCTACTATATTGCCAAGGCTAGCTTTGAATTCCTGATTCTCCTGCCTCCACTTTCGCAATGTTGGGATCACAGGTGGTTACCACCATGCTTCATTTATAAGCTACTGGGAACTGAACCCTTTGTGAATGATAGCCAATCACTCTGCCAGCTGAATTAAAGTGTGAGCCCTTAGACATGTTTTTTTTTAATTTTTAAAAGTATTTGGATTTCTTTCACTCTGTGTGTGTGTGTGTGTGTGTGTGTGTGTGTGTGTGTGTGTAGAACACACGCAGGGTACGTGTACTGCAGTCAGAGGGCAGCTTTCAGCAGTCACTTTTCCCCTTCCAGTATAAAGAGTCTGGGAACTGAGCTCACATCCTCAGGCTTAGCAGCAAATCCCTTTACACACTAAGGCATCTATCTCTTCAGCCCCCTTCAGCACAATCTTTTAACCGGGTTCCACCGTATTTACTGTCGATAAGTTCACATGGCTCTATCCAGAGGTCTATGGAAAGAAACAATGGCTAAGGCTTTGGCAGCCAGAGTAGATTATGTAACCTATTTCTTCAGACCACACCAGCCTAGGGATATGAGTTGGCTCACATTTACATAAAAGCCATGTATCCCTCCTACGTACTCTGCAAACTGTGGTCCTCTGCAAAGCTCCATCCAAATCTCCAGCAAATTCTTCTGAATTCTTTCCAGGAATCCACAGGGGTGACCTCATTGACTTTCAAGTATATTCGTTAGGCTACATTGTGTCTCTCTCACTGGTCCAGGCCCTGAATGTGTGTGGTGACCTGATATATTGAACTTCACCATACATCAGTCCACCAACACAGTGCCTGTACACATGCACTGACCGTGATTCCTCTTTAGAATGCATCTACCAAGCATGTTTATCCAGCCTGATGAGATAGGTCAGTCATCAAAGTGTCCACTGTGCAAGAATAATGACCTGAACTTGATGCTCTGAACCTACATTTTAAAGGCCAGTTGTTTTATGTTCGTACAGTCTTTGAGTTCCCAATACACTCTACTGGATGCTGTAGGAGGAAGATTCCACTCCACACTCAGATTCTGATGTAATGCTGCCTTCATTTTCTAGTATTTCCAAAGAACTTTAGGAAATGCCTGCTCCAGCTGGTCTTCCAGGCTCCATCCCTAATCTTTCAGAACTGCGTAAGTAAGAGCTGTAAGCAGTTTATCTGGTTGGAGTTGAATCTGGCATCCCCCCTCATAACATCTTAGTCGACTCACAAAAACGTCTTTCCCAGGGGGTTCCCATCAGCACAGCCTTCCCTGCCCATGTACAGTCCTGGAAAAGTCAGAGCCCCAGTAAGTGGTGGTCAGCTTCTCTAGGGGCTCAGGCTCATAACCTGCTAGGTTTACCTTTCGGGCTGTGAGGGAGAGTCCCAAGACTTGACTATCCAAACAGCAAATGAGTCTTGAATGACGTGGCAACCACTGACTTCCTCTGTCTTCTAATCTTCCTTTCACAATGGCCTAAACGTTATGCATCTAAAATGGATGCCATCTCCACACCCAAAGGTGCTATAAGAGCATATGATTAAAGACATGTATACAATAGAATCTGGAAATTAAGGAGCTGATTCCTGGGAAAACACTGGAAATATCCCCAATAAAGACATGATTTCTATTGTGCATAAGTTTGATTACTCTGTAAGATGCAAGTGAATAAGAAAAGGGGAATAATGATAAATACCTTGGGTATGTATCTGGTGACTCTCCAGGAGATTATAACAGTGCACTGAAGGAGGGCTGTCACTGTATTATCACATGGTACCAAAACTCCATGAAGGCCGATAAATGCATACATTAATAAAAATCTCAATGAGTCATTCTGCAAGATGCAGGGAGACACAAAAGAGCAAACTATCTTAATGTGTGTGTATATTCTTGTGTGTATCAGGTGCATGCGATTCCTGTGTGCATGTGTGTAGACTTCAGAGAACAGCCTTGGCTGTTGTTCCTCAGACTGTGTTCACCTTGATTTTTGGAGACAGGGTCTCTCTTGGGCTTGGAATTCACTAAGTAGGCTAGGTTGACTTCCCAGCAGGCATTAGGATTCTGCCTCTGCAGTAAGCAAGCTAGGTTGACTTTTCAGCAATCGTATGGCTCTGCCTGTATCGTCTCTGCACTGTTGAGAGGTGTGAGGTATCAGTCTCTGCAGGTATGCACCATACAGCTCAGATTTTTTAATGTGAGTTCTGGGGGGCTGAACTTAGATCCTCATTCTTGCAAGGAAATCGCTTTGCTGAAGGAGTTATTGCTTTCTCCCTTACTTTTCTCATTTAAATCAGAGACTGGTGGGCTCTGGACTTTAGAACCTAGACCTGCTTCTTACATAGCTGTACAGAAGGATTACCAGCCAAAGGTTCTAGCCTCACTGCACTTAAGTTGGCAGTGGTCTTTGAGCATATGGGATTCATAAACAGGGTCTAAGAATAGTCCCCAGGAGACCCCAACCCAATCCTAAGAAGGTAGGCAATTAGAAGTACCACAGTTTGTCAAACTAAATTTTGATCCTATATGGTTTTTTGGAAACTTCAGAGATAGATTATTTTTTGAGACTTCAGAGACTGACTATTCAGGTCAGATTGTTTCTTTTCGGTGGTTAAGAGCACTGCTCGCTCTTCCAAAGGTCCTGAATTCAATTCCCAGCAACTACATGGTGGCTTACAACCATCTGTAATGAGATGTGGTAAACTTGAGAAAGAGACCTGGTCAGTCATCCTCATCAACTTAGACCATGAAACCCAATTTGGAGAAGTTCAGCAGAACCTCCATATATGAGATGCTTATGTATGCTGTAGCATTGCCAGGGCATCAATTTCATGGACAAAGGTAAACTAGAACATACTAATGTTTCTTTATAATCTAGCAATTGAGGTTAAAGAGAAGGCTCATCATTAAAGAACCCTTAGTGCTCTTTCAAAGAGCCCCTACATGACAGCTTATGACCACATTTAACTCCATCCCAGGAGACCTGATGACCTCTTCTGATCTCTGAAGTTAGCAGGCACACATGCATGCAAAAATCTCATATATATTTAAATAAAAATAAATGATTCTTAAAAATAAATAAACAAGGTAGTTTTTATTGTTGAACTTTCCTGCAATGAGGACCAACCTATGTTGACTGATCTGTTCCTGAAGGGCTTATCAAGAAGACTATGCTATGAGCTAGATGGCAGAGGAACTGAAGACATTTTTTGTCTTCATGATAACCACCATCACCAAAACAAATGACAATGAGATTTGAAAAACTATGTCTGAAAATGCCTTTGGTGTGTACCTTGGGATCTAAAGTCTTTTTATATCTCCATTTCATTTGAGTTGGAAGTTTTTGAGCTTGTAGGCACAGCAATGAGTGCTAGATGCAAGCTGGCATGGAGTTGGTTTATGGATGGCCCTTGGGCCTGTTTCAGATCATCGGTGCTGTGACCGAACACTTGCCAAAACCTCTGCATTCATCATTCTGAGGGTAATGCAGGTGCCAGCAAGATCAGACAATGTCTGTGGCTTCGGCTAAGGTTAAAGAGAGGCAAAGATTCATAGGAGTGTTGATGCCAAGGAATGAGTCAGTAGTCAAGAATAACCCAAGTTCTAGCTTGCTTACACAATGCATGGTTCAGGTGTGCTTCGTTTCCTGGGCAATTGCTTAGTGCAAGCTCATTCGTCTGGTGCCTAATATTGCTGCATTCATGGCCAGTTCCAAAGCACAGTAGCTGAGAAGACAGGTTATGGTTTTCAAGAAAACAGGATGAATATGGAGCTGCCTTTGCTCCTATGTGTCATCCTGAGTACCAGTAAAAGGCACTGGCTGAAAGCCTTGCAAATACCTTAAAATAAACCACCTTTTAACAGAATACCATCTCTATAAGCCTCATCATCAATTACTCAGATTTGATCATAATTCTAAAATAAAGAACAATAGGGTCTTGCCTTTGAACGATTTACCAATAATCGTATTAGGATCAGAAATCGGTAACCTTTGCTAAACAGGGCTATGGGATGTGAGGCTTATAGTTGACAAGAGAATGTGTCTCTCAGTCAGCTTAGTCAAATGTGAGTCTAGAATTCAGCCTACTTTGATTTTGATCTTGAAAGAGATTTAAGAAATTATCTCACAGAAAGATTCCAACTGGGAAAATGCTTTTCTATATTTGATTTTAATTCTCAGTTTGGGTGAGGTAAAGAGCAATGCTGATTGAGTTGCTGCTCTTGCTCTGATAGAATGCTGGGGTGCAGACGTTCAAGACTGAATAAGACATACCTTTGTTCCTTCTGGAGAAAGAAACCAAACTGTTGTTACCATTGTAATACAATGTGAAAATTTGGTAAAAAGGATATTAAGATGCTAGTGTAGGAATGCTTAAGATAAGATGGCTAGCTAAATTAACTCTGAGAAGTTCCGGGAGAGTGGCATTGCACTCCAGAACCTCTTCTGGCTTCTGCAGTATATGGTGCTTATGCAGACATATTCTCTCTCTCTCTCTCTCTCTCTCTCTCTCTCTCTCTCTCTGTCTCTCTGATATAGATACAAGAATTTTAAGAATCAAGATGATTTCTCAAGCCTGTGAATGATGATAGGATGACAGGATTAAAAAAGAAGAGAAAATAAGTAATTTAGAACAATATGCAGAGCAGCTATGACATGAAAAAAAAGAAGAAATTGAGGATTTCTGAGGATTAAGGTCAGAACTTCAGACATCTCAGCTGAAAACTTTTTTCTGTGATATAATTAGGACTGATCGAAATTATTAAAATGGAGGAAAAGTTCTTATTTTTTTGCCCCCCATTACAGTTTCATCCTTTTTTTCTGCATCTCTCTGTCTCCATTTCTCCTTTCCCATTTTAATTTGACCACCGATCCGTGTTTCCTCTCCTTTCTTTCTCCATGCTTTTCATATATGATTGTTATTTGTGTCATGGGGCTACTGCCGAGGTATGGCCTGACCCAAAACTATGAGTCCAAGAATCTCCAAGACACTGTTGAGTTCCGTCTGAGTTGGCTATCTACGACTGAGTGTGGGGCCTAACCTGGAGAGTGATTAGCTTCCCCAGAGAGACTCCCTTAGCGAAAACTAAGTTCCTACTTGCCAGTGGCTTATCAAGTGGAGCCAGTGAGTTAGGGATGGATGTGTGTATCCATTTCTGCTCTCTGCGCTGGGACCCCATCTGGTGCAGACCTGTGCAGGTCCTGTGTATACTGTTACAGTCTCTGTGACTTCATGTGTGTCAGTCACTCTACATTTAGAAGGTCTTATTTCCTTGGTGCCTCCATCCCCTCTGGATCTTGCACTCTTTCCACTGCCTCTTCTGCAGTTTCTCTGAGGGGAAGCACAAATAAAACAGAAATGGAAAAAACAGGTATATAAAATAATCCTTGAAAACAGAATCTGGCCCTACTGTATTCAGAAGAGCAGACAGGAGAATCCTTACTGGTGGCATCTCTCTCCTTAAAAGAAAATCCAAGGAAACATCCTATATCTGCAAGAGCATCCGTCCTCCACGAGACTCTTCCTATTGAGGGGTCCATATGAAGTTTAGGCAGAGAAGCATGTCAGCCCACAATGCCACGTTTGATTGGAATGTAAGCCACAAGACTCTTTCTTGAGAAGTTAACTCCCCAATTGGAGATTAGCTCCTGTGGTTTGGCTGGCTACAAGGTAGATGTTTAGCAAGCAATAACAGAAATTTCCCTTTTTTCCCCAGGCAATACAGCACCCAAACCAAAAAAGAAAAAGAAGGTGGGGTTGAGGGAGCAGGAGCATTGTTCAGTCTAGAAACAAAACACAACAAAATGGCACAAGCCCACAATAGAGCACATTAATTTCCCAGGGAGAAGCCTGTGGATTAGGCAGAAGGATGACCAGGCCAGCTTCCTCTCCATGACCTTCCTGCTGATCACAAACGTGAAATGTCAACACACAATGGGTTGGTTTACTAAAAGGATGGATTTCAGTAGGGGCGGTGTATGGAGAGTTCTGTTGTGGGAGCCCAGAGAGCTGACCTTTTCTGTTTGTGTGACGAGAACACTGGTGAGGAGTGTTACTGAGTCTAAAAGCAAACACTGCGTCTCCATGGGCTAAGGACTTCAGGACACGATGATAGGCATTTGAAGTGTTCACCTGCTGGGTTGCTGTTCATTAATAATGCCCACTGGTCCCAATGGTTGGTGAGACCTGATATTTCCACCACTCAACTCTCCACCTGCATCACTATTGCTGGCGTTCAGTTTCTTGGTTAGGATTATTATTATTATTATTTGAGATAGAATATTGTTCTAGGTTCTGGTCTGTTCCGGTCTGGTTGTCTCAGTCTCTGGTCTCTGGTACTTGTTACCCCAGTTTCCCTGGCACTGTGAGTGCAGACAGACAGATGCCTCCATGGCTACTCTTACTTACATAAGACAAAAAATGTCTTCCTTTTAAGAATTCTTTACATTTAGGGAATAATCAGTCTTGATTTGTAACACCAAATCAAGTTTTAGAATAATTGATACTTTCAAAGTTCCCCCTGTGCTTTTCTTTTGGTAAATGTTTGCAACCAGTGCTGACCCTGGGAATTCCCTTTCCCTTTCCACGGCCATTGCTTTGTTTCAATGGGAATTTCGCACGGTGGGTAGCATTTTGGGTTGAGTTCCTCTTCACTGGCTTGCTGTTTTGGAAGTCTACCCGTGCTGCTGCATGCATCCATGCTAAATTCTACCCCACTGTGTGCCTAGATGACAATGTAGTTCATTCAGCAGTTGGTGAATCACAGTGTTTTCAGAGCCTACGAAAATTCAACCATCTCTATCAAGATGAAAGTTCCATTGTTTTTGACAGACTTGGTCAAGAAATCACAGGATCAACGCTATACTTAAAATTGTAATGATAACCACTATCATTTTATAATTTGGGCTATTTTTTACATTTCTGGCCACTTGACTTTTTTTCTAGCAATGCATAATTTTTCTGATCAGTTAATATTTAAACCATTCATATTTAATGTTGTAGACATATTCAGAGGTAGAGTTGATATTTTGCTGTTTTGGAACCACATTGTTTTATTTCCTATTTTAATACTTTAAATCTATTTTTGGATGATAATTTCAATTCATCCGTGGAAGCCTGACGAAGTGTTTCTTATAATGCATAGCCAGTTCTATCTATGCCAGCTTTTCTTTGTTTTTAATTCTTCATTGTCTAGACGGTTCCCTGTGTCACGTTCTTCAGTGGTCATCTCATGCTCTGTGCAGTGGCTCAACTCCTGGAGCTAATGGTGTAATGTGGTTACATTGCCTTTTGTTGAACTCTTGGGGGAATGGTCCCTGGGGTTTAGATTTTCTTCAGATTCTCTTGTGTCTTCCATATGCATCTCAGTTTAGCATTCATCTCCAAAGTGAATCACGTTAGACTATCAAGGATTTGCTTGCTTTCAGATTCTCCTCATTCAGTGTTTTCTTACTCAGCCACTTACCCCAAAGCAGTTGACTACCTCTGGCTATTAAAGTTTTACTGGAGGTGGGCATAGAAATATTTTAGGCAAGAAGCCCACAGCTCATTTTTCCTTTTTATCCCTGCCCCCACCTCCACACAATAGCAGGTTTTCAAGAAGTACTTGGAAAATCCTTTCTTGCCTTTGGTTATTTTCCAGTGTTAGGAAAAGCGTTGTTTTTAGTCAGTGTTTTTTCCCCCAATTTTATATTTATTTTCTGCAAAGAAAAGCTGAATGACCTCACACAGCTCTTAAAGGAGAACCGGATATTTTGCATGTGGCACACTCCATTGTCTGTGTTCTTCAAGCGACCTCAGATGCCAGCTGAGAAGATCAAGTCTGTTAGTGTTTCCATGGTACCCACAAATCAGCTGACCCCTGCCCCAGTTCATATCTTGAGATACTTCTCTATAGTAAGTCTGGATTTTGAAATGGGACTTTTGGAAACTAGTTAAAGTCAATTGGGATAAAGTGGGTAAAATCCTAATTAGACACAATTAGTTAGCTCTGAGTGTCAACTTGACAGGTTCATCATCAAACAGGAAAGTCTCCATGGATGAATTGCTTAGAGCAGACTGGCCTGCATGAGATAATCTTAATTATTAATGGATGCAGAAGGGCTCAGTCCAGTGTGGGCAACACCATCCTTAGGCAGGTGGCCCTGGGACGTACATAAAAAGTAGATAAGAGAGTCATCAAGTATTGTCCCTTCATGGTTCTGCCATCCAGTTCCTGCTTGAGTTTCTGCTTTGACTTTCCTCAAGGACTTACTATGATCCTAAAGTGTAAGCTAAAAACAAAAACAAAAACAAGCAAACAATCAAAGCCCCAAAACACTATACCCTGTGCACCAGGAACTAGAACAGGGGTCCTTGTAGAAAAAAAAATTGTAGAAATTTCTTTCTCCACTATATGGTACCACAATGCAACCTGCCCATGTTAAAGCCGTAATCTGATCTCTAGCTCCAGGATTATAAGAAAACTGATTTTAATATCTTAATTCCCTATTCCTACCCCAGTCTATAGTACAGCATTATGGCAGCCAGACCAAACTAAAGCACAATTTTGTGAGGTATTATTTTCATTTCAAAATGTTTTCAATCAGTAGGTATACAGATATATTGAAGCATAATATATTATAGTCACCCAAATAACAAAAAAAATCAGTAAAAGTTAGAGACTCTGACCTCAGCTGATTTAATGGGAGCAGCTTAATCCCCATGTAACAAAGGAAGGCTGCTAGACTCCTTCCCAGGCATTAAGCCTTTGGTGAGATCTAACACAGGGCATTTGTCTTTTGCTGGGATTAAGATGTTGTTCACGAAATCTGCCACTCCTTACTTACCACCAGCTACCTAGAGCTGACTCACTTCGGTGTCTATCTGCTTTCCTTTTTCACCCCATAGTTAGACTCGTTGGTTTGTCAAAGTAAGCCCACTTTTATTTTTCTTCTAGATTGAAAGACTAGGACATTCTCATTTTTCAAGATCGTGTTTTGTTTATTTTTTTTTTAAATATAGGTCTCCATGGGATTTTTCACCATGTGTTTTAATTGATCACTGAAGTGACTGGATTAGTTAGCAGTGACCCAGGTGGAGAGGCAACTGCAGGATGAGGCAATGTCTCCACTTGCAAATCAGTGCAATTTCATCTGCCAAAGAATCACATTAGAAAGCTGTAGCACTGAGATCCTTTCTCTCGGCGATAGATGATGGTATCTTGCTATTTTCTGCAATAGTACCTGACCGTATCTCAAAACCATCTCAATGTGTATCTCTCTGCTACTTCTGCCCTGCAGCATCCAGAACCAAAGATTAACCTATCAAGACCATCATCTCCTAGGCCATCTTCTCAGCTTGCATCTTCCTCACTTTCCCACAGGAGAAGTTTGTCAATATCCTCACCCCTGGGTTCTTTAGCATGAGTCAGTCCTGTGGGGAAATGTTTCCATTGTGACTAGAACTTTAGGTATGGAGGGGAGGAGGGAAGTTCATTGTCAGGGTTATTTCCAGGGTGGCAGCTTCCTAGGAGGAGAAACTGCCAATCAGACAGATGACTTGCAGCATCTGGGGTATTGGAATCACTGAAGAACTGTCCAAAATGTGTGGCTCGCATAGACGGCTATTTACGACATTAGAAGGGGAAAAGTTTAATTGTGAATATCAGAGTACTTTTAGAAAATGCATATTGTGCTAACATGCTTTCCGTGAAATAACATTTATTAGACACGGTGTGTTAATTATTGTGTGTTGGTCTCTCATGGCATGTTTCCTTGGTCCTTTTGTCTTTCCCAAGACTGGTTCCTTATGTCTTTACTACTGCCTCTTCTGTTTCCTGAGCATAGTTAATTTTAGAAATTCTAGTCCTGGCTTAATAATTTTTCATATATATGGTGCTTCCCTATATAATTCTGGATCTCTCCTGCAAACCATGAGAAGAGGCATATCAAGAACAGATGGTCAAGAGGGGAAGACCATAAATGAATGACAGGGGAGTCTTATCACCCAAAGGTAATGAGAAGGGCTCCTGAAAGTTTAATGGCTGACAGCTACCACACATATAATGCAGGATTTAAAAATCTTACCAACTCACATGTAATTAAAACAATTCTTAAGACATCATGCAGGATTCCACTGCAAAAATATAATCAAATTAGAGTATTTCCTGTGATGTCTACAAGCTGTCGGGGCTGTCCTAGTCATCTTCCACACTTCATTGGTAACATTTTCTTAAACTCTGGGCTTCCAGCTACAAAACTTTGATTTCCTAGCCATGACTTCCATAAAATACCATGACCTTGAACCACATGAACACTGGATACTGAAATCTTGCTCCTAGAACTCATTTTTTACTGTCTTTATAGTGTACTGCCAAAGTCAAATCATGACAATGATAGTTCTTGCTCTTTAGTTATGAAAACTCTCAGGTAATCAGCCTTGTTTCCAGAAATGATAACTCTTGAGAGATATTTTTAACCTAACAGTGTTTATCATCACTTCTATAATAGGAGTAGCAATAGTATCAACAACACAGAATAAAATACAATATTCTCTTGATCCTTTGTGCTTTAGTGTCTAATAAAACGTAAAAACTACACTGAGGTTAAATTATATTAATATATAATTATATATAAACATATATTCAATAAGTTATATGTAATATTATATATGTGTACATGCATGTGTGTGTGCGTGGTGTGGGAAGTTCTTCTGTCTATGTTTTGCTTTTATTGGTTAATAAGCTGTTTCAGACAGTGGCTTAGCAGAACAGGGCAAGGCAGGAGTTCCAAGAAGATAGAGGAGAATAGAGTAGATGGAGTCAGTGAGAAGCCACGGAGCTCCAGAGAAGAAAGACGGGAGCCACCAGCCAGAAACTTGCTGGTAGGCTATGAGCCTCGTGGTAAAATATAAAATAATAAAAATGGGTTAATTTAGATATAAGAGCTAGCTAGCAATACGTTTAAGTGATTGGCTAAGCAGTGATTTAAATAATATAGATTCTGTGTGACTTTTTTCATGGTCTGGGCAGCTGGGAACAAACAAGCAGCCTCCCACTACGTGTGTGTGTGTGTGTGTGTGTGTGTGTGTGTGTGCGTGTGTGTGTGTGTGTATGAATGTCTTTGTTAGGGTTTCTTTTGTTGTTATAAAAAACATGTCCAAGCACAAGTCGGGAAGAGAAGGGGTTGTTTGTCTGACCCTTCAGTATCACTGTTCATCATTGAAAGAAGTCAGGGAAGGAACCCAAACAGCAGGAACCTGGAGACAGGAGTTGATGCAGAGGTTGTAGAGGGGTGCTTCTTACTTGCTTGCTTCTATAGCTTGCTCAGCCTGGTTTACTCTCAGAACCCAGGACCACTAACCCAGGTGTGGCCCACGTACAATAAGCTGGGCCTTGGCACACCAACTTCTAATTAAGAAAATTGTCTACAGGCTTGCCTACTGCCGAATCATATGGTGGTAATGTCTGCACTGAGGTTCCCTCCTCTTAGATGACTCCAGCTTGTGTCAAATTGACATACAACTAGTCAAGGGAAAATATGTTTATATTATTTATGGTCTCTGAAGCCTGTTATTCAGCAAGATAGAATCATCTATAATAGGTTTTCTACCCACCCCCTTGCAATATGTTTCTCTGCTGACTTAGTAAGGCAGATCAAACTGAACTGAAAAGGTCTAACAGCAGGTTTATTTGAGGAAAGCAACTGCTGGGCATCTTCTCCAGTCCCAGAGATGGAGGCTGTAGAAGCCGTACACCTGAACTGCAGCAGGGACATTAAATAGGTTATTGGTAAGTGGTGATGATGTCCACCACAAGCTGGGTTTGTGCCTAAGTATGGTCACAAGCTGAACGCTTTTAGGCAGTGACTTGGGAAACTGGCAACTTGAGGGGAGACAGCTGCCTTAGGTGCCAAGAATGCTGAAAAAGAGTTTTTGGTGCCTTTCCTTTGTTGGGAAAGCTGGAGGTTCCAACCCAGCAACCTAATCAAAACTCTAAGTGAAGGGGAACACTTTTGCAAATGGTGTGTCTTTCCGAGGTCATCTTTTGGTTAGCTGAATATTCAAGAAGCTTTTTTTCCAGGGGAAATCATTAATGTCTGCCAGGGTGCTGTGTTCAGAGTACCTCTACCCAGAGGTTGCATTTACTTCAGATTCAAACACATAATTTCTAAAAATCATACATTAATTTTACATTTAAAGAAGAAAATATTTTGTTATGGCAAACTTTTAGGCAAATAACTAAACAAGGCTGAAAAAGCTTGAAAGATTTACTTCACACTGGGGTAGTTGATTGTTCATGCTTTTTTTTTATTTTTTTTAATCAGCCTGGAGATGTACGTCTTTTCCTAGTTCTGGGTAAATGGATGCAGAAAACCAAAAACTAAGAGTTTTTTTTTTTTTTTTTTGCAGGGGGGGTTAACTTTCTGAATTTTTATTCATAATCTTATTAAGAATGCATTTCTTGTGTGTTCAGATATTATTTAAACTACCCACCAAAATGAGCTTTCTCCAGCAGGGAAAACATCCCTGACAGGGTAATATTAAATTAAATAAACAGCAATTAATAAGATCTGTTACTGCCTGTTCTTTGGTCGTGTTCAGGCACGGAAGTCTGAAGGCTTTTACACATAGATGCAATCATCAATCTTTCGACCTAATTTGCTTCTGAAAATTCTAATCTCCTTCCTCCCAGGCTGAAGTCTGCAGACCTCATTTAAATCTCAATAAAATCTCTCAGGTTGAAGTTTGTGTCTTCAGTGAATCTTATCTCGGTGAAGATAAGAAAGTTTACATTTCAACAGACTGGTTTTTAGGAAAATAACACCCACTTGCTTAAAAATGAAGGAACAGCAATTCTGGCAAAGTGAGGAGCCCTTGCATATGGTGAAGTGTCCTTCACTTTTTTTTTTTTTTTAAGAATATCACTGTCAACCATGGGCCCCTTGGGTATATGTCTCTCTGCTCTAGGTCCAGTACAAGGTTTACTAATCTAAATCTTCCTTAATTACCAATAGTTTGTGAAGGCATCATTTCACAAATACTCATTTCTTTGGAGGGAGAGAAAGGTTCATACAAAGCAAGAACTAGGGCTGTGGGGATGACCAGACGACTTGCTGCTCTCCCAGAGGACCGAGCTGAGTGTGTTCCCAGCACTCAAGTGTCTCACAACCGTAACTCCAGCTCCACAGAATCCTTGCTGCTTTCCTTTTCACTCCGAGGGCTCTCACACACATGTGGAATACACTCATGCATACACATAAATGAAAATGATCTAAAAAAGAAAATAAGGAAGAACAAAATTTACAAACAGCAGCCTGCTTCTATGAGTCTATTAATAGACTCTTGCCTGGCATACACCCTTCCTTGTCTACCATTTCCTAATGGCTTCTCTTTATGTACCATGTAAAGAACCCCACCCCTTGGATTCTGATAGAATCTGGCTCCTGGTATTTGGTGCTCACAAGAACTTCAAATTCATTATATTAGAATATTATTATGAGTTTCTGAACTTTATTTAACAAAGAATAAATTGTTAGATTCACCTATATAAATTATTCAACTGAACAGTAGCTAAAAGTCTAGAGAAAGTTAAAAAAGCACAACAAAAATGTATTTTATAAAATGACAGGCATATAGATTACGTTAAGAAAACACAAGAGATTTAAAAAATTCATTTGAGTCAGATGTGGTAGTGCATGCTTTTAATCCCAGCATTCCTGTGGGAGATGCAGTAATATCTCTATGAGATCGAGACCAACCTGGTTTACATAGTGAGTTTTAAGCCAGCTAGGACTTCATAGTGAGACCCTCTCTCTAAAATTAAATGAATTTGATACTGAGTATCAAAGTTAGATATTCAACCAAACACATCCAATGTAAATATGAATATTATTTTAACCTATAAATCCATAAATGTAAAAAGTACAATAATAATATCAAGTATTTAGTCAAACACACTCCTTAACAATGTCTTTAAGTACTTACGGCCATGTGTGATACATATTAGAATTGTTGTCTGCCATTTGATTAAATCTATCTCTAAAATCTTGTATAAACTTTTAGAAAGCTCAAGATGTGAGAGTGAGACTTTATTTAAATCAAGTTGTTTATATTTTGTGGGATAGATGGATGGATGGGTAGACAGGTAGGTAGATATATAGACAGACCGATAGATAGATACATAGATAAATGATAGATATTTAGATAGACATATAGATAACTAGATAGATGAGACAGGTGGTTCTTCCCTTAGGATATTTCCTTCTTTTTAATGTTTAAATTCCATTCTTACATCTTTTTAATACCAGGAATTCAAGTCAGAAGCCTGAGAATTACTGTTCAAAAGTTCTCATTTTGTTGTGATTCTTCAGTAGTTAACAATTCACTTTTCTCCCTTCTGTTGGTACTTTGACCATAGTTTAGATCCCCCTAAAATTCTCCGAGAATACAGTTTCAATGGGTGGGCTAATGGGTGGGCTGTCAGACTCCAGCTTTACCTTTACTCCATGGTGGATGATGGTTCCCTCATGACTTCTCTCTGCCACACTCCGCTCTCCGCTTCAGCAGTCGGGCAGCTCTGTGGGAGACGGGGCAGTTGTAGGTTCTTTGTGTGCCTTGTGTTCTTCTGTTATCTGTCCAGTACTTAGCCTCACCCCAGAGGCTTCAGTCATATCCAAGCTTTCCAAGGGAGGTAAAACCCTTCCTTCATGTAGCCTACTGGTTCACCACTGTGGATAAGTCCCCTTTCATTCCCCCTGGCCCTGGGTTGGGGTAATCAAGAAAAAAAAATTAAAATCTCCTGAATATTTAGATTTTGCAGCGGGTTCTAAGTACATTTTGACTCTGCTTCTGAAGACACATGGCTCTTTGTGCTTAGATGAAGAGGTCTTTGAGTTAGCCTTGATCTCCTCTTTCTGCCTGTTTCTGTTGTTCTGTTCTGAGCTTCCCACGGAATTCTCTCACACCCTGTGGCAAGGAAGTGTGTGATACAACTGTTGTCACTTAGTAATGAAAGCAGTCACTCCAATAAACGCCATTTGTCCACTTAAAAACATGTTAGCTCTAAGTATAGTTTGTGTCTCTGTGTGCACCTTACGTGCATATAGTTGATTATAACAACATTAAAACTCTAATCCCATTGGCTCTGAGCTTTGCAATGACATAGTACTATTCAATTATCTTTTACTGGGGGACATATCCACCATACGCTTGTTTTCTATAAACATTTTGTGCAGCAATTTTTTTATAGATTGTAGTAATCCTTTATGAGGTTTGGGTATCCCAGTGTAATTTAGGTGTCCTGTGTCATTCAAAATATGGACATTAAGCAGTCACATGCTGCCTTTGCAAGGGAGATGTCGCTGATTCACAAAACACATATACTTTGCATGGTTTACATAGAGGATAAGATGAGTTACATTGACCAAACAGACTTACCCTACTCACAAGGTGTAATAACAATCAGGTGGACGCTGGCTGAGTAAGATGGGGGTGGAATACAATCAGTGAGTGGAATGTACTCCTTTGAAAGAAATGTGATCAGGATTCACAACCTATCTGAAGCCCCATGCTTGACTGTTATTTTCCAACTTAGATAGAACAATCATCTTTCCATGATGGCTTATAATACTGATTCTCTTGTTATTGCTTTCAGTAACAGAGAGGAAGAGGAAATGCTAAGTACCATATTGCAGAAAACAAAGATGTCTAAATGATAAAAAGAGGCTGGGGAGATGTCTCAGTGGATAACATGCTTGCTGTGAATGCATTAGATCCTATGATTGGATAGTGCCCATGCAAAAAAATAGGACACATCAGCATGCACCTATAACCTCAGCATTGAGGATGGGGGTGCAGAAGCATTCCTGGGGCTTGTTCATCTTCTAGTCACAACAAAAGCATGAACTCCAAGTTCAGTGAGAGAGTGAGAGATCCTGCCTCAAAAAATAAGTTGGAGAGTAAAAGAGGAACATCTGCCCTTCTTCACATGTACGTGCACAACTGAGCAGAGAGAGAGAGAGAGAGAGAGAGAGAGAGAGAGAGAGAGAGAGAGAGAGCAGTCAGGGCCCCAGTCTGGTAGAAATGAGTGGGGAAAACTTGCCCGGAATACTATTCACCTCTTCTTTCTCTGATTATCTTCGTCGGTTTTATAAACTGTCACAGGCCAGCAGTTATTTGACAACACAACTTTAAGCAATTGTCCTAGCAGGTTTTTGAAAAGAAGGAGCTGTACAATGCTTCTATAAAGAGTGTGTTGTCAGGTAGATATGCAAAGCATTATTGCCTAGGTAATTCCACACTTTCTCCATGATCTGGACCTGCACAGGTGGCTGTCCATCAGTGAGGCACAATTCTGGGGGAAGATACCAAGTCAACATAAAGTCAAGAATTTGACGTTGTCTCTTTTCTGACAAGTTACCCTTTTTGGAAGAAGACATGATTTAATACCAGAGCTCTTAAAATGGCCTGACACACTGTTTATAAGTGAGTCTCCATTAGAATACATTGGCCAAACTTCTTGTCAAGGCTCACGAATGGCAATTTATTAAGAGGGAAGTGAAGAACAGGATGTTCTGCTATCATTGCCATGTTCATTATGAGAAGAACAATCATGATAAAATGAGCAGGGCATGCATATCACCAACTGGCCTGACTGCTGATGCGCCATCAATGGTCCTCAAACGTAACTGCAATATGACTCTCAGCATTTCTCATGGACGCATGGAAGAAGATACTACATCTTGGCTTGTCAGGTCATCTTTGTGATTTGTGCTAAGGCCTTCCCATTTGTCTTTCCTAGAAAACAGAGAAGGCTTTGCAGGTCAGTCTCTTTCATCCAATAGTGTCATTCATGTGTTAGAAGATGTTCCTACCATCCTTCTTACCTTCCATTTCTTTGTGCTTTACTGGCTTCTACGTATCAAAGGACCCTTCGTCCTGAACTCAACTGCAGTGAGAGCCCGCATCCTTTTGCTCTTAGCTGGGACTTTTCTCTCCCTGCCTCCTGCCCTCTGCCCAGCCCTTGAAGCATTCCATCTGCCTCTGTCTGTGAGGAGGCACACAGCCTCTGGGGCTGAACCAGTGGGGTCAAATAATGTTCTCACCATTTAGTATAATTAACTCCAACCACCCGTCTGTTGCAAGGTCTGGTGCAGCCAACACAAGCAAGAGGAGGCCAAAAAGAAATTTCTCCTCATTATTAAACCTAAATCTAAGCACTTGTCTGTCTGTAAAAACAGAGCAACCGAGGAAAACTGAAACCAGTGCACGGGGTCTGAGGTTTCAATAAATGTCAGGGAGCGTCAAGTCTGTTTGGATTGCAAATTATTGCTGGCTGACAGTCTTAGTATTTTCCAGCTGAAGATTGCTGTCATGGGGGGTAGGAGGGAGTTGGGGGAGAGCCTCTCACATCACAGCCAGAGGGAAACAGAAGTTACCAGATACTATAACAATCATAAAACATTACAAGAGGGATGTTGGCTTTTGCTAAATTTAGTCTTTCCTTAATGCACATCCCGGGAAACAACAGCCCACAGCCCCTCAGCCCCTCCCTTTGAGTGGATGAGGTGTTAGATTTACCCATGATTGAGAGCACAATTCTCCTTTACTCCGTGCCTCCCCTTTGCTGAGCCACTTTGAACATCTGAGAGCGATAAAGAGGCCTAAATGTTTCAAGGTGAATTAATACCTTACTACATATCCTAGAGAAACATACACCAATAATTCGAGTAGTGGTTAAGGCTGTTTCTCAAATGGATTAAATGAGTGAGCAATTACTGATTAAAACAAACGCCAGGGCCAGGCAGAGCTTTTCAGCCTGCTCAGGGGCGCACACTCCTTAGCTGTCTCTTGCTGCATACTTCCGAGTTTTAAGAGGATGTTTGATTTCTGGTGCTTTCACCCAAGTCCACGCGCGTTTGTATTCATTTTCACACCCAGAGCATTGTGTTTTGATGCTCTCCCATGTGCCAAGGACTGTGTCAGGTAACTGAAAACCAAAAAAGTGAAAACCTCCATTCTCCTAAGCTCTGAGTCCAGCGTGATTGTTTTGACCAAGATTCTTTTAGTGTCAAATAACTGAAAAGAAGATTTACTTAAGTCAACTAAAAGCAAGTAAAGAAAAATCATTTTGAGGCAGAGTGATAGAAGTTGATCCACGATTGGAAACACAATAGGACTTTATAAAACACCTAGTAGGTGGACTTAGTATGCTCTCAAAATCACAATGATTTTCTCAAAATCTCTAGTCACACGCGTTCCCCACTCTGGGCTTTACATGTGTGCTATATACCTTGCTTTGTCAGCTCTCTAGAATGTCTGACTCTTTTCTTGAATATATCTAAAACTGGAAAATATTTTGTCAAGCAAGTATCCTGTTTCTATTACTGGCTGTGGTAAATCCCAACTCGGAGTTTATGGAGGAAGAATTGTGATGTTCCAATCTGGGTTGGGTGTTACATCCTCCGTAGATTACAGGACTCGTAATCTGAAAAGGGTGACTTATGTTCAAGCAGTCCATTCCCGAAGCTGATATATCAGGTTCCTGTATCAATGCATCTGTCTTTTAAAGAACTTCTATTTACCTACAGTTTGGGGAGGTTACGTAACTGTGGAGTGAGATCTTCAAGGAAGATGGAATGAGTTCCCTAATTAGTACCCGGGGTAAAGTCTAAGAAGAAAAGAAATGTTAAATAGGGTTTCTGTCCCAATGCTGCTGGATTTCTGAAGTCTTTTGACAGCAGCTTGAGAGACTCTTACAATCTTATTTACTAGGAAGGTCTAAGTGTATGTACCAAGAGCACCAGACATTGGCAGCTACTGCTGTGGCACTGACATAGATTTAGACATAGACATAGACTGACCTATGACTTGACATAGAATGGGGTAGCAGAATCCTGACTGTGAAATTATGAGTATTAGATCTCTCTATATGGGAACTCTCCTTGCCGTGGGCAGCACCATTCTTTAGGCAGATGGTCCTGGGGTATTTAAGGGAGATAGCTACGCATGACCCAACAAGAAAGCCAGCAGGCAGCACTCTTTCATGGTTTGTGCTCCAAGTTCCTGCTTGGGTTCCTGCTCTGACTCCTGTCCATCATGACTGTAACCTGCAAACTGAAACAACTGTTCTCCTCACCTGAGCTGCCTTCAGTCAGGGCATCTCAGTGTGTTTTAATCATGGCATCAGAAACCTGGCTGGAACACCTCCGAGTGGTGTCTAGATGAGGACTGAGCACTTAATCCAAGTGTGTGTTTGGGGGGGGGGGGTAGAGTGTGCATTTCAGGTATATTTCTGAGCAAGACGCAAATGACTAAAGGGCGGTGCTTTGACTCTCAGTGAGTTTGGGTCTTAGTGTCAGGAAGTGATATCAGAATAATTACTGATTATTGGCACTAAACAGATGAAGGCATCTTAGGTCACAAATTGGGTTGGCAAGCATTTCTCCAAGGTCAGGTTAAAAGATGTCCATTGTCTATTCGTGTTTTATTGTGATTGATGAGTGATTTTAATATTTCTCTGCTGCCCCCTCCATGTGTGTAAACACACACACACACACACTACATGTGTGTACAAATGCTATAATAAGTATATGTAAAGTCCAAAGCACAGCTCTGGTGTCATTTCTCAATGTGGTTCACACAAGTATTATTTGCAGAGCCTATCTGACACTCTGTTCACTCATCAACTAGTCTAAACTAACTACTCCAGTGATATGGGATTCCTCTCTGTATGCTGTGAATACCATTGGTGAATAAAGAAACTGCCTTGGCCTGTTGATAGGGCAGAACTTAGGTAGGGAGGGGAAACTAAACAGAATGCTGGGAGAAAGGAGGCAGAGACAGGAGAAGCCATGTAGCCCCATCAGAGATAGACACTGAAACTTTTTCCAGTAAGCCACAGCCTCGTGGCGGTACACAGACTAATAGAAATGGGTTAAATTAATATGTAAGAGTTAGTCAATAAAAAGCTAGAGCTAATGGGCCAAGCATTGATTTAAATAATATGGTTTCTGTGTGATTATTTCAGGGCTGAGGAGTTGGGAAACAAACAAGCAGGCCCTCTTAACAACAAATTGGCACCCATGTGGCCAACTAAAATCAACTTAAAACCTGGAAGAGCTTGAAAAGGAATTCGAGACACAAAAAAACCCAGAGTTTAACGCAGCTTCTTGCTCCGTTTGCTAGAAGCAAGCAGAGGCATAACTTCTGTAAGAGAGGTTTGCCTGACTTAGTGGTAGCAAAAAAAAAAAAAAAAAGCTATGTGACTTTGAAATTCTGGCTTTCTGGGCTGTGCTGCCACCATGACCTTTGACTCTCTCAGGAGGCCAAGCATTTTAATGGCTCCACATTGTTGCATTAGGAGCGGCAGGGCTGCGTCCCCGGCACCCAGCTGCCAGCATGGCTAGGTTATGCCCTGAAATAATTACACAGAAACTGTATCTTTTTAAACACTGCCTGGCCCGGCTAGTTCCAATTTCTTATTGGCTAGCTCTTACATATTGTTCTAACCCATTTCTAATATTCTGTGTAGCCCACGAGCTGGCTTACCAGGGAGGATCTTAACCTGCATCTATCTGGAGTGAGAGAATCATGGCGACTCCTTGACTAAGCTTCTTTCTCCCAGAATTCTGTTCTGTGTACTCCACCCACCTAAGGGTTGGCCTATCAAGAGGCCTAGGCAGTTTTTTTATTAGTAAGCAATCACTCCCACATCACCACATTGTTTTTATCTCCCCAGACCTGGGATTAAAACTCTGTGACAGCACACCTAACTTCTTTTAGTATGTATTCTAAGGATTGAATTGGGTCAGTTCTCATTGATGCGTTGTAAGCCTTTGTGAACCTCATCCCAGCCCTATTCCTGGTCTCCTCCTTTTGTTTCTTCAGATCTGAGAGTTGGATTTGTCTCCACGGTCACACCAGCCCCCCTTTACATTTATCCTTAGCAATAACCATGGTTTTATAATTTGCTGGGTGGTCACACTTCAACACAAGAAGTTCCCAAGAGCATGGAAAATCCACTCAGAGCACAGAGTGAGGGGACCTGAGGGTTTTGTATGTTACGAATCAGCATCCTGTTGGAGGCAAACAGGTCAGTTACTCTATCCTGTAGTGTGGCGAATTCTCTAACAGGGAAAACGAATACCTCCCTAGTCCTCTACAAAATAGTCTTTGCTTGATAAACAGTAAAAATAATAATAATAAATGACAGAGGGAAAGGTGTGGGCTGAAGTGGAAATATGTTTACATGCCTTAACATGCACAGAGTAGTCAATTTAAAAAGCTATAAATAAAGATTTCGCACCAATAATCTCCCAAGAAGGCCCTGCACTTTCCCCCTATGGCTAAGAACAGTTGCCAAGTTTCCCTTGTTCGATATTCTTGAAAGGGACTCAATTTTGGCCCAGTGGTATGCTACTTTAATGCTTGTGGAATATTGCTTAACATGCCAAGCAACCAAATAGAGAGAGCTGATTGTATGGTGTGGGGGAGGAGGGTTCTTAGGTGTGAAGAGCTACCATTCAGCATCTGTCTCCAAGACATCATATACCTCCTTTGTACATGAGTGTTCTGAAGGCTCACCCACAAAGGAATAAATTATTTCTCTTTTCTGACCTGGAATAATATTGAAGATACCGTCAAGGGATTTAAAAGTTTTAGCAGAAAAGTTTTTTTTTTCCTCTTGGGTACCAGTACACTGGTTGATAAAGCAGAAATCACCAAAAAAAAAAAAAAAACCCTCAAAAGACCATGAACAGTCCTCAGCTTTTCACTGGCAATGTTTTTCATGCCACCCTATCCTTTATGTCTGTATCACGGTCTGTGGTGCCTTCACTTTTTGTTAAGCCTTGTAGTCAGTAATGAGTGTATTCTTTCATGACCCTGAATCCCAACTCCAGGGAGAACTGATGCTCATAGGCGACATGGAGAAGGAGGGGATAAATAAGATGGAGATGCAGAGCTAGCTCCATAAAATGACTGCCTTGCGAGCCTAAGGACTCAAGTTCAGATTCCCTATACTAAGCACACATCTAGGACCCCAGTGCTGGAGTTAAGGAGAAAGGCAGGCTCCATGAAGGTTGCTGCTTGGCTGGTATGGCCAGGTCAATGGTCTACAAGTTCAGTGAGAGAACCTCTTTGAAAAATAAGTTGGAGAGCAGTTAAAGAAGGTAGCCAACACTGATCTTTGACTTACTTCCATGGGCATGTCCACACACATGCACATACACACATACACATGGGGGGGGAGCTAAATAAAAATTATTAACCAATACTATTTCATGCACAGTGGTAAGTACATTTTGCAACTGGAATCTCTTTGCCTCGAACTTCTCCATGAAGTCTCCATAATTTTCTAGATGAGTGAGTTCAAAAAGCTTAAACTAATGAGTCAGTAGCAAGTTGTTCTTCAACAGTGATTCTAATTGCTTCCCCTTTTCCCCACCTCACTCTGCAAGCACTGTGCCCTACACCAAATATCATATTTTGCTGTACAATGATATTTAGCCCGTGTCCAGAAATCCAGGTATGTGGCCTGACAGAATGAGGAAAAGTCGCCTGCTTGAGTATTGGATGTGTTACTTTCCAACCAGCAGCCTTTGCGTTACGTATACACTCCAGTGTCGGCTGTGTCCTTTAGTAACCTCCTTAGCATTCACCTCTCTCCAGTGGTTGGTTGCCAGACATAATTAGTCAAGTTTTCAAAGGACGCCAAGAATCTCTGTGCCTTCAACAGTCTTTCAACAAGCCTTTATCAGTTAGAGGTCCTGGCAGCAAAGAGAACTTACTGCAGATGGTAAAAGTGAAAAGATTTTAATGAAGGGTCTACTTAATGATGTGTGGGCAGAGTTACCAGCGGAGATACAAGGAGCAAAGGAAGCCATTGCACCCTCAGGGAGGAAGGGATGGGAGGATGATTTTCTTTTATCAGAACCAAGTTGCAACCCCAGAAGAGGAGGTTACCTGGCCAGAGAGCTGGCTGTGAATGAATAAGAACCATTTGTTAAAGATGAGGGTCTGAAGTCTCTCAGGGATGTGGAAGCAAGAACACAGCCCGTCTCTCCTGCTTCTAGTAACCCTCTTCACATGGCCTGTATTTTGCTGAAATAAAAAAAAAATCCCTTCAGCAAGCGATTCAGATCACTGGAGTCTAACCTTCAGACTACAGCAAGGCAAAGACCGGGAAAGGGATCTAGGATGATGTGAGGATAGAGTTAGCCTTCTATGTCTCAATCAAGCTCCTAGCCTTAGTCTGAACACTGGAGATGGAAAACAGTGGGCACAACAGACACGGATTCTTTACTCACCGGGCTAAGACTCTGAGCAAACAGGTAGCCAAAAATCAAGGGGGCTGGCGAGGTCTGGTGTGCTAATAAATAGAGAGAATCACTCCAGAAAAGAGTATGAAACTTGGGAATCCATGAAGAGAGGGTGGAATGGGTACTAGAGGTACTTTCCTTCTCTGAGAAGAGACAGACATCCAGGGATGTGACGCTGCTGTAGGGACCTAATGGAGAGGAAAGAAGAAAGTGTGCTGAGGAAGGAATACGGTCAACAACGAGCAGAAATGGGGAGGAAGTCAGATCTGCTCCTCTCCAAGTTTATCTTCTCCATCTCTTGGATCCTCACACGTCTTTGGTCTTTAACCAGGTATCGCAGAGAAGTAAAATGTTGAGAGTGGAACAAAAAAGGAAAAAGACAGAAAGCTACCCATTCAGTTCATGGAGGCTGGCTGTCTTTGCCAAGCCAGCTAGTGGGTGGCCTTCCAGAGTGAGCTTTGTCCTGGTGGGTGTGCTATCTCCTCCTGTGACCGTTGCTATTGAGAGTGTGGAATGTGGGAGCTGATGTGTAAACTTTTGTCCAGGGTAGGCGTGCTGGCTCTCCTCGACAGCCCACATGGAGCTATGACCAGAAAAGCAATGAATAGTCCTACTTTTCCTAAATCCTAGATCCTTCATGTCTTCCCAACATCGCTTCCTAAAATACAGGGTTACATATGTCCAAGACCTTTTCTTTACTGAACACCATTATTTCCTCTTTCTTTCTTTCTTTCTTTCTTTCTTTCTTTCTTTCTTTCTTTCTTTCTTTCTTTCTTTCTCTCTCTCTCCTGCATTTCTCTCTCTTTTGCATACCCACACACAGAGAAGTGTACGTACACACAAGTGCACACCAACACACTCCTTCTCACTAAAAATGTCCTGATTAACACTGTCTTTCACCGTCAGAGTTTATTTTAACTATGAAAAGTCTTTTGACTAAACCCAGGAGCTCTCCCTAGAACATTCTGCCATTGGGTTCAAATGCATGCTGCAAAACCTACCTGTGATTTTTACTTAGCTTATCTCTAAGAATACTGTTAGTTCCATATGGCCAAAGTCAAGCAACATTATTTTGGGTTTCTTCTTGTTTGAGATTAGCGTGTGTGTGTGTGTGTGTGTGTGTGTGTGTGTGTCTGAGTATGCTTACTGTGGTATACTTGTGTAGATCAGAGACGATTTTGAGGAAGAAGCTTTTTCCTTTCACTATGGGATCTCAGAAAAAGATTAATGTTGCCTGGCTTATGAAGCAAGAACCTTCACCCACTGAGTTAACTCAGCAGCCCAGTATAGAATCACTACTTAAGACAGACAATGTTTTGTTTGGAAGGTATTGTCTTTAAACATAGATGTAGAGGTAGGTAGGTAGATCAATACATAGATACTTAGAACGAACAATCATTACTTAGGAATGAAGTGCATGTGTGTGTATGTGAGAAAGAGAGAGGGAGAGACAGAGAGAGGGACACACACACACAGAGAACTCATTATATAGGGCTTATCAATCCAATGTAAGTTTGCGTCGTTGGTGTCCCCAGCACCTCAGAATTGAGAGGATGAACCATTACTGAGTCAGAGACAGTGATATAAAACTAACTGTAGGGTTTTTTGTGCTCAAATATGAAGAGAAAGGTTGTCTTGAAGAGAGGAGACTTGTTGTGGACGGCTAAGCAGCCACAGAATACTTCAGTTTCTCTGTGATCCAGAGACCTTGCCTGACCTGTCCTCTGGGAGGTCCTTTGATTGTACCTTATCTATATCTGAGCTTCATAAAGATGAGTAGTTAAGTGTGGTTAATAAAGCCCAGCTGGGTGTTTGCTCCATGAGTCAACACACCACTTCTTCTACTGTTTGTTCATATGGGAATGATGAATAGGACTCCCGATTCGTATTTTCATTGTAAGTAGAAAACTAGAAATAATATCAACATATGATACTTGTTCTTATAAAGTGTTTTAGAGACACCCTGAAAGTTTCAAATAATTATAGCCCCAGTAAAAATTTTACGGCTGCCTGTGGATTTCCATGATCAAAGAAAAAGTAAACAGAACACTTTTAGGCTGAAAGACACTCAGGACCCTAAGGTTTATTTTTTGTTGTTGGCTTTCTTAAGAGAGTGATTAATAGTTTCACAATGTAAAATCACCCACATTTGGGATTAAGCAACTGAATGAAATTAATTCCTAAATTCATTTTTCAAGCACCCCAGGCATGATGCATACAAGAAGTAGACTTTCTTGGTGATTAAAATTACCACGAGCTAGAAACAGGAAAAGATCTTCAAAGCCCCTGGTTTCCAATTGTCCTATTCCATTCCCTGCACTTCATCCCAATGCTTCTCATTTGGTTACATCACTAAATAACAACACACTAGTGCTAGCAATGCTATTTGAAAAGAGATGTGATTACATTTTAGTGCTCTTGGCATTCATAGCTTGACCTTAAGACCTTAAGAGTTGTCCTTTGGTCATACAACAGACATCAATGATTGGCAAAATACCATTGGTGGTCGGAAATACTATGTGCATATGATCAGAGAAGGAAATTCATGACATTTCCAAATAAGAAATATGAGATGTATTTAGTCACATAGACATGGATTTAAATATATATGAATAAGTATGTGTGTATGGATGTGTGCAGGTACACATAGATGTGTGTCTTAGAACATGCAAGTATATGTACAAAGACACAGGTACTATATATATATATATATGATATATCTATATAGGATATGTGTGTATGTAGGATATATATTTATATATATGGAATTAAAACAAGAATATATATATATATATATACCTTCACACCTATACCTCCTCCCACACTGATTTTTCTCCTCATTGGATTGATACGCCATAGTAGGATTTCCGGACCATATATATGGCAGTTGTAGTATTAATATTTCTGAGAAACCTCCATACTGTTTTGAAAATGTCTATCATGTTGTTTGCCTGTTTTTAAATGTAGTTATTTTTGTTTATGCTTCAAATAATTTGCATTTCTTATATATGTCCCATACGATCCCTTATTCTGAAATTTTGAACCAAGTTAAACTTTTTTCCCCCTAACTTGTTTCTTTCAGGCCTTTATGCCTCAGCAACACAAAACTAAGACAGCAATGATTCCAAGCTCTTTCGTATTCTGCCACACGTAAATATCGAAGTTTTTCCTCACTCGGTCCCAGCCATCACTATCTCCTACCCAGATGGCTATGCTTGCTTCTGAGAAGTTGCCTTGACACATTATGTATTCATGTTTGTGGTTCCCAAACACTATTTAAAACAGCACCCCGCCATCTCCAGTTCCACTCCTGGCTGTCAGCCTCAGCAGAATTGTACACCATACTGGTGATTACATTTTACTTTACCCTCTTTGCATTTCCGTCTCTCCTAGTTTGGACTATAAACTTAAAAAACATTGTTTATTTTCTTCTGTTTTTGACCCTTATATCTGCAATCTAGCATAGTACCCAACACATTGTGAAGGCATATTTTAGGTGTTTCGTAAGGAATATCAGAAATATATCTAGAATCCTCCCCAAGTCTTCCTTGAGATAGACAGCACTTATTTAGCATTGAATAAGAAAGCTCATTAGGAAAGCACCATACTGCACATATGTTTTAAGATTTATTTTACTTATGTGTATGTATGTGCACATGTACATGTGTTTGTACATTCATGTTTGTGTGACTGAGAAGATCAAAAGAGGTCATTGGATCTCGTGAGCTAGAATGGCAGGTGAGGGAGTCGTTCAGTATGAGTGCTGGGAACTGAACCAAGGTCTTCTAGAAGAACTGTAAACTCTGTGACCCAATTGAACCACTTCTCCTGCCCACTTACTATGAATGCTTTAAACTAATTTAGAGCCAAAAGATTATTTGTAGACCAAGAGACATTCACAAATCAAACATTTTCAGGGCCAGTTGAAGAATCTCCCTAAAAGGTTCGGATTAAAGGATGACTATTCAAGTTGATTTGTGGCTTAAGACACTATGAGTCTAAACCCATTTCTAAGCCTTGAGTGAAATATTCCTGGACTTGGAACCTGTAGGATTACAGTTGTATTTCTTAGACACATCAGTGATGGGATAACTGGGTGAAGTGTTTAATCCATTTGGGGATTAAGCTATAAATTGGTGATGACATCCATAATAACCAGGACCTCACAAGATCATGGAAGGGATCAGTCTGAGATCATGGACATCAATTACTGTCCTCAGCATCTTCATATATAAGGATAAAGACTATGACCCAAGTGAAGAGGATACAATGTGTTCAATGCTAATATTCTCTTACCATAGGATTTTTTATTATGAAATTTGTTCAAAGCTTAAAGAAATTCTAGATTATTTTTGAGAAACTATTTTAAACAGCCTCGGTATTATAGGTAATTATCATTGCATGCTCTCTCTCTCTCTCTCTCTCTCTCTCTCTCTCTCTCTCTCTCTCTCTGTGTGTGTGTGTGTGTGTGTGTGTGTGTGTGTGTGTGTATTTGTACATTTGTTTATACCAGCAGAGGCCATAAGTAGATGTCAGATCCCTGGAGCTGGAGTGAGTTCAGGAGGCTGCAAGCTGCCAGTTCTGGATGCTGAGAACTGAAATCTGGTCCTCTCTGCAAGAGTGACAAGTGTCCTCAATCTCTGCACCACCTCATCAGCCCAATAGCATTCAGCTGCATGCTTCCAAAGTTGGTTTCACTTCTCCCAGCTAGAATTGAATGCCGCCCATTTCCTGCCTCTCCTACCCAGGTTTACTCTCCCCGTGTCTTAAAGAATCAGTCTGTTGAATACACTGCAGAGGAGTCAGAAAAAACGCAAAGCAAACGGCTTTAGAATATTGGTATTCATCTAGGTCCCAAACCTGCTTTGGGACTTCTGTTGCCTGAAATGGTCCTTCTCAGTTTCTTCCTTCATTGTCACCCTGATGGTTAATACTGGGAATCTGACCAGAGGGTCTAGAAATCCTCAGGAGATACAACGTTGTCTTGCGAGGAAGCTTCTCGAGAAGGTTAACTGAAGCAAGGAGACACATTCTAAATGGGAGCAATGCATTCCCACAAGCTAGGTTTCCAAACTGAATAAAGAAGGGATAGTCAGCACAGAACCAGCATTTGCCTCTTTGCTTCCTGACCAGAGATACTGTGTGACTGGCTGCTTCATGCTCCCAGTGCCATGATTCCTCATCATGATAGACTGTGAGCCCAAACAGACCCCATCTCTTTCAGTTTCATTGCCTTTGTAGGGTGCTTTATCACAGCCACATTGAAGCACAATTAATAAAAACTCAGAGGAAAAAAATGGGGGTTCAACCTAAAGATCTGGAAAGCAAAACAGACATCCACTGGCTCTTACCTCGACCTCAGTCTGAAGTGGCGATCCTGCCTCCTGGAATCTCAGAATGAGATGGTGTGTTGAGAGCTGTTTTCTCCCATTTTATAATCATCTCTAGTCCTGGGATTAAAGGCTTGCACCACTGTGATTAAAGGTGGCAAGCACCGCCTGGTTTCTATGGCAACTAGTGTGGCTACTGGGATTAAAGGTGTGTGTCAATACGCGGCTAGTGGGATTAAAGGTGTGTGTTATGATAACCTGGTCTGTGAGGCTGACCAGTGGGACTGTTTTACTCTCTGATCTTCAGGCAGTCTTTATTTATTAAAATACAATCGAAAGGCCACCACACCACATGAACAACTAAGATTGCATAAAAACTGGACACTTCCTTCCCCAAACCTGTTATTCTTTCTCAAATCTTTGTATTGCTATTATCCACCACCACCCCCTTTGCAAAGAAGCAAATTGGAAAATTGGAATTCTAGGGGTTTAGAAGAAGTCATGATAGAACTATGCTTTTCATCTATGGCCATGGGATCTCTTTTGCTTCGAATTTTACATTGTGTGTGTGTGTGTGTGTGTGTGTGTGTGTGTGTGTGTAATCTTGTACCGCTGCATACATGTGATGGCTAGAGAACAAGTAGCAGGTATCAGTCCTCTCTGTGCGTGATGCCTCAGGTATCAAACTCAGGTTCTCAGGTTTGGCAGCCAGCAATTTGTCTGCTGAGCCATTCCACTGGCCCAGCAAATCTCTGCTCTAATACCCAAGCCTCATCATGTTGCAAGCTTCTGTGGATGCCTAACTAGTTCCTTAAAGGCAGGTGGTCTCAGAAGAAAAATGAAGAGAAGAGAGAAAAGCAAATAACAAAAACACCAAGAGCGCAGATTATGGCTCCTGGGAGGTGGTCTTCTTATAGCTGTATCAGGTTCCCTTGGACATGGGTCCGCCTTCCCCTAGACTTGACCTAATTTCCTTAAGACTTTGACACATGAGTGTGGCCATTTCTCTGGCCTCCAGGGGTGCTCAGACTTTGGCTAGAATACTGCACCCTTGTTCTTTTGGTCAGTGAAGTGTCTGACAAATTTAGGGCACGAAAACCAAAACAATAAAATTATAGCGTTATAATTTCTTAGGTCGCCTAACCATTCAACAAACAGAGGCCGTGGGCATGCTTCCCCTTTGTGCTATTTTCCAAGCTTTCTTGGGATCTTCCTGGGCCATTTGCTTCTTTTATGCATGCAGCTCAGTCTCCAGTGAAAGAAACGTGAAGCCCTTATATATCATCCTGGCTTTGCTTCCAGCTCACCACTGGCCTTGCTGGGTTTAAATGATTCCTTTCTTTGGGCAGGAATGGCAGCGCTTCAGGACGCCTTGGGTGGAAGAAAGTTGGCAGAGAGGAGGTCCACAGTGAACCGTTAAACATTATGTGAATTAATACTCCCCATCAGTACTTTAATGGGTAAAATGCATTGATCGCTTGGAGAATTGGGCTGAGGGCTACAGTCATAGGCAGAGATGTCTGATTTGACATCTCTAAAAAAAAAAAAAAAATCTATGTCTGCAATGTAATCTACTCCCAATTACACAACAACCCCACCAAAGTAGTGCCGAGAGGTCCCACTACAGTAGTAACATCTTATAAAAGCTCAGATTTCAGGACAATTAGCTTCTGGCTGCAGTTTATGACCCCATTTGAGATTTAAAACATTTATTTTTCCATTGCATTCCATCAACGCTTATGTGTCTGGGGCAGGCGCTTTAAAACAATAACGGACTTGCAAATATCTGTCTGGCAGGCGTTTGCTTTAGAAGAAGGGGATATTGCAGTTAAAAAAAATCAAACAAGACACAATACATTAGCAAATACAATTTCTTTAATTATTTAAAATAGTCAGGGTTGCAATTTTTTACAAAGAAAAGTTACTTTACTAGCACGATGTAGAAAGCTTAAGAAAAGCTTTGGAAAATGGGATTACTCTGTTCTTTTTTAAGGTTTTTGCTTGTTTGTTTGTTTTAATTTTATGTATATGCATTTTGGGTTTTGTTGTTGTTGTTTTTGGCCTGAATGTATGTCTGCGCACCAACTATGTGCAATTCCTTTGGAGTCCAAAAGGGGGCGTCAGATACCCTGGTTTTGGAGACACAGAACTTTGTGAGCTGTCATGTGGGTACTAGGAATTGAACCCTGAACCTCTGGAAGAGCATCCTGTACTCTTAAATGCTGAAGCATCTTTCCAACCCCTACTCTGTTATTCTAAAGGCAATACCCACACACTGAAAAACAGCATCCCTGTCTGTATCTGTTCACCTGTTTTATGCCCTTCTTACAATGTCTGAGGTGAGATAACTGAACACCCACTTGGATTCCTTAGTTCACAGGATGTTGGCAGTTAGGGGCTTTGCATTTTTGAGTGGGGATGACGAGAGAGAAGTTTATTAGGAGTTTATTCCACGAGCAAGTGCTAAGCTAAAGCCTTCTGTGGATGATATTTTTAAAATTTCCCCCAACTTGTTTGGTTAGGTAATATTATTGCATCCATTTAATAAATGTAGAAATAGAGGCTTAAATACTCTGAAATTAATTTACTGTACAGGTAATAATGGAAGTTCTTAAAATCCAATTCATTTATTCCTAATGATTTTTTTTTTTTTTTGACTTTTCGAGACAGGGTTTCTCTGTAGCTTTGGAGCTTGTCCTGAAACTAGCTCTTGTAGACCGACCAGGCTGGTCTCGAACTCACAAAGATTGTTCTGCCTCTGCCTCCCGAGTGCTGGGATTAAAGGCCGTGCACCACCACCGCCCCGCTAAGGGTATCTTGATCATGCTTCTCCACGTAGCTCCTTCCCACTTAACCTCTCGCAGGACCACCAACCCAACACATTTCCCTCTCAAGTTCATATTCTTTTTTATTCATTGACTTATGTATTTACTATATTTGAATCCACCAAATAATTAGTGTTGCCCCCATATGCTCACGGGTGGGAGGCTATGTATGCATTTGCCCAACTGATATTTACTAGATGCCTATTGTTTGCACTATTCTTTCTAGGCACAGAGGCCAATAACACTAAGTAAACCTGGGGTTTTGAGTGGTTTGCAGACTCATGGAGAGAAACACGCATGTGAACCAGCCAGGCTAAGGACTAAGAAAGACAACAGGTGGTTGGGGTGCATATGGTGAAAGATGCGTGGTTTAAAACTAGGTGTAGGTGAGAATAGGAATCTGATTTCCATGGTAGTTGCTGAGTTCTCAGCCCTGCATGCTGAGAGGTGGAACTTGATGAGTCTCTCAGATATCAGTGTATGCCCTCAAAAAGGGAAAGATATGGGAAGGAAAAACCTCAGAAGGAACCAGGATGAGCAGTCCCTGAAGAACATGAACAGATACAGCACATCCAGGCAACTAGAAATACAGCACATGACAAGACACATGGATTCAGCCTGAATGGAGCATGAAGAAAGACAGAGGCTCGCAGTCTCTCTATAAAGATCCAAGACTTCTGACTTCATCCTGAACTTGTGTGTTTGGAACGTGTCTGTAGTACGATAATGCGATCATGCCAGTATCAGAGCAGAAGTCTTAGGTAAATCTTGGGCTCTTAATTTGTAAACCTGGAAGTCTGGGCTTTCAATCCTGAGTATCTTAGTGAAATTATTTTTTTTTCAAAGAATGCAATTATAATATTCAGATATGCTCTTTCTGTGGAAAAGAAACTGGTCTGTCAGGGTCTACTTTCCATACCAAGGACTAGGCATGTATACACTGTCTACTCTTTAACACTGAACTCTAGCGATTCACTAGACAAACTTCTCCTCTCTATGGGGGTCCAAGCAAAGACTTGCATGTCAATCTTCAGGCTCCACCTTTTCAATCTGGAGAAGAGGATGAAGGAAATGGAGAATTAAAGATTGCACACTGAGGAAAACAGGGATTCAGCATGCTGTTTCCTTGTGAAACTATGTATAGGGCTGGAGAGATGACTCAGTGGTCAAGAGCACTAACTGCTCTGCCAGGGAACCTGAGTTAGGTTCCCCATACCCACATGGTGGTTATCAACTGTAATTCCAGTCCTAGAGGCATCCTTTTTACCTCTGTGGGCATGGCACTTATAGAGTACACAGACATACATGTGGGCAAGACATTAATACATACAAAAATAAAAAATACTAAATGATCAAAAAAGTAAGGAATATATTTATAGTTGACATTTTGCAAAAGATTTCAGTAAAGTACCAATTTTCATTTCTCTCTCTCTCTCTTTCTGTCTCTCTTTCTCCTCTACTAGTAATATTGCTAAGTCAGGTATAAAGAAGAAACATCAAAATTGAGAGTGTTTCTGAAAGAATAGGGTCAAATTGATTAGTTGATCACTCAGAGAGGGGTTTAATGGGCAAACATCTTAGAAAACATTTAAGTAGCCAGGCGATGGTGGTGTATACCTTTAAACCCAGCACTTGGGAGGCGGAGGCAGGAGGATCTCTGTGAGTTCAAGGCCAGCCTGGTCTACGACCAGAGCGAGCTCCAAGACGATCTCCAAAGCTACTGTCTCGAAAAACAAAACAAAACAAAAAGATAGAAAATAGAAAGAAAAAAAAAAACATTAAGCAGATTGAGTTGTTCTTCCACAGAGAGAGATAAAAGTTAAGTTCTCGATGACTTTTCCTAGAGTTACATAGCCACTCCCTAACTTTCTTGCTGTCTCTTGTTTTCCCAGAATGAGCACTGTTACCCATGGAAATACTCATTCACAGTCACACAAGTCTCTGTTTTAAGATCAACTCTGGATGTATCTCCCTCAGTCTCTTTCTCATCTGCTAACTGGACCAATTGATGCACAGTGCCTCATGCAGAGAGGGGCATGGGTGTCATTAGGAGTCAAAGGAGACTCTTCAGCTTTGCACTCGGTAGGTAGGTCTTTGCCATACTTTTATGAGCACGGGGAGGCTTCAATGTCGTCAATGGCCAACTCTACCATCCAGCTTATTACTTACGGTTTCAAGCTAATTGCACAAGAGAAGAGAGCTCCAGGTATAAAAACACTTTTATCTCCAGTAGCCGGGTCGGAGTTGTTGTATGTGGAACGCCATGAATAGAAATAATGACAGGACGTCCTGAAGCCCTCATGCTTAGTATTTACACACCTTTGCTAAGGAATAATAAGGCAGCTTCCCAAGAGGAAACCCAGGAGCCATTCAACAGTATAAAAGCACTCCTAACAGAAGTGATCCCCTTGGTAGCTGTCAAGCGAAAGCAGCTTTGTTTTTGGTAGACTGCAATGAATAGCCTCAGCCTTGGACAAAACAATATGCAATTGTTACCACGATGCCAACTGGGCAAAGGGGAAGAGATTCGATGTTCTTGGGAACCAGAGGACTCAGTTAAAACAAAATTCACTAAAGGGATTATTCTTAGTTCTAATACTTTCCTGCCAGGTTTGGACCTGATTCAGTAGTCACCCTGACCAAGTCTTGGGTTTCCCCCACAATATCTCTAAGGACACAGACAGACACCCTCACCTGACCAAAGGGCAGCAAGGACTGGATATGCCTGTTTTCTTCAAAGTCTTCCAAGTTTGTAAAGTCAGGCTCTGTTATCAACACAAGTGGGGAGGGAGCCCATGTAGAACTATTACTTAAATGTGGCTTCTCCAATGTTTTGGTCCTTAGTTCCTTTGCTCTGTTAAAAAAAAAAAAAGACAAAATAAAATGAAAAAAAAAAACCCTACTGTGATTATACAGGTTTTTAATAGTGGTATGATCCATCAAGAATTGCAAGAGAGAAATTAAGATGTGCATTGGTTAATATATTTAGAACACAAACATTTATATGTTTATCTATGTGAAATATTTGTAATGGGAAATGGTTATGCTCACCTAAAGGAATGGGGGAAATGCCTTGTTAAAACTTCTGGAAACCTAATGTCTGATTTTTTTTGAAAAAGGCAACTGAGGAGGTTGGAGAAATGGTTCAGAGGTTAAACATATTTGTTGTCTTGTACAGGACCCAGGTTCCCTTCTCTGTAACTTTAGCTCCAGGGAGTTCGATGCCCTCCTCTGAACTCCAAAGGCACTCATGCATGCACGTAGAAACAAACGTACACATATACAAACGCATAACTAAAACAGAAAAGGAAGTCATCTAAACACTGAAGATGAAGAATAGCAGTTGATCAACTTATCTAGATCCATTAAATATTGACAAACCTCATTCCGTGAAATAGTCATGCTGTTTCTGCCATCACTAATCATGGCAAAAGAGTCTGAAATAATGGTAAATATTTATTTTACTGGAAAGATTATATTTTATTATTAGAGTAAAGCGTGCCCCGGCGGCACAGTTGGTTGTCATGCGGTACCTACAGTTTAGCATTGCAAACAAATGCCGCCTCTTGTTTTCCTGGAAGTGACAGATTCATTTCATTCATTTTGAAAATCTGTCTGCCAAATGTCCACATCTAAATGGTTGTAAATAATCTTTGTTCCCCAGTAAGAGTGGCACTTGTTTTGTTTGCAATTCTGAGCTGTAGTTGATCTATTTCCCCTTAGTCTCTGTAGGAAGTTAGAATACTTTAGATTCCTCTGAAGCTATCACATACAGTCTGAAAGAGCCATGTATGGAAATTCTAGATTCCATAAAATGACAATATTTTATCATACTTTACCAAGATTTGAGTAAAACTGCCCTTTGAAAATGGCACTGCCTTTATTCATACCAAAGAATTTTCATGTGGGAATTGTGTACACGTGTGAACCACAGGGAGGACGGTCAACTGCATGTCTATATTACCACAAGAAGTATCTTCAAAAATGAATGTATTACATTTTGTGTGTGTGTCCATGTGTGTGTATGTATGTATGTGTGTACATGTGTGCAATACTATGTCATTTTGTTTGTGCTGAGGCCAGAGAAGAATTTAAAGGTGTTAATTCTACCATATGGGTCAAGGCATGAAATCCAGCTCTTCAGGTGTAGCTGGAAGCTTATTCACCCTTTGAACCATCTTACACGCCTTAGAATTTAGCTTCTCAGAGAAATTTGAAACAGTTTCCCCAAGAACACTGTGGACCATAACTTGAAAATAGCAATGCTGTTTTATTAAATAACTATTTCTTATATATTTTTAAATAAAAGCATGAGAATTT
Source organism: Alexandromys fortis (assembly GCF_014885135.2). Taxonomy (NCBI): domain Eukaryota; kingdom Metazoa; phylum Chordata; class Mammalia; order Rodentia; family Cricetidae; genus Alexandromys; species Alexandromys fortis. Next base: position 5,100,137 of record NW_026067918.1, on the reverse strand, counting down.
GTGGCAGTGGAGGGAGGCAACATGCTATATTAAAGGCGAAGCCAGTACTTTAAGTTTGGGACGGAAAGGTTTTGTTCTGTGATGAATTAGACATTTTTTGACATCTGTCTTCCTGCTGACCTAGTCCAGGATCCCTTCTACTAAATTCCATTCAGGATTTATCTTTATCTGGATTTGCATGACCACAGCAAACAAGTAGTCATGGGGAGGGGAATAGCTGGGTCTCGTTCTTCTTCCTGTCTGAAGCAGAGCCAGTGTGTGTTACAGTTGAGCACAGCAGTTCTCCTGGCTTGATACATTAGTATACCTCATAGAGGTGATTTGAATTTAAATAGTGTTCATCCCTATGGCCTCAACTTTCCTGAAAATCTCTTACTTCATTCTCTTCTGTCCTCCCACTGATGTCCCTGGGTGAGCATAGTCATCTTCCCTGGGAAAGTAATTCATTACACTTGAAAACACACACACACACACACACCTGCTTATCCATCATTCATCCATTCTCCCATCCATCCTCTCATCCATCCACCTATCCATCCATCATCCATTTATTCACCTTTCATTTATCTATCCATCCATTTATCTATCCCTTTATCCATCCACCCATTCTTAGAAAGAGAAACATCCAATCCACAGATAGACACCTATCAAATGGTCTTGGGCAGATACTGACAGTGTCTTAGAAATGTTTTCCTGATATTTAGGGATATTGCTCACATTCATGTGAGAACCAAATGATGTTTGCCAATGCTTTAGCTGCTTCCAGGGGGAGATGTCCAAAGTCTACAGCATAAACCGTCTTTCCCGGCTAGTGCAGCCAAATCAGGATGGTGGAAAAGTCAGACTGTGGTAGGGCCGATTGGTGGATCCTGGTTCTATGAATACATGGAAAATTGAAGTTTCCAGGGAGGTGTAATTGGCACCTTAGAGGAAAGCCAAATTAACTTTTAAAAAGCTGAGAGTGACTAACAATCCCTACAAAAGACTAATTTTGGAAGTAACCCTGGTGAGACTACACTGGTCAGTCCAGAGAACAAGTGGCCCAATGACCTAATTACCCACTCGCTGGGAAAAAATGAAACCAGTCCTTGGAAAATTGCGTCAATATCATGACCTTTTGTGGGCACTATTTTTAAAAATACCCGTGGCCATCCTGAAAATGTTCCTTTCTTTATAACCAACCACACGCTGAAGGCCAGTTTCATTTTGAAAACACAGTAACAAAGTTATTCGTGTTTAAGGAGAACCCCACGAAGACTTCTCGGCTTTAAGGTTAATTTAAAGATGAGTAAAAGGGGTTGTGATACCATTTCTTTGGAGATTCACTTGTGTCTAGATGTGATGAGCAGATCTTCTTAATGGAACACCTGGTTGTTGAGTCTGTCCGTATTTTTAAGGTCAGAACTCTCTTGGAAGAAGACTCTTGTTTACTGCTGTATCCAAATTATCTAGCAAGTGCTTGTTGGGGGAGATGGTTCAGTCAGTGGCGTGTTTATAGTTTAAACACGAATACCTGAATCGCATCTCCATCAACCTCATTAAATCCGAGCACTGTGGTGCCCATCTGCAGCCTTTGGGGCAGAGGAACAGAGACAGGAGCATCCCCGGAGTTAAACAGAGACCCATTCTAGAAAGAAATATGAACTACAAGTTCAGTGACATACCCTGTCTCAAAATCTAAAGAGAGGAGGGCCTGAGGTTGGCCATGGGTTGACTCCATGTCAACCTCTGGCTTCCATGGGCACACATGTGCATGTACTCCAACACGTACATATATACAAACACTTAAGCACATGTACACACATATAATACACATGCACAAGAATAAATAAACATAAATAAATAAGTAAGAGTTATAACAAGTTCTCTGTTCTGTGTTGAAATAGGAGCGGCAGGGCTGCGTCCCCGGCACCCGGCCGCCCACATGGTTAGTTTATACCCAGAAATAATTACACGGAAACTGTATTCTTTTAAACACTGCCCTGGCCCAGCTAGGTTTAGTTTCCCATTGGCTAGCTCTTACATATTGTTCTAACCCATTTCTAATATTTTGTGTAGCCCATGAGCTGGCTTACCAGAGAGGATCTTAACCTGTGTCTGTCTGGAGTGGGAGCATCATGGCGACTCCTCCTCTAACCTTCTTTCTCCCAGAATTCTCTTCTGTATACTCCGCCTACCTAATTTTCTATCCAATAAAATGGGCCAAGGCAGTTTCTTTATTAGTAAGAAATCATTCCCACATCATTTCCCCTTTTTCCGTTTAAACAAAAAAGAAAGGCTTTAACTTTAGCATAGTAAAATTACATATAACAAAACAGTTATCAAGTAAGAATTACAGTTACAATATTTATATCTATTTTATCTCTTATCATAACTAAGGAAAACTATAACTATTTATTCTTCAACTCCATCAAAGACTCCAGAAGGATATAATATTATCTAAGTAAACAAGAAATAAGAAAACTCTAGAAATGACAGAGACATCTCGCTGCCTGGACAGTCACCCAAAGTTCCTCTGTACCGTTGGGGCATCCATCTTCGGCCTACAGGCCCATGGTATCCAGAGACATTTCCATGAAGCAGGAAATTTCAAAGACAGTTCAGTCATTTTCTGCTGTGTCCTGCAGAATGTCTCGCAGACTCTTTCATGAATCAGGAACCCCGAAAGACCATCTCACCTTTAGGCAAGTTCAGCAGTCCTCTCTCTGAGGGTTCTCTGTGTCCAGTTTATGCAACAGTCCAGGCAAGAGCAGTTTCTTGCCCAAATGACTATCCAACTCCATAAGGATCCTCTTCGATGCCCATCTTCCTCTTGAAGTAGCTGGTGCTGCCAGGAGCAGACGTGTCTCCTTGTCATGAAAAGTCCTAAGTTATTAAAATATTTTAAATGCCATATTCTGCAGTCTTTGAAAGATATGAAGAATGCCTATCTAACTGAAATATATCTCTATATATCTAGAAAATCTAATTAACATGACTACAAGCTTAACTATTAGCGATGATTATCCATTAACAACCTATATTTCCTAATTATACATTACATTTTTAAATGAACTACACAATCACAATACCTTAATCAAGATCAAAAATACATATACATATAACAAAATTGACCTTAAAATCCATACCAATGCAAATTATTCATATCTATATCATATCCCCCTTTAAATGTAAAAGAACATTTATAAACAATATTTGGGAACATGGGCGTAGTTTTTTCTCTCCAAACTGCTTCCTGCTGAATAGGGGCGTCGTTAATTAGGTCGTTCATGATATAACCTGTGTGCTAGTTTCATCTCAGTTGGCAATTGAGCGAAGCAATTTTTTGAGGGTGTTCACAGCAACCTTTCAGGAGGGCGTGGTCTATCATACCAAATCGGAATAGATGCAATCCACAGGGTCTCATCCTCTGCAAAAACAAAAGAAGACCCTCTCCAAAGCATCATATCCTTAGACCCAAATTCTGAAATCATAATACCCTCATGAAATCCATTTTGGTTTAGCTTGGCAGCCCATATAATGAAATGTCTCTCTGTACTTAGCTCCTTCACAGTCAAAAATTTTAAAGAAAACACAATGTACATAATCCAGACTCTCTGTGAATTTTCCATTTTTACGTGGCTTATTTTTCTTTATTTCTCTTAATCTATAACTATCTGTACTTCTGTACTCTGTCTCTTTAAAGACTTTACCCTTTTTCTTTTTAAGACATTAACTTTATTCTTTATATTCTTTTTCTTCTCTTTCCCAAGCCTACGTACATTTATCCAACAGTGTCTGAATCTGTTTTATTGTGAATCTGTAACTTTTTTACTATCCAGGAGCACTTTGTTTTGCGCCTTTAAATCACTAAGCGCTTAAGAATCTAAGCTGTGACATTCCTAGGTCAAAAACAGGTACTGTATGCTGGCCCCGCCCAGTCCAACATGGCGGAGCCGCTCGTGCCTCTGATCCTTGCACATTGCACCATTAGCATGGCGGAGCTGCTTGTGCCTCTGAGCTGCGGCACACAATGTCCCCCTTTTAGGCACACAGCAGTCTAGTTGCCATCAAACAAATCGTAGCACTTTAATCCAAATGCTCCATTCATAAGCTCTGTCTCCCGCCGGAGCCAGACAGAGATCACAATGGCGGCACAGCCCAGAAAGCCGGCATTTTAAAACAGCCAGTTTTTTCCTGCTGCCGAGTCAGGACAATTTCTTTGCAGCACGCAACCCAGAAACAGCAAAAAGCTGTCTTAAATTTTCTCTCTCTCCTTTTTAAGCCCTTTCAGGTTTTTAAGTGGATTTAGCCCCACGTTGGGCGCCATCTGTTGAAATAGGAGCGGCAGGGCTGCGTCCCCGGCACCCGGCCGCCCACATGGTTAGTTTATACCCAGAAATAATTACACGGAAACTGTATTCTTTTAAACACTGCCCTGGCCCAGCTAGGTTTAGTTTCCCATTGGCTAGCTCTTACATATTGTTCTAACCCATTTCTAATATTTTGTGTAGCCCATGAGCTGGCTTACCAGAGAGGATCTTAACCTGTGTCTGTCTGGAGTGGGAGCATCATGGCGACTCCTCACCAAGACTCCTTCTCCCAGAATTCTCCTGTTTTCTCCACCCACCTAAGGGTGGGCCTTATCAAGGGGCCTAGGCAGTTTCTTTATTAATAAGAAATCACTCCCACATCAGTTCTGGATAGGTGCCTTTAGTCTCCCTTCCTTTAAAAACCTGCTACCAAACACACCCCTGAAAAAGAGTGGGAAATTATTTGATGGGTCTTGTTTCATATTTTCTTGTATCTGCGGTCATCATTCCGGAGCCACCAAAGGGAATGTGTCTTAAGTACAGAAAATATGACTTTGGAAGATATATGAATTGGCATTAATAATCAACAAGCCCATGAATGAATGTTCAGTCAACAGTCATGCATATAGATCTACACTTTGTGATACACACATACACACACACACATACACACATATTAGTCAACTGAACAAGAAATGCTTTCGGATACCTGGCAGGTTGGAAGCAAATATCACTTAATAAATGCTTGTTAACTTGATTGTGTTGGTTGGATACATTCTAGGGATGAACAAAAAATTGCTAGAATAAAGCTAAGTCAAATCTTGAAACAAAGAGATGAAATGTTGGTGAGAAACACACCATTCAGCTGAGATATTCACATGAAATCTTCAGACAATTTGAGCAAGCTTCCCTCATCTTTGCAGAAAGCCCTTCCTGAAGGATCCACTTAATGAAAACCAAAGCATTCATTCAAAAAGAAAGGATAGATTTCTTGCCTCCCTCCTTCCTCTGGCTGATTAGAACACACTGGGGCTTCTCAGGCCACCGTAAACTCCCCTCAGCTGTTTGTTTAGAAGTGGGTTCTACACCTGTCTTCATGGCTCCCAATTCTCCACCGACATCCTGATACACTTCCCCTTCACAACTCTCCCACAGGTCCCAGAATCCTTCTCCTTGGAAGATATGATTGTCTCAGTATGAAAGCAATGGCCATGGTTTCAGAGCATGTATTTTGAAGTATAAAGAATCTCTCAGAGGTTTATCAGAGTGACCATTGTTGTGGTTTGTTTTCACAAGCCAACCTGGCCTTCTAATTCCTCGGCTATCTGGCTGCATTTGCAACAAACTTTGCTGCGGACTTTGCCTTTTTTTTTTTTTTTTTCTTTTGTGAGACCTAGATGAATGTTACGTTTTTGTCCTATTTTCTTATGAGCAGCACTTCTGAAAATTCCCAAAGACAGCACAGTGATTTTATGAAAAAAAAAGTGTTTCTAGGGCTGGCTTCTGAGTAATGTCCAAATTTCAAATGTTCTCGTTCTGCGGCAGTGGGGTTGTTTGCTTTCATCTCTGAGGTGGGTCAGACTCCTTGGGTTTTGCCTCACTGCCTTCCGTGATTAACATTCTGAAAGACTACTCCATAAATCACAGCTTTTAAAGGCTAATGCTGAGAGGGGAGATCTTCTGTATGTTGTGAAAACTCTCAGAATGAGAGAAGTGACGCTTCTGTTGCCTCCGGGAGGCTCGTTTGGTGCAGGATTCGCACATAATATAGTGGCTTGGAGCAGTGTCCCTACCATGCCCAGAACAGCCCTGATCCTGAACCGTTTCCTTCTCACATGTTGTTGGCAGTATTATTCCAGGTGATGGTTTATCGACAAGAGTAAACGCCGTCTTCACCCCACACCAGTCAGTTATCCTTCTATCTGCTTTGAAGGACCAAGAACATAAACAGCAACACCAATGCGGTCTGCAAGACAGACCACATTCACTCTTCCATCGAACTTTCACTCCAAATGTTTAGAAGAGAAACTCGACAATGGGTTGTAAATTCAGCAACAGGGGCTAGAAGGATGGGGGAGATAGTGTCATCGAAGGGCAGGATTCTGAACTGGAGGAACACCAGATGATGAGGATGGACTTGATGCCGAAAGTTTGAGGGGAGAGACGCTCTAGGAGGATGGTGAATAGAAAATCTGAAGCTGATCGATAGAACAGTTGATGTGTGGGAAAGGAATGAGAGCCTGTTACAAGATGGAGTAGATGGGTAGATATGGTACTGAGGATTGGGGAATTCTGCTAAGTACAGAGGAGACCACTGGTCCTTGAAGTGCACACAGGAGAGCCACGACAAAATCTTTTATTCTGCACAGTTCAACATGTCTGTTAATTGCTTCTCTAGTTAACCTGACATCAGAAGTCACTCTAGATCAGTAGTGTGTCTGTTATATATAGTGAGTTGTGCTGTCTTTTATTACTTCTTGGGTTTAGGGTCCTGGAGAAGCTGAGGAAACCTAGAGGGTTAGCCTGCATCGCCTTGGCTCCCACTTTTTCCACTTTACTTTCTTTTTATATTATTTATGTCTTTTTACAAAAACCCAATTAAAAGAACTAAAATTTTACCCAGCATACAAACCTACCCACAGCACTATGGCTATTGAAAGCCTGTGTTTTTGTTTCACACTTCCATGCAGGACAAGGACAGCCTCCCACCATTAAAGTAAAGTCCTCAGAAAATAAGTTTAGTGAATATAGCTTATTTCATAATGTTCTGGGTGAGCCCTTTTGATATTAAGTTTCTGCAGAGTTGGGAGAATGTCCTCCTCCTCCTTCTCTTTGTCTTTTCACCCCCTCCATCCCTTCCTCCTCTTTCTCTTTTTGGCAATGAAGAGAACATATCTTGTAACGGACTGTCTGTGAAACAGGGATTTTGTCTGCACTATAACAGATATTTTTGTGCTTCCTGCCTGAGAGTCTTCAGATGGGAAAACATGGGGCCCTAGCTAGATTCTCCTGTTTGCCACAACCATCTGATATTTATTGACTGAATTATATGCAGAACATGAGTGTCCAGAAACACTCATTTATTTTTCAATATAATAAAAGTTTATTTCTATTTATTTGTTGTATATGTGTATATAGCGAGATAGAGATAGATAGACAAAGAGAGATGCAGGTACACATGTATCATTTTTGGTGTTTGTGTGTGTGTGTTGGTGTGTCTGTGTGTACACACGCACAGGTGCACACATGCCATGGTGCATGGATGGAGTTCAGAGAACAACTTTGCAGACTCAAATCTTTTCACCTCCCTGCCAGGAGTTTCTCTTTCTCCTGACATCCTTTGGTCTCCAGGTCCCCTGGCCTGTGAACTTCCAGGCAATTCTCCAGTCTCTGTCTCGCACATCACCAGAATGCTAAGATTACAGATGTGCACCACCACACCTGGTTCTGTTGTGTGAGTTCTGGAGACTATACTTGGGCTCCAAATGTTTTTTTACTGACTGAGTCATCTCATCATCCCACATATTAATTAATGTATTATCCCTTCATATGCTGCCCTGTAATAACCCAAACAGCCAATAAGCCCACTTGGAGCCCAAATTTCTCGAGAAACGTTTGTGATAATATTGACAATTTTTAAACCTCTGTGAAGACCAGTGTTGTCACTACTGTCTTGAGGCTGTGGCCGGGCCACCAGAAATGGAACAGAATAATACAGAAATTAAGGCATTCATGGCTTGGTGTTTACAATAAGCCATATTCCCTGAGGCAGCTTCCAACCTCCTATGTGGCTTTAATTTTCCAGTAATTGTCTCTCCTTCCTGCACTGTATTTTGTGCCTGTTGGACTGGTTTGAAGCATGAAGGTTAATACATTGAGTGTGTGTGGGGGGAGGGGGAGATGTCCATGCCACTACCTGGAGGTCATTGATCTTTCATTTGTTATTTCATCACTGAGAATATACTTTGTCTCAGAGGCTTGAACCCGCACATGGGAGGCAAGCAGACACTTAGCACTGTAGCCCCAACTGGATCACACAACAGCATGTTTTATGCACCCAGCCCTGATCCCCATCTTTGATAAGACCACAGAATCAGCAGTCTTTTGCCGTTTACCGTACAGTTAATTTTTCAATATGACAGACATTGATTTAACAAATGTCCCAAAATTATTTAATCTAAGTAATCAACTTCTAATTATGTAAGATGTACATAGCCACAGAAGAAGCCATTTGTTTGTTCCAGCCACCTCAGTAATACAACAAAGAATAAAACAAAACCTTGTTACTTGTTTTATTTTTCCAATTCTGGGTAGTTTTCTGGTTTTATGTAAGGACCCATGAAATGGGCAAGGAGTCACCTATTCCTTTCCCCCACTGCTCCACCTGGTGTTGAGATTGGCAATTCCAGTGGTCAGCTAGGCTGCCCTTTCTTTGACAGCTTTGAAGTTCTAGGGAGACACACTCAATGCAATCTCAATACAGCAAGATTCATTTCTCTGCCTACATTTTTCTTTTATTTCTGAGACAGAATGTCTCACTAAATCTAGAGCTCACTGATTTGACTGGGCTAGGTGGCCAGGGAGCCCCCTGAGGTCCTCCTTTCTCTGCCTTCCTAATGCTGGGATTGTGTGTGTTCACCACTGCACCATGCTTTATCATGTGTATACTGGGATAGGGACTCAAGACCTCATATCTTTGCATCAAGTACTTGATCTAGTGTGCCATGCTTCCAAGGCCTCAAAACTTTTGCGTTTCTTGAATTTACACATAAATAGGCTTATGAAAAATAATTTGATGGAGAGCTTATTTTTTTTTCCATTTTTACTGTTGTTTAGAAGAAAGAACGCTCTCCAACATGAGATGATTAGGTCAGATGCCAGCAAAGATTTCATTTTTGTATAGAACTTGGGGCTTCTGAACTGCTGTTGTGACTGTGGATAGGATATTGTCTATGAGCAACATCATTGACAAGCGTTCCAGTGTCAAAGTCTGTAAGGAAAGTATGACACCATAATGCTATCCCAAGCAGCAATTATAGACCAAGTCGGGGACCTACTGCTCTTTCTCAGAAGTGCATGGTGCTACTGACTTCAGAAGAATGACTAGCCCTCAGGAAAATCCCTTGCCTATTGACTTATTGCATTGTTCTGTCCAATGTTGGTAAAATCAAACCATTTATTGGCTTTCTACATAGGAATACACATGTTCAAAGCTAACTCTGGCAGAGGATTTTAATCAATGATGGGTGAAGAGAAAGATTTATAGCAATAATGGTTGCAGCAAGAATAGACAACCCATTGGGTTCTGCAGCTTACAGATACACACAAGAGTAAGTCTGAGTAATAAGCTTCTGTCTTTCTTTTCTTTCCTTTCCTTTCTTTTCCTATTCCAATGTCCTTGGTGAAGTGAAGGCTCAAAGAACACTATTCCACCCATTCAACCTAATCAATAGTAGTGTGAGTCTGGCAACACAGCCTCAGATGAAAACAAAATTTAAAAATAAATATTTTTCTGCAGCATGAAATCTCAGTTGTTTTTCTGGACAAAGTATAAATGTCTATTTGAGCTAATTACTGTACAATTTATGATCTTGCTGTTGCTAGAGTATGATAAATCCAATCCACTTCATTATAATGGGCTATAAAAAGTCCCTATATAAAATTAGAAATTCTGCAAAGAATCAGGCATCTGTGCTCCCCCACCCCCAGCAATGTTCATTTTCACTCAAAACATCTGGAGGCAATGGTGAAGTATTAAATAAGCTGATAAAATAAAATAAAAAAACAACAGCAATTCAATCAATTCAACTTCAATTTTTGTTTTCTGACTCAAGCAATTTTTAGAGTGTGGATTTTTCAGGACATTATGAAATGAAATAACATATCCCTTGGGCTAAGGATCTTCCCTGAAGGTTGAGAGCAAGAGAACTAACAGCTGAGTGGGGGAGGAACGATTCCTACAACCCACCAGAATGATTTTGCTGAAACATTTCTGGTTTCTGGTTGATCTGATCATGTGCTCATGCTCTAGGGCTTGGTACTGAACATCTCATAATAAATGCAAGGACCTTCTTGATGCCAGGTAAATCAGAATTGTTATTCTAACTGGAAAACACATCCAGTCTCTGGGGAGGTGACTGGCTTAGAGTACCTAATGTCTTTCTTTCCTGGCATATCTGTTTTATGAAGATGTACATGCAGCACTCTGGGGATTTTTGAATTCCTTTTGATTTTTTTTTTTTTTTTTTGCTTTGCAGATTTTCATCCTCGGTGATGCCTATCAAATACTTACTCATTTCAGCTCCAATTCAGATATGACCTCACTTTTGAGGCACCTGTCTTATGTCACTTTCTGGGTTAAGTTTAAATGGGGCATGGTTAGGTGTTATCTAGCCATCCCAGGAGACAAAGGGTACTTTTGTATTCCACAGATGAAATGGATATTCTCTCACTCTGCAAAGCCTTTCCTTGAAACAGTGGTACTCTTGGGACAGGTGGAGGCCAGTGACCTCATGCCTGGGACAACCACTTGTATTTCAAATCTAGCATACAGGCTTTTATTATGTAAGCATATTAAGCATATTAAGTTTGCTTGGAATAAAACCTACTGTCAAGAATCCATCCAGCCCACAATTCTGTGCCTGTCATCTGGAAGGGAAGACTCGGGCGGGGAGGTTCCAAGAGGCAAAATACAACGTGCCGTTCCTAAGTCAGCTTTCTGTTGAGGTGTACACAGTTTGAGGTAACGGCATGATCCACTATGTACCAATTATGCCATCCACACGCTTCATTTGCTCTACACACACATGAGAACCAGAGGCTTCGTCAAAGGCAAACCCAAAGCAGGATACCAAAGCCACAAATCACGTATGCCTTGGGTGAAGCACCCCCAAGAAAAGGGGATCATGAACACATTTGTGTCTGTGGACATGTGTCTATACCTCAAAGGTAAAATGTGGGAGAAGCTGGGCATTGGGGCAGAGCATGACTCAGTGGTCAATGTCGGCAGGTGTGCAGGTAGAGATGGATAGAAGCAATTAAATAGTACTCGAATTCTCACCTACTCTCCTAGCAAGTTTTTAAATAAACTTGGAAGGCATTGGTACCCAGCCCTGTTGCTGTCAGCTTTGAGTTGTGGAGCCTTTATAAATTTCTATGTATTGCTTTTGGTGAACTTCATATATGGGTACTGTAGTTACATCATTTCAACTCCTCTCTCCCTCCCTCTTAGTTTTCCTCTCTCCAGCTCTTCCTGTGCCTTCTGTCAAATCCGTAAGTTCACAGGGAAGTTACACCAATTAAATCTTAACAGTATGGTTGGCTTAACAAGACCTGCTGAACGATACCAGCTGACAACACAACATGGATGGGGAAAAATGCATGAAGACCACACCCATGAAGAGTGTGAAGACCTATGGGAAATCAGTGGCTACTAAGAGAGGGAGACTCAGTCTTCTCTGGGAACGAGCCCCCTGTTAGGTCTCTCAAGCCTAAGTAATCCATCCCAATCACGTGTATATATGAGCAACACTAAGTTGTCTCATCAGTGACTCAAGTGTCTAGGTGGAGCAACATGTATTAGGTCATGGAGATTCCCCACTAGCAGAAGTCAAATGCCTGAGTCCCAATGTCTATCCCTCTGTCACCACATCAGAAAGGTGGAGATGCAGGAAGATGCAGGGATCTTTTTGCAATTCCAACTTCCATGTCCTTTGTTCCCAGTTGAGTGACTGAGATGAAAATGAAGTTTTGAGGGCTGGGGATGTAGGTAGGGCAATCACCTGGCACTCAGGAAATCCTGGGTTCAGTTCCCACCATTCTATGATCTGGGCATAGGTTGTGCACACCTGTAATGCCTTACTTAGGAGATGGTGGCAAGGAGCTAAGAAGTTCAAGGGAATCCTTGAAAGAGCAAGTTTGAGGACAGCCTGGCTAGGTAGAAATCATGTCAATTTTTGTGCAGGTTTCAAACATTGTTATCTATGTCCCAAGGATGATGTTGATTCTGTGTGAGAAAGGAGAACCCAAGTGAGCCCTCAGGGAGAGGATATCAAATCCTCTTTGTCATACCTTTTATCTTACATTTTCTATGTGTCAGAAATCTGCCCTTTTAAAGAAAATTATTAAGTTAAAAATATTACATTTTCTTTCAAGAAAAATTAAAACAGCCTACCAACAGATTTGATATGGCATTACTAAAATGAAGGGAACTTTATACAATTTCTCAGTCCCAAGTTACTGACTGACTGGTTTGGTCAAACGAAGTGATATTTGGGTGTGATTTTAACCATTTTTTTTCTGGTCATTTCTTGCATGCGCACTATATGCACTGAGTCACTAGTGACACTCAAGAGGTAACAATAACTAAAGTGGATATGCAGAGTAAACTCTGATATGCCCCTTTGATACAAAGTTGTACTTTGTTAAACGTTTCTAGAATTATTCCATGACCTCTGCTGAAGTCGGTAGTATTTATTGATTGTTTACTTTGTGAATTTGACAGGCATTGTGCCACGTTTTCCTTGTGGATGGTCCCGTTTGCCATCATGAGAATCTTCTGAGAGTTATGCTAGTTTTTCCCATAGTACACATACTATTGGTATTTCCTCAATATTAGTTTTTTTTTTAGTACATATAAATATTCCACAAGTAGAGAACAAATTCTGAGGTGGGGCTTAAAGGTTATATTTTTTATTTGTTTGTTTCATCTTAAGAATGGATCTTGTTAGATATCCCATGCTACTTTGAACTCGCAATCCTTCCATCTGGGTCAGAAGAATTCTGAAACACAGGACCGTGCCCTCCCTTAAAGATGTAGCCTATGAACCATGTGTGAAATGGCAATGTGCAAACCATTCTTACCACAGAAAACTTGAACCATTTACATTAAGATTAAAAGACTGCAGTTCACAAGTAGGTTACATTTTAAGCACTCTTTTATCTACGGGAGGAGACAAACTGAACTTTCAAATAAGATAACAGAATCGGTATTGCAATTCCAGTTGACCTACTTACTACTTAGGAATCAGCGAAGACTGGAGATGAAACTTACTAGTACGTCTAACTGAAAGATGACGCCAACCAGAAAAGAAGCACGCGTGTAGTAGGCACTCTGTGCCAGTTGTTGGAGCTGACAAGCTGGGATTGGGTCTAACTTCTTTACAACTTCTCTGGGGGCTTGATGAACCTAGTTCACTTTCCACCAGTGTTATTTGCCCAAGGTCTCATTCTAGCTGGGAACACAAGAGGAAGAGAGTCACTGCGCCCTCTAGGGGATGTTGTAGAAAAACCTCAGCAAATGCAACTACCCACAAATGTATGCTCTGCCCTTTGCCCAGGAGAAAAGGAAGGAGGAAAAAAAAAAAAAAAAGAAAAGGAAGGAGGGAGAACACGGGCCCTGAGAAGACAAGAGTTGTTCTACCTTTAGCGTTTCCTCCCCTGCATGATCCCTGGAAACATCCCATCAGACTTCTTGACAGGGCTCTAACGTTATCAACCCTCAATTATTTTATTATTAAAAGGCAAGTTGACTGCATGCTATTCATTCTTGGCTGCGCGCTGTTTCTCTGCCCCTTACATTCCAAAATAGCTCTTTGTGGTGACTGGTTTCTACTTCGGCTGGCAGGATTCTTTCTGTGGCCTCTCCCAATCTGCTTCTGAATGCTACGTGCTGTTTCGGGCAGTTCCTCCAGCCAACGTCACCTGTTTCCCTGTGAAGAATCTGACCTCCAGAGAGCCAGGCTAGCTTTTGAAGATAAAAACAAAAATGCTTAAGAAGACAGAAAAGGGCAACAAAATTTGTGATCGCAGCAGCATCAATCAGCAAGCAGTGATTAATTATTGAAGTGAAATACACAGCCTGCTTTGGGGAATGAAGGGATGCGTAGAAGAGCTGACATTTGCATCCAGGGAGCATGTTGGGTAGCATGCTCAGAAAAATCACATCAAGTGCCTTATTTAGTCACTATGATACCCTTAACAGTTACTTTTTTTCTTATTCTTATTTCTTCCAAAAATTAAAGGCAATTTTGAAAAGACAAGAAGTACGTTCAAGATCACAGGTCAGTAAAAAGCAGAGAAAAAAATGATCTTCCAACTTTCTAATTCCCTGCCTTATGCCTTTTCCAAGGACAGTAAACACTTAATTCTAAGACCATAGTTAATTTAATTATCTAGGAAATATTGTAAAAGCGGAGTATTAATCATGTCTCGTGCTGAATTATTTAATTAAAGTATTACTAATTTATGGCAGTAAAATATAGAAGGAAGTCAGACCTTACTACGTGCTGGGGATTTGTGGCATCAGACAACGTCTTAAGGGAAAGTGAGAAGTGAAATTAACACCCAAGATGAGTGGGAAGCGACACGTGGAGGAAGAGTGTAGGGCGATGTCTGCAAGAAAAGGAACAGCATGTACTAGCATGTACTCCCTCCCATAATGTCATTTTGAAGGTCTTATTAAGGATCTCTTTCAATAGGTTGCCTCTCTACTCTTTGACTACAAGACTAGGGACTCGAGGTTTGATTAGAGAGCAGGGAGAGAGCCAGATGAACAAAACAAGTAGCAAGGAACATCCCAAAAGAGCCACCCAGACACAGTGCTGCCTTGCTGGACTCTGTGCCATTAAACACAGTCCTGGGATTTTAGGGCGGAGAGGATCAGATGTCAAAATAACGAGGAACCAAAGCCCATGAATGTCACTTGGGTGAGCTTCAGATCAATGAGGCTCAGTCCTCTGTCTCCAGTTTTCTGCAAGGACACACCTGGTTTTCCTTTAACAACTGCATTGTTTTGTGAGGATTTATAGTTCATTTATTTTTATTTTATTTATGTGTGTGTTTATGCATATGTGTGTAAGGGCAAAAGAAAGAGGATGGGCCTATGCAGAGGCCAGAGGAGGATGTTGGATGTCTTCTTCTGCCTACGGCTACCATGTTTCCTTGAAGCAGAGTGTCTCTCCAACTCTGGAAGCTTGCTATCTTCTGGCTAGGCTGGCTAGCCAGGAAGCTCCAATCATTCTTCTGTTCTGAGTCCAAACTCCCGACTCCCAGAACTATGTACAGGCATCTGTAGCTGTGGTCAACTTTGTATATGAGCCAGGAATACAAACTCAGCTCTTCAAACTTATGTAGTGGCATTCTCACCCGCTGGGCTTTCTTCCAGCCTCAGTCAGGTTTCCCTCAACTCATTTGACAGTCTGACAATACTTCATTTGCCTCTTTGGAATAATGAAACCATTACAAACTCGAGAAGAACTTCTGTTGAGACAGGGGCGTCTTGTGTTGTGACGACAAGCACAAGGAGCCTGAGGACAGCGAAGACATGTGTTGTCTGTGAAGCGGAAGGCATCCATTGGGTTAGCTTAGCTTACGCCATGGCCAAGCTGAGCATGTGCGTGGTTTAAAGAGAACTGTGGAAATGCTTCAAATCTGACCTCCTTTGGTGGAAAAGGGGGACATCTCACACCCTGCTGCCGAATCTCAGCTGCTCTTGGATCATGCATGTTGTCAGCAAAGCGTAGAGGGTATGCTTGGGAAAAACCTCCAAGAATAATGCATAACTCACAGGAGTAAGATATAAAAATCTTTTAACCCTTCAAAGGGGAATTGGACTTGGATTGATATGTATATAACAAGAAGGGTCAAATCACCCACTCCACATAAGCCATTTCTCTCCCCCACAGGAAGGAGAAACATGTCTTCTGCCCACAGAGAGATAATGGCATAAGAAGGGCAGAAAGACTGGTTTGACTTTGCCAAACTTTCAGGAGAGGGATAGATGTTTCCAGAGAAATTGCATTGCCCTTGAAATTTACTGATGCTTAGATGCCTAAAACATCCCTAGCCCCCCATCTCACGAATTCATCCATTCTAGCTATGGGAGTTCTGATTCCTTCAAATGATGCCTTGAACTCCGCCCCCCCCCCCCAGATTAACCACCTTAACACAGCCCCAGAAGAAAAGGTCAAGTTTCAGGCTTCTTCTGTGTTGAGGAATTTACTTTCAACGTCTTGACAGAAGCCAGAGGTCTGCCTTGCAGCGAGGGAGATGAATGCAGGAGGAAATTCCGCCTGACAAATGCCAGTCCCACCTGTGTGGGTTCATAAGCAAGGCTGCAGCCCAGCCAGCAATCCTCTGGTAACTGTCGTTTCCCTGCAGCCAATCAGGTGCCTGGGAATTATCCCAATAAAAAGGAAAAAAAAAAAAGAATACAGCATGTTGTTTATCAGGCAGCCAATTAGAGAGCCTCTGCAGGAGAAGGTGAACTGGAAACCAGTTCTTACAAAGGAATCAGGGCAGGGCCAAGCCAGTATGGGCCTGGAGGGAATTGAAGAAACTAAGTGGTGGCTGGCTCCTAGGAGGACCAGATTTGGAGAATGTTAGAAGTTGGTAATCTTTCACTGTTTCTAAGGACAGCAGGGTGTGAACAGGAAGTCTCCTAACCCATCTAATCTTACCTAAGCAGTCTCTTGTGGCCATGAGACCAAGGCTCATATACTGTGTTGCTTGGTTCCAAAAGCGTAGTTAGCATTAGATGTCTTGAAAATTTAGCAAAAATAAGTAGCTAACAAAAGCTAGTTGAAGTCAACAGTATCCTAAGTTTATTGGACATCTTGACTTTTTTGTTAATTGGAGTAACAGAACAAATAGAACAATGAGGTCTCGTTATTTTGGAAAAATAGAAGCATTTTTGGGGTTCATAACAAAGGTTTTCTATTATGCATACAGTAAATGTATAACATGCATGTTCATTGAAATGTATTAAATGCTTTCCAATTGCACTATAACCAGTTGTCTATTTCAAAATACAAGTCAATCACTAGGTACCAGGACCTTCAGTACCGACATGGGTTAGCAGATGGCATCTAAGCTCATGTCAGGGACTGTAGCTCAGATTTACATCATTGTTTTGACCTTTCTGTATGGAGGTGTCTGAAAATGCAAAAGGTTTTAAACCACTAATTGCTTTTAATATTTTAATGCTAAGTCAATCAATGATATATAAATTATCATTGATATTATATATATATACATTATAAATCAGTGACATATGAGACTTGGTAAGGCCATAGGAATGGAGTTGAAGTGTATTGATGGACAGGATGGCAGCCACCAACGAGAAATGTAAATGCTATCTGTGAAATACAAAGTCATATTATTGTCAAATGTAGACATGGTTCAAATCCAGCATACCAGGGCTGGAGAACTGCAGAGTGAGGAATCACAGACCTCTAGCACAAGTCATCTGAGAGTCTGTCTGTGGACAGCTAAATGCTAAACTTGTTAGTCACCCCTGCAGTTGTATGAGGCAGTAGTCTGCTACAGGGAGACACGAACAGGAAGTGCAGCGCTGTTTCCCTTATCCCCTGTGTATAGTTTATGTCTCTGAAAGAAAACAACTTGGCTCTACTCATGTTATAGACTTAGTTCTTCTGTCTCTCTCTTACTTATATTCTTTCGTTGTGAGACTTGTTCCAATAAAAGCTGTCAAGTCATTTTTAATAAGATGATTAAGAATTTGAGTCTAAGGGACCCAACTCTGAGTTTCCATGAGACAACCCTCAGAGACCAATGTACAGAACATTAAAGTGATTGTGCAGGTGACTGAGTCCTTTATTTTATTACTTTAGTACTGACATAAATTCTACACACAGGAGAGAGAGAGAGAGAGAGAGAGAGAGAGAGAGAGAGAGAGAGAGAGAGAATTACCTAATCATATCACACATGCTCATTGCCTACAAGTTATTCCAATACCTAAAACAACAATCTGACCTACGTGCTTTTTGGTTTAAATATTCACAAATAACCTCATTTCAAATAAAGGATCCCACTTCTAAAAGGAAGTCATTCACTTCAATAAACATTTCAGAGGATATAAAAAGTTGCCCTCTCAGCAAGTCTGACCATTACCCAAGTAAACTCACCAAGAATCAGTTGACTAGCTAATCAATGGAGTAGTTGGTTTATGAGAGACACGCTGTAGTCAAACTGGATCTCCAATTTAAAGTACTACTTTTGCCAGTGACCTTGACACTCAGCTTCGCCTCTCTGAGATTCAGCTCCTGTTTCTTTAGACACAGAGGTAAGTGATTCTTAGTGTCTCAGGTTTAGGCTCCAGTAGAGAGGATGTCACTGTGAAGTGCTTAGAAATGGTGAGACACAGCACCCTG
Source organism: Alexandromys fortis (assembly GCF_014885135.2). Lineage (NCBI taxonomy): Eukaryota > Metazoa > Chordata > Mammalia > Rodentia > Cricetidae > Alexandromys > Alexandromys fortis. Next base: position 5,081,674 of record NW_026067918.1, on the reverse strand, counting down.
TCAATAAATAACAGCTACAGCGCTGCCATTTAGTACTCTTAACAGCCTGCCAGAGAACAGCACAAACAAGCCTAGTGCAATCAAAGAAGTGGTTTTCCATGTCTTCTGCCCAGAGCAAATGGAAACCTGAGGGTCCCTACTCTGTCCGGAGACACCGCCTAATGGGACCTGTCAATCCGAAGATGGACTGCGATACTGCAGGTTACACAGAAAATTTCCGATGTATCTCACTTCCAAAAGACAATACTGCCCAATTAGCATGTAACAAATGTCAACTCTGGTTATTTCTGAAACCGACAAGCCCCCTGCCTTCCCGTCTGCCTCCTGCCTGGCTGTTTCCCTTCTTCCTTTCCTCTCTCTTTCCCATAGTACTCTCTCCGCACCCGGTTCCCTTTGAGTGACACCGGGGACAATTTCGGTTGCATTGCTTCCTGAAAATCGGTTATTTTGAAACACGAGGAGACACGGGGAGATAAACACCACCTACCTGCTCTGTTGTGGTTGGCCCCGTGCCAGCTGTGATGCAATTGCGCTGGAGTGTCATCAATAGCAGGTTCTTTTCCTTTAAGCGTCTTTGCTCTTGCATATCTTTGGAAATCAGAGATTTCTCCGCTGACCCCCCACCCACCCTGAAGCAATTTGTCGAAAACTCAAAGGATGGCATGATAGACAACCAAACAAAATAAAACCTCCTCCTATTTAAAAGAACAGAGAACAAGAGTCTGTGGTGTTAAAACGTACTATGTTTGAAGTTGCATGTCCTGGTTGCTAGTCCCTAGTATCCTGAAGATACCCCTGAGAGTAGTTTTTTTCTCAGGACTTAAGGTTCACCATTTAAAAAATGCCCTCTGAAGGTCTCTTATATTTAATATTCTATGAGCCTGTGTTGAAAATGGAGATACTGAGTGGTGATGAAAATCTAGTCTTCCCAGAAAGGATGCCAATGAGAAGTGATCCAAGCCAACACATGCATCACTGCTGTTTCCCTATCTGTGCTGCTGACCCTTGACTTTCCAATGTTCCCATTGCTGCAGACAGAAAGAGGTCTGGGCAGTGCCTGACTGACATCACACCAGGAAATAATTTCTTCTCTCACAAGCAAAGTTGCTTTTGTCAAAACAGAAAGCACAATCACCTTACCACTGAGCTCCTTCTGTGACCCAACACCAAGAAAATGCAACAGAAACATGAAAGGGGGTGCAAAAATTCACCACTTTTCTATTAAGAGTATTGTTGTGTGGGTCTTTTTGCCTTTCCATAGTTTGCTGTGGTCACCTTTCAGGCTCCTCTTGCTTAGCAACCATGTATTCACACTTGCGTGCGCGCGCACACACACACACACACACACACACACACACACACACACACACACACAGGGAAAAGTCCTAGTCTAGTAAGAAGCCAGCTTTTCTGCTCTCACTGTTTACCACCAAGGACCTGACATAACTTTCACTAAGGAATTGGAAGAGGCTAAGGATTAAGACACAGAGCCGGCATCAGCTATATAAAGTTCACCTGGGAGACCCCAGTCTGCATAAGCAGCTCAGGGACCAGGTGAAGAGGAAAGACCACAAAGTGACATGGAAAGGTATATCCATTTCAAGATGGGAATCCAAGGATAAAGCAACTGCTCAAGGTTTTTTTTTTCTTTTTTTCTTTTTTTTTTAGAAAAAGGTCCATGGATTAAGTACGTTTACAAACTTTCTGGAAGGCAGGAGAATTTGGACAGAAAATGGTAGGATGAAGGAAAGAGTGTTTGGAGTTAAACTTCAGAAACAACAAACAATCTCGAACCAGGACGCCCAGAGAGATAGTGAGGAGATATTGAAAAGATTCACTGTGAGGGGACCAATGTAGATGAACGCTGAAGGCCAGAATGTAGAGAACAGGGACAACAAGATGGATAGTCACATAGGCATTGGGTTAACAATGGGAACTTAAAATATGTCAGGTAGCTACCATGCAGGTAGTAACATGCTTGACTCCATCTTGCATTCAGGTCTCAGGTCAGACACTGTCATGGCAGGAAGTTCTTGTCTTATGACTTAGAAGAAAGCAGCCACTTACACTCCTAAGTCCCTCTTCATCTTGTCTTGTATTATTCTGCTTTGTTCAACCAATCAAAGAAGTTACTACCTAGACTTATTTATATTTGTGGCTTTTGTTGTGTGTGTGTATAGGTGTTTAGGTGTATGTGTGTGTTTGTTGGGCGTGCTGCAGGTATACTTACATGGGCATGGAGGTCAGAGGTTTTCCTTTGGTGTCATTAGCAGGTGCTATTCAACTTGTTTTTAGAGACAGGGTCTCTAATTTGCCCTGGAACTCACCCATTTCGCTAACTAAGTCTGGAAGCCGGCAAGCAGCAGGGGTCTATTTCTCTCGCTACCTCCTCAGAATGGGGGTTGTGAGTATAGCACCATCCCTGGATTTTTCGTGTGGGTTCTGAGGATTGAATTCAGGTCCACAAGTTTGTGTGGTAAGCAGTATACTGACAGAGTCGTCTCCCTAGCTCCTACTTTATTTCAACGTATTCCTTGTATTGTAGAGCCTTCTAGTAAGAGAAGACCTGGCTCTGACTGCTAACCAATCAATCAGATGGATACATTGCTTAATAGGTGATTTTGAAGGAACAGGTGGATGAAGGAGCTAAAAACACACTTAGTACTCCATCAGCTTACTGGGAGCCTCGGCTTAAGATATATTCCTTTTCTTTTCTTTGCTGTATCTGGTAAAAGGAGAATAGCATGGTTTTGATAATAAAACCCAGCTGTAGCCAGCGTGAGTTAGCAGCACCCACTCCTGTAGGGACCTCTACACTCATAGCAATATCTCTTCCAAATGCTGTTGGTACATTCAGACTTCTCATGTCTTCCAAAACCACATGGATGGGGAACGTTAAATCCGGGGGTGAGCACGTCTGTGTGATTTCCTCCATTCTACAAGGGTTTGGTGACTTCTTCCCCCCAGGCCACAGATTAGCTTAACAATTGCAAACCAGCTTTAGAGGTTTCTTCCCTTCACAAGGGGGAAAAAATGGTAGCATGTTAGAACAGGCTAGACTTGGTGAAGGTTCCTTTGTTTCTCATCTTAAACTGTTCGCCTGGTCTCTATGTACCCTCTCTCTTACAGAGCTATAAAAGGAGTCACATTAACACTCACACTTTAGGATCTACAGGTTCTAAACGAATGGATTTAAAGAACACAGTTTGCGAATATTCGAGGGGAAACTGGGAGCCCTTGAACATCACAGACATTTTACGGTCCAGTTTCCATAATTGTAACAGTCATTTCTGTACAAGGGACCAAAGCATTTTAAGTATCACAGGGATTCTTTTCAGTGTTTAGGAAATGTCTGTAGATTATACACAAAGAGCATATGAGTTTGTTACTGAGACTTGAGGACTTTTCCAGTTTGGGGATTCATGGGGCATCCCAGGATCAGTTGCTGTTGCAAATGAAGGGGGTGGCGATTACGTGTGATATTGACGTTTGCATTTCTTTTATCCCGGATGAACACGGGAATCAAAGGATGTTATGTTCTCTCCTGTTCTGATAGCTAAGATTGGTGTGTGTGTGTGTGTGTGTGTGTGTGTGTTTTAATACAGAGTCCCACAGGAGAGAGGGAACATGCGGTGTAAATAAGCAACCAATTGACTTAGCAAGTCCTGATTCAGCTGGCCGCCGCTGGTTTTAGTTTGGAGAACCACTTTCCTTGTTTTGATTTGAAATGATGCCACCAAAACATTGTGCTTTGCAAAACAGAACAAGCCAAATGAGCCTCCAAGTGTAAACAGCACTCTTGTTTGGGTGAGTTGTTTTTCTGAGGATCTGAATTAAACCAAATGTAGACCTTTGAAAGCACATACAGGGTCCCCTGAATTGCTAACACTATATTATAGTCTTCTGATTCTCTTCTGTCTGAGAGAGGCTATGGTTTTCATGTTGTCTAAAACAAAAATAGTTGTCACACACAGAGAAACATAACTTTAGAGCCTTTGGTGATAGCAGAAGACACTGAAGTGTTCTGTTGGTTGTGTGATTTTTATTTATTTTTTTATTTTTTTTTTTCCAGCTTCTCCGCAACCTGGGTTAGAGCCAGCCAGGAAGAAACGAGTGGAGTGCCATTGCTGAAGAGAGCCAGGTAAATTCTTAGCATCCATTTGTGGGAAATAAGTGAGGTCTGTGCTTTCTCACCCTGAGGATACTTCACCTAAGCGCCTTTCTTATGCCTCCCCTCACTCAGTGTGGCGTTTCGTGCCTTGGCAAGCCATTCTTCGTGATGGCAACAGGGTCTGAGGTCGGAGTCACTGGCTGGGACATGACTTTGTTGTTGGCTGTGAGAAGGCAAGCTGTGAGCAACAAGCCCAGGCACGGACCTTTTCAAAGCAACCCTGCTTATCTTTCCTCTATGTGTGTAAAATAGAGATAGCCTGGTGCTTTTAGCACGTTTATCAAATCAGCTTGTGTCTAGACAGCTGGAAGGACAGGAAGTTAGTCCATTTTACAAAAACCCAATACAAGTTCTGCTTTCTTACTTCCTGCAAGGAAAAAGAAAGAAAGAAAGAAAGAAAGAAAGAAAGAAAGAAAGAAAGAAAGAAAGAAAGAAATTCACCTAACAACCACCTATGAAATCGAGTCTCAAAATGAGGTGCTGCAAGAAGCCATGCCTTTCCTTCCTTTATGGACGATCACCCTCAACCCTCCACCTCAAGGTGCATCACACACAGTCAGCACAGAGATCTTGGTATCCTCTTGTAGGAAGTGCTGGATGTGTGTCTCTATCTGAGACAGGCAAGGGAGTTCAGGTGACAGCATTTTAGGGTAAGTTTTCGTTCATTTCCTGTTATTCTGGAAGATGAAGTTACTTTAATGCTTACTATGCAGACAGATCAGAGCCCTGAGGAATGTTGCCTCTAAGCCCCTGGTAGATGACAGTCAAAGATGGTCCCGAGGCAGTTTGTGCCCCTACTGGGCTTTAGGGGCCCACAAAATATTAAACAAGACTAAAAGGTAAGATGAATATGGTGGCACAGATATTGTAACAAAGAACTTGGGGGATCGAGGCAGAACTATCACAAGTTTGGGACTAAACTGGGCTAAATGCTTTTCCTAAAGACAAAAGAACAAACACTAAAGAAATCGAATTATTGTAACAAATTTTTAAAAATTGCATATTCCTATGGGAGTCAATGCCATCTCTCCGGTCCTTTTGAAAATACGTACATTACTAATAGCATTTGAACTTCCTCTCTCAGAGCTGTTCTTAGATTCTCAAGTGTACAGCTCCAGTACGGAGGCATGTGAGGGCAGATTTCAGTTTGGCAGCGGCCTATTATCTTTCTCAGCTGGGGGATCCCCCTTGGATCTCCAAACGGGCTGTGACTGTAAAATCATGAGACTAGCATTTTTATCTGGATAATGACCTGTTTCCAGAAAGATTTTGAACTTGGCCACACAAGGGTCTGGTTTATTCAGCCTATCTGGCTGACATCAACACAAAGACCTCCTCAGTTTGGAAGTTGAGTACTTACTAGATGGGACCATATGCAGCTTGACTATGCCATGGCTTATTTATATAGAGAGGTAGGAAGCAGCACCCTATGCTAGATGATACTCTTTTGCTATGGGGAAAGGGGAATACAAAGGAGGAAATGAATATGAGCAGTGGAGAGTTTTGATAATATGGGAAGGGGAGGGATGGGTGATTCTCTGGGTATTGTTCAATCAGATCATCTCAAGCAATTCGTTCGTGACTTGGAAAATGGCCTACATGATGGTTAATTTTATGTATGTGCCTAGTTATGGTCAACTATTACTCTATGGGAAGATATTTAGAAATGAGTTTAACATTTAAATTGATAGGATGAGCCAAATAGATGGTATTCCCTAATTCAGGTTGAGCTCATCTAGCTGACGGAGTGTTGAGATAGAACAAACATGCTTGCCTTTCCCTACATGACAGGCAATTCCTTCTGACTGTTTGCCATCTAGTCTAGGACATCAGGTTCCTTCTTGCCAGAAACCTTGAATTGAAATCTTGGCTCTTGCTTAACCTCAAAGGCTGCTGAACTCCAGTGTAGAACTACCTGTAAGTTCTTCTTGCTTTCTAATGTGTAGACTTCAAATGTTGAGAACCATCAGCCTGGTAATTGCACGTTCCAGTGTTTATTAAAAAAAATCTATGTGTATATGTATTAAAGATACAAGTAGACAGTCACACATATGTACATGCACATACACACATACCATATACAAGCTTGTATGAGCGCACATGCATGCACGCTTGCGCGCGCACACACACACCATTTGTTTGATTTCTATAGCAAACCCTGATTAATACGTTTGAGTATTCATAACGCCTTTCTAGTCTAGGTTTTTCTGACAGTTCTCATCATAAATCTCCATCATGGTTTTAATCCATCTTGACAGAAGAGAACTTCTAATCCAAATCAGATGGTATGGGGGGGGGGTGGTGAGGAAACGCAGCTAGGCCTGCATGCAGATTATAGTGGCTGTGTGCCAGCGCCCAAGGCTCTCTCGGATTAGCACAATCAGCAGGTGGCTGGGGAAAGGACGTCTGAACGGGAAGAATCCTTTCCTCCTCAGCCCCGCCCCCTGCACCTCTATTCTGTTGGGGGATCATTACAGATTTTTAAACTCTAACTCTGGAAACGAATGCAGCTGCTCTTTCTAATTGTGAAAGTGAGTTAAAGGGAGGTTGTTGTGGCCCTGCAGGTGCAATCACGAGCTGCGTGTAATTAACCTCATTTCCATGTGAATGTCCCTGGTTTACCCACTGCTCGCCGAGCTCACCCGGTGATCAAGACACTTACAGTCAATCCAATTAGATAGAGGTTCCCACACTTAGAGGAGAGCAAGAATGGCTACGGGGAAGGCCTCTCTCAAGAAGGTCTCTAGTTAAATGTCTCAAAATAAACAACTGTGGCCTAATTAATTGTACCACGGGCGAAAGGAGCACACCAAGAAACTACTTACATGTCTGAAGCCCAATCGGAGGGAGCTGCTTAATAGAATTTCCTTTTGTTCTCACTTGCACCGGCTGGGAGATGGGTACTGAGAGGGAGGGGGAGGAGCTTATGCCTCTTCTCCATTGTCTCTTTTTACTGAAAACTCAAGTATAGTCAGTGAGTTTAGTGAGTTTCTTTTGATTCCTCTTTAGGTGCCGAGAGGGGTGGGGCGGAGGGAAATCTAAATTCTCAAAGCTTGACCGTCAATCATTATTCTTCATCAGTTTCCTTCCCAACTCTTCTACTACCTGTTCTAGAAGTGTTCTTTTTTAATCCGAGACGATATTTTAGCAGAACAGAATGATTAATAAGTGTAATCTGAGATTGTGTTCGGGAGTTTGAGTCTTTGCCGTTCTCCCTTTTCTCATGAGATTTTCCAGTTCTCCACTCCTTTAATGGCTCTCTTTATCTAAATTGGGGAGGGGGATCTTCCTTGGGGCAGCACTAGATTTTTAGGCTCTACTGAATTTGGGGTTCTTATCAACTGAAGGACTCCCAACACAACGTTTCTTTCAGTAAACAGCTATGTTTTAAAAAAAAAAAAGAAAGTGAAAGAAAAAAAAAAGGAAAGGAAGAAAACACCACAGCCAATCCAAATATCCAAGAATATTGGTTTGTTACTGCTTGCTTCAAGTCCAGAGGTGGAAATCATAGGACTTCATCTCCTTCACTTCCTCTGCCCAGAGCTGTGTGGATGCCAGGGCCTTTGCTCATTACAAACGTGTTCAACGTCTAATGAGGAAAACAGATATGGTTGGACATTTGGAGTTTCTGGCTAGTGATTTGAATGTGATGGTAACAAAATTGGCCTAAGACCAACCCCAAAGACTTGTTTATGGGGTGTGTGACACCCAAGGTAAGCCCAGCTGGGGGAGCTGGGGCTCTGTTCTGTCCACAAGGAGGACTTTTTAGAAGAACACAGTCAGTACAAATTTCTCTAGGTTAGTCTTTGAAAGACAGAAAAGCAAGAGAAAGAAGTGTTGGCAAAAAAAAAAAAAAAAAAAAAGAGAGAGAGAAAGAAGAGGGGAATCAGCTGGAGTGGGAGGGAGAAAAGAGAGGGGAATGGGGGTGAATCGAACAATCAAAATGCTTTGGATACCTGCATTAAAAAGTCATGATGGCATCTAATCCTGTATATAGTTAATGCATGTTAATAAAAATCAATAAAATGAATCACAATGCTTAGACATTTACCTAGGCAAAGCAAAATAAAAAAAATAACAACCCCCCCCACTACTGCGTGTGTATGTATGTGTGTCTTTTCTAGTATTGATGGTGTATCATGAGGTAGGTAGCTAAAAAGGAACTCAGGTGACATGAAACAATAGAATAGAGAGACACAGCAAGACACAGCCCTGGATGATTGGTGTCAGAATAATGCTGCCCCAAAATAATAATAATCAGCTGTGTATGCCCTGAACTGCATGTGAGAACTTCAGTGTCTGGCTGACTACAAGTCTGTAACCTGCTGTTGAACCCGCCCCTTTGTTCTGTGTGTGGGAATATGTTTCTGTAAGGCAAGCCAGGGCAGGTCTCTAATGGTTCTTGTAGAAACATTTCAGGGTGACTGCAATTTAGGAAAGTCCAGTCTCCCAGCCAGACTCTGGAGCACACAGTCTACTGCAAGAAAAAAATAATGGAGTTAAGTACCTAGCTCAGTACCTCAGTTTCCCCTTCTCTGTCAGCTGTCCCTTTGTCTCTCCATAGTAACCCTCCTTATATTAGCCAACTCAACTCTCTTGTCTTCTGGAGAAATGTATGATGCCAGAAACGCGTGTCTAATTTAATTGGATAATCCTTGTCAGGGGAAGGTTCCCCATGGAGGTGCAAAGGTATTCCGCACCAGGAACCATGACTTGGGACTTCAGCCACAGTGAGTGTGAGGTCCAATTTCAGCACATACTAATTACCTTCATAAACTAGGTAGGCGGTCATGTGAGCATACATGGTAGATATAAGACAGATTCTGTCCGTAGCCCATGTGAGGCCCTGCTTGGGAAAACATCACCTAGGCATCAGGTCTCAGTCGGTCCTACTATTTCTTTCCTAATCCATAATTGCTAATTCACTTAAATAAAAACAATATTTGGTCTTCCAGGTGCCAACCTAAGTAAGCTATTGCTTTACTTGGAGTGACTGAAAAACATAGTTACGCAACATGCATGGACATTCCTCCTCCTTCACAGATTGCAGTGAAACTTTGGAAAATGATTTGCTTTTTGAAAACCCAAGTCTGTACTTCTAATGGAGAACCAGCTAAAATATATATCTACATATGTGTATTCCAAGCTCAGAATTGTGCCACAGAGGTAAAGGGAAAATGATCACGATTTGTACATTTTGCTTTTTGTAGTTATAAAAAAAAAAAAAACCAAGGCCTTATAATAGAATGGTCTATAAATCTATTGTATATGTGCCCTTCATCCAAAGAAACATTCATTCCTATGAAGCAGTTTGCCAAAAACATTTGGTTACTGCTTCCATTAATTAACGCATTTAAAATAGACAACGCATCTCCATTTGCAAATGTGGAGAAAAATCAAAGTTTTATAACTTGTTCCACTTTATCGGACAGTTTGATTTGGAGTCAGGCTAAGAAAAAAACACCAGTGAATGTTTAAGCATGTTTACCAGTCACGCTTTTAGATTTATGCATTTATGCATGCATTTAAATTCTGCACCTCTCCTTGGTAAATAAACTGGGTGTGTAATATGCATATTGAAATCTTTAAAGTCATTTAACTAGAGGACAAGATGCAACTCACTGAAGAAAGAGCTAGGGGAATATATGATTACAGGCATGACCTTTCACTACTGGTTATTCTGGGTTCAAAGTTGCCCAGGGTTCACCCAGCATAGTATCTGTGTTAATTGGTGTCTTGGTCACTGTCCTATTGCTGTGAAGAGAAACCATGTTCAAGGTAACTCTTATTTAAAAATAGCATTTAATCAGGGTTTGCTTGCAGTTTTGAGGATTAGTCTATGATCATCATGGTGGGGAGCACGGTGACAGACAGATATACAAGGCACTGGAAAGTAGTTGAGAGCTTTAGATTTTGATCCAAAGGTAGCAGACCAGAGTGAGAGATGGAGTGTAGCTTAGCATGTTCTTTGGGAACCTCAACGTTCACTTCCAGTGACAAGCCTTCTCCAACAAGGCCACAACTACTCCAACAAGACCCCACCTCCTAATCCTTCCCAGGTGTTCCTTTCCACTGTGAGTGATTATTCAAATATATGAACGTAAGGGGGCCATTCTTATTCAAACCACCACAATGGGCAAGTAGATGGGAGACTTAAAAGCAAGCTGGAGATGTAACTCAGTGGAGGACTTGCCTTGTGAACACAAGACTCTGCACTCAGGTTCTCAGTACTGCAAATAACAGTAGCAACAGCAGAGGAGGAAAAGAGCAGATTACTGCTTGTCTTGCTTTGTGTAATGCTCTAGAGAATGAGGACTAACTCTCCATGTTATACCCAAGTTCAGAGTCAGCTCAGAATGATACAAGCTCAGGTCACCCTGTGGTATGTGATCCCTACCCAACCAAACACATATTGAAAGCAAAGTGTGTATTTTCAGTGTCTAAGCAAGAGATATTTCCAGAGTTATTTGCACAGGCATCTATGCAGAGGAGGAATAGAGAAAAGGAAACAGTGATGAACCCTCCTTACCTGTGCTCCACATGGCATACCAGGAGCTAGAATCTTCCATATGAGTGTAATTCGTCACGTCATTTCACTTACAAACACTATGGCATTGTCCTCATATTTTCAGGACCTTGAGGACCTTGGAAAGATGCTTCCTCTGTACTTCTATATACTATTCTAACAGATGAGGGCTTGTAATACTTTGGAAGCATTAAGAACTTAAAGCTGAGATCATCCATCAGAAAGCCACCATGAGGGTCAGGTTCACTTTAGAGGGAGGTCCTTACTGTCTATTGCAACAAAGGAAAACATGTCACATGACTCTCAATTGGTTGGTGCCTCTTATCAAAACAGACTTTCTACAGTGAGAAGTAAAAATTTAATGTTTTTATTTTTCGACTCAGGGGTTGGTTCAGTTGATAAAATGCTGGCCACACAATGTGAGCTCATTCCTCATCACCCATGTAAAAGTCAGACTAGCAAAATTTATCCTAATTTCTGCACTGGCTGAGTGGACAGAGACCAGAGAATCCCTGGAGCTTGTTGGCCGATCAGTATAAACAGATCCATGAGTTCTGGGGTCAGTGAGAAGCCTTGTATCAGAATATAAGTTGGACAGCAGTGGAAGAAAATATTCAACATCATATAGATTCTATTTAAAATAAATTAGATGAAATATACAATTAAATGAAAACTCCCAGAGGTAATGAATGTTACAAGACCACTAATTTGTTCATTCTTTTTATTTCCATTAAAATTTCTATCTTATTTCTTTTTATACTATCATGGTGTTTTTAGTTGGATTTGTAGTTTCATTTCTTCTAAGTCCTTTTTTTGTTTTTCTCATAAACGAAAATTATACTTCCCCCACCCATTTATTGAAACATTTACTCTTCATGAATATTTTTCTCATCTTTAAATTCTATTCATCCACCTATTTATTTCTATTATTTTGTTCTTGGAGCAGGCTCTCCCTCTCCAGCCCACCCTATTTTTAAACTTATTATCCTCCTTTTTCTGCTTCCTTAGGACTTAGCCATTCGCAGGCAGACACCATCACACCCAGCTTTGATTTATTTTATGGTCAGAAGATTGTGCACAGCATAAGACAAAATTTATAATTGCCATATTTAGACTCTAGTTTAAAACCAATTGAGCATAAGAAAACATATGTGCCATTGGACGGGTATTTTCTTTAACTGGGGGACAATAATAATAGTATTCTGAACTGACTTTATTTGAGATGCTAAATTTTATAGAATTGCATGAAAAGCAACTTACTTGCCAGAAAGCTGCAATATTTTGTTCACCTACAGAATACAAACATTGCACATCCTCTTAAGTCTTAGCTTTCTTTTGTCTCTTGAATTCTTTTTAACATCAGAATTTAAATTTAGTAAGTCTGTGCTATGTATTTTCATATCTCTTTACCCTTTTTGACCTTCCCAGGCAGACTCACGTATCATATTATTACATATTAATGATAATGTTATATCATTAATCTAGAAAAGCCTTGAGCATTTGAATTAGAAATATTTTATTTTTACTTAATTATTTTTTTAAAAACTGTTTTTAATACGAGGTCAGAGAAAAAAATCCTCTCAGTTTTTTGAGGTTTGTCCAGATATCCCCCAGATAAAAGACACTATGTCAGACTGTAGAAGGTAAATCTGTTTCTGTTTGTTCACTATGACATTGCCATCGTTCATTGTCGATGTGACATGATCCCTTGTTATCGAGTCTTGAAGGCTGTTGGGTTTTCTGTAGCTGGACTATTTACATTGGATGAGTGTCTGGTTAATGAAAACACTATTTTGGAAAAGACAGTTTCCTTTCCTAATGCTCCCTGTGTAGCCAGCTTGACAGACATCATGTTTCTCTGGGCATTCAGATAAACAACTGCTACAAACCCTAAGATCAACACACGTCAGAACCCTGGGCAAGGTGAAACTCGTTCATCATCTCCCCTCTCCTTCCGACACAGCTCTTCGGGATCACGTCCTTGCTCAGTAGCTTCTTCCTGTCAGAAAGCATTTATAACTTGCCCATCTCCGAAACTGTCCATATCCTACACTCTGTCTCCACACATTCACACACCCAGTTGTCAGTTCCTCGGCACGCCATCACTGTGTTCAAAAATGTCTTGATTTTTCCCATTTTATCTACATTCTTACTTAAAATAAGTTGTGAATAGACCACATTGTTTGAAAATGTACATTTTCCCCTTCAGAGCCTTCCAAATCTACCAGTGGTATTCAGAGCACTGCCTTACATGATGTTTTTAAATTTGAATGGAGATGGGAAATGTCCATTCCATTTCACTGACAGACTGATATGATAATTACGTTCCTCCCTGTCACCTCGGAGCTGATGGAGCAATCTCATTTACACAATGCAACAGTCAAATGTTTTTTAATTCAAAAAAATCCTTTTAATTAGATCAGAGAGAAATAAAGTGCCTATCCACTGCTTAAGTTACCAGGAAAAGATTTAGACTCATCTTCAGGCTATCATATTCATTATGATAGTACTTTGACCTCTGTCACTCCCAACCTTTATCTCAGCAGATCTGTAAACACTGACAGCTTTTCATTCATTTTTATAGTTGCATGCGGTATACCTTTATAAGAAATTAATTTCTGAGAATTAAATGGCACTGTCAAGATTTAGGCATAATTTATGTCTAATTATAACAACGGAGCTATCATTTAATGAGGCTCATATTATTTGTTGTTTATTGTGATGGACGTTTCATCTCTAATCTCCTTTAATTAACTCCAAGCTTGTGTGTAATGATCGTCTTAGCAAAGAGAACCAATGCAGAGTGGCTGATGAAGACACAATTAGGAAACATGGGTGAATTTCAAGTCTTGATACGTCTGAATTCAAATGCCAGGGTTAGTCACTGCTAACGCACTTTAAAAATAGTACTTTTGCATCCGGTAGTGGCACACGCCTTTAATAGCATACTCAGGATGCAGAGATAGGTTTATCTCTGGGAGTTCGAGGCCAGCATGGTCTATAAAGCAAGTTTCAGGACAGCCAGGGCTACACAGAGAAACCTTGTCTTGAAAAAAAAAAAAACTAATCTATCTATCTATCTATCTATCTATCTATCTATCTATCTATCTATCATCTATCTGTCTATTTATTCTCTACCTATCATCTATCTGTTTATCTATCTATCTATCTATCTATCTATCATCATCTATCATCTATCTGTCTATTCTCTATCATCTATCTGTCTATCTATCTATTATCTATCTGTCTGTCTATCTATCTATCTATCTATCTATCTATCTATCTATCTATCTATCTATTTATCTATCTATCTGTCTGTCTGTCATTTTTGCTTAGGTCTTCTGCAAATAATGTGCAAAGCGAAAGTGACCTTCATTTTATCACTTCTTACCTTGATTTTTCTCCTTGACTCACTCCCATTCAGTCTTCCTGCTCTGGTCTCTCTGGCATATAATCTCTGAAGGTATAGAATTTCACTTTCGAACAAAACAAAATTTATTCCCGCTCCTTATGGCTAACTAGGTTGATAAAAGTTACTTTATATTAGCTATCGAATATAAAGTTCCCTTTGCTTCCTCCAGTGCACAAAATAACAGGGTCCAAATTTACTAGATTTGCAAAGTCTAGTTCTAGCTGCTTCTTTCTTCACGTTTTATGATGACTGGTTGACTTACACACACAGTTAGGAAATTTTGATCTCAGTCCCATGAAATTTGAACTTCCTTTGGGGATTCCCCATTTACCTAAGGGACCAGAAACACATAAAAAGAGAGTTGAGAAGAGATTAACGGCTTTGAAACACTGCCCGAACACTGACTGTCTTTTGCATTCAGTGTGGGTATTCTGTTAAAGCAGAGCTAAACTAGCTGAGCTTAGTTTTCCTTTCAAATGTAGAAAACATCCTAGAGATTGAAAGTGAGAAATGATGCAAGACAGTGCTTCCTACCAAAGACAGTACTCAGGGTACTTTTAAGGTTTTGCTTTTAAATGTGCATGTCCCTCACCTTGGGACCTTATTGAAATATGAACCCACTGAAGCATGTCTAGAGTGGCCCCTGAGAGTGAGCTCTTTCAACTAGCTCCCAGGAAGTCCCAAGGCTACTGGGCAGGTGAGCCAATCCTGTCCTGTGGAAGATTTAATCTAACCCTACCACCCTCAGCATATGGCTCTTCAGTTTTCCCATAGCAGCCTCCTAGTGTTGGGGAATGGTAGGACCTTCCCATGTGATGATGGCCTTCAGTTATTCAAACTATGAACTTCATGTAACTGCTCAAATCAGTGCAGTGAAATTTCATCAGTGAACCTGGAAAGGAAAACAGGGTGGTTATTCCTGCCCAGGGCCCCAGACTGAACTCTGTGAAATGTGTGCTGATTCCTGGGGCCAGGTTTGTCCCAAAGTGATTGTCTATTTTTTTTTCTACTCATTTAAAAAAGGTATCTTGTTGGAGGGGGCCGCTTGTTTGTTCCGGCTGCCCAGAACCGAAATAATCACACAGAAACTATATTATTTAAATTACTTCTTGGCCCATTAACTCTAGCTTCTTATTGTCTAACTCTTATATCTTAATTTAACCCACCTCTATTACTCTGTGTATTGCCACCTGGCTGTGGTTTACCAGGTAAAAATTCCCAGCTTCTGTCTCTGGCAGGGCTACATGGCTTCACCCTGACTCTGCCCTTCTTTCTCCCAGCATTCAGTTTAGATTTTTTTCACCTATCTACCCTATCAGGACAACCCAGTTTCTTTATTTTATTTCATTTTTTTTTTTCAGGATAGGTACTTGAAACCAGTTTCTTTATTAACCAGTGTTATTCACAGCATACAGAGGGGAATTCCACATTAACATCTCTTAGATTCTGGTGTTCTCATCCCTGGACAAAACTGATGTTGTTGTTCTCTCCAAATATGGCCCATGTGATTGAGCCTATTCAAAAACCATTCAAGATCAGCCTAACAGGGATATTTGAATGAAAAACAACAACAACAACAACAAAAACCTTAGCGTTCATACTTATCAGTGGGTGATTATTGGAGCCCAGCCTTGTGCAAGGAGACAACAGCTTTTCCCTGGAAGGCTGCACACCAGCACCTATATTGCAGTGAATGATAAAATCTCTGTTTGACACATTGGTTTTAACTATCAGTGCAGCGGGGCACTGGTCAAACACTAATGTAGAGATTGCTGTTACACTACTTCAGAGGTATGTTTGACATTTGCGATAAGATGATGCTGGGTAACAGAACTTATTTTTGATTATGTACATGAACCTTTTGCAGTCAGTTGAAGGACATAAGGAAAAGGTGGGCTTTGCTGAACTGGACAGGGTTCTGGATTGTAACCCTGAAATTTGCCTAAGTATTCAGCTTGCAGACAGCTCCATGGTTTTCAGGCTTAAGACTGTGACATCATTATGTTTTTAACTTTATTTCTTGACAGCAATTTTATCTGAAGACTTTTGTTTAGTCACCTCTTGCAATTATGTGAGCCTATTTATTAGAAATAAACCTCTGGCATAGACTCGCACTAACATGCACAAGCACACATGCATTATAAACACATACCTGTTGGGAACACATGCGTGCATATCATACACATACACACATGGACATACACACACATCATACCCTTTTGATAACTTAGACTGTTTGTCTCATTAGTCTAAGTGTGAATTGACTCATAAATGACACATTGACTATTGTTTCTTCAAAACAAATACCTACTGGCATCATTCTCAAATTCTACCCACAGTATCCAGGATGTTTAATTATCCTAAAATCTCTAAAGAGATAAAGAATCAAGGTTCTTTACTATTTCCTACAATATAGATAAAGGCCATTGCATCATCTCTACAACCCCCAATGCTAAGATATCTCCACAGAAGTCCACCTTTAGGATGTGTTCAGAAATTTTGGGAGAGTGACTTGTACGGGGAAGATAAAACTGTTCTCAGATTGGAAAGTCAACTGGACCAGAGTATCAGCAAGTATAGGGTATTGAGCATAAGAGGTATCACTGTTTAGTGATGGAAGGAGCAACTTAACAATGTAGCGGGTAAGACTGGCTTGAGCTATAGCAGAAAGGCTTGGAGTTTAAACTCACAGGAGCTGGTAGAGACTTGAACACATAAAACCTGGCTAAGCAAGTGCCTCAACAAGCAGGCCTAAAAAAGATGTACTGATAAAGAGGAAATCCAGACTCATTAGATCATCTTGCCCATCTTCCTTCAGGCAATCTGCCCCTAGATTTGCTGCATCTACTACCTGTGAAGACCTTCTCCTTCATGACTGTGCAGAAAAGTATCTTGTGACAGTTGAGCCTTCTGAGACAGTATGATTGTACATGAAGGTCTTTATTTGGTAAAGTTTTACCTGGTAACCCACTCGGAATGATGTTATGGAAATGAATACCTTAAAATATATGTGCATGTATGTATGCGTGTATATATGTGTGTGTGTGTGTGTGTGTGTGTGTGTGTGTGTGTGTAAAACACAGCCCCATTTGGGCTTTTTAAAACCACTACTTCCTGCATCTTATGACTAAGCCTACGCAATTAAGCCAACATCACTTTTTCCACTCCACCCAAACTTTGTAAAAACCTGTTGTAATTTTTCCTTGATTCATTTGCTCTTTTGTATTTCTTTTTTCAGTTCCTTCAGACTAATGATTTCAAATGAAAGACTTTCCAATCAATTGGTGACCCAATGATTAACTGATTCTTTTAACGCTGTAAAAAGAGAAATCCATTACATGCTGGGGGATGAGGCAAAGGAGGGAGGGAGTCTCTTAACAGCAGTATGCTATATTTATAGCTTTGGGCCTTGGCTCCCGAGGAGGTGGTGGAGGTGGTGGGTGGGAGCCATGGTGGTGGTAAATGATACTCATTTGTAAGCATCAGCAATATTCACCAAGAAAAATAAAGAAGTGATTTGTGGAATCCATTAAGTTATAGGCATGAGTAATAACTTGAGAGTTAGCAGCATGGGCCTTTAACAGGTTTTTGAGTTTTAAAATGCAGTATGCATTGCAATTTTCAGGGCCTGTGTCCTAAATGGTAAGACATATGTCAAAAGCTGGTTCGTAAAACAAAACATTCAAACTGAACTTTATTCACTTTGGCTTTGTCTTACCCTTTCTCTTTTATCCAGAAATGAATCAATCCACTAACATTTTCAGAGACTCAGCTTTGGCCCAGCAGCAGTCTAGTAGGGAATATGGAAGAAACAAGGCTTATCTATCTATCTATCTATCTATCTATCTATCTATCTATCTATCTATCTATCTATCTATCTATCTATAAAACACAAGCCCTCAGGACTTAAGATAGTTCTCTGGGGGCCAACCTTTCCTTTCCTACTGTTTCTGCAAATATCTCCTAACTCATTAACCAAAGTCTTCACATTTGTGGCTGCTCTACTTACCAGATACAAATGTAAGACAGCTGTATTTATCTAGCGACCAAACTGTCCTTGTATTCTTGATGACGAATGCATCCCACAGTCTTTTTCTAGATGAGACTACTGTAAAGTTAAAGGATGTGTCTGGCACCTCTTCAAATAATGGTGTTGTCTACTGATTATTTCAATCCAGTATAGATTTGATACTGGATTCAATGCTTTAGATAGTGATGATAAGAAACCCCTACTCTTTTTTTTTTTTTCTTCTGGCCTCATTTCACGGGGCTAACAGGTATTTGTTTTCATAATAGCAGAACCAAAGGACAATCATTGACACAGCCTTTGAGGGAGTGGCCAAGTTCCTACAAGCCATATCCACTTTTTTTGGCATACACTGACATGTAGCCCACGAAGACACCAGCACTTTAGAAGATTAAATGATACTTCACAGTGAAAACTGTTCCAGAGTCTTTTTCCCAGCATTCGATTTTTCATGGCCAATACTCTTCTATTCAACTGTCTGGCACCATGGCCCATGTATGGTTACAGCCCCAGACTGTGGCAAAAGTATCAGCTATTTTACGTTTTCTTTTAACATAAAATCTCGGAGATCTTTGTAATAGTGATACCTTGGAGGAATGAGCGGGCTTCCATCCAAAGTTTCAGAAAGTTGTATTTCTAGAATGATAAAATCATATTTTTAGGAACTGAAATCGAGTCGGTTATCTCCCAATTCTCATCTTTCGCTCTGCCTCCTGTGTCTTTGCTGTCCCTTCCATTCCTTCTTTCTGAACGCACTGGCCATCGAAGACCGACTTAGCAAGCGAGAATGTTCCCTCCGTAAGGCTGCCACAAGTGTGGGCAACCTCTGCTGCCAGCCCAGTCCCAAGGCCAGGGTAGTCTCGAGTTTCGCTGACATTTGCAAACCTTTGGGTATTTGTAGACGGAGCTATGATTACAGATGGAACTCATTTGATATGTGGTCACTAGTGTCCCAATCTGGCAGAGTAGCTGATGTTTAGCTTTGTGTGGGACTTGGGAGGGAGTACAAAGGAGAAATTGCAAGCCCTGTCCTGAGTGGGGGCGGGGGGGGGGGAACCTCAGGTGAATTTCAGTTGTCGTGAGTCACATAGCAAACCTTTGGCCAAAATCCTTATGATTTCCTCTTTCCTAATTTATGATCTCTTTCCTAATGGCGATTTATACTTTGGATTTTCAGTTTGTCCTGCAAAGGCCCCCCGACTTCCAGCACCACTCCCTTGCATCTTGAAGGGTAGAGACAGATGGTTTTGGGCAATCAAAGTCCATCAGAATATCATGTTGACTCAGTGACACAATGCTGTTTTACGTGGTGTCTCTGGCCAAAGCTTCCATGGGAGAAAATGA
Organism: Alexandromys fortis; assembly: GCF_014885135.2. Classification (NCBI taxonomy): domain Eukaryota; kingdom Metazoa; phylum Chordata; class Mammalia; order Rodentia; family Cricetidae; genus Alexandromys; species Alexandromys fortis. Next base: position 5,062,194 of record NW_026067918.1, on the reverse strand, counting down.
TAACTAGCTCTAGTTTTCCTCTTAGCTGTGGGAGTTTAGGAGACCACTCTCGCCACCATTACTCAATAATCAGGGTTGACAGCGTTCTCGGAGGCTAATAATGACACTTTTCTTACGTCAGGTAAGTATTTCAACTTGGAGGCCTCATTTTATAAATGGATGGACTCCAGAGTAAAGAAATACTTTATCAAAGTCAAGTTCAGGAGTATCTTGAGTTTCTATTAAGGAAGAGCAATGAGGGGAGCCCTGAGAGTCTACGCAGGAGTGCCTTCTTGTCATGACTCCCGCATGTAGAGATTTTGAACTGTCAGCAGTGAAAGAAATAGCTGTAATACTTATTCTTCTTCAGTGGAATCCTCCTTCCATGAATTCTGGGCCAACCATTAGCAAAGTCATTCACATGCTCGGAAGAAGGGGACACCCTGATTCCAAATGTCACTGGGTTGAAGCTGTTCATTAAAACATTTTTCTTTTCTTTTCTGTCTAATTTGAGGTTTTGTCTCAGATTATTTCTTATGTCAGAGGTATAAGAGCTAGCAGGCAAAAGGGACTATTATTGTATGCTAAGATCTCAGGCCTGGGTGTGGCTTTAAAGTGCTACCTCCAGACAGCAGCAAGGTGCCAGGCTTCAAGTATCAGGACTGGCAAAGCTGTGTATACAAAGCAGAGACTGTCTGTGTTTTACTGCCCTGGACCGGCTTTTCTGTCGCCCTTGTTTTACCTTCCTTGCCAATGTACAACGTACTCTAGTTCTGATGTCCCCACTAGATCCTTCCTCTCTTCCTGATAGCAAGAGGAACCTTACTGGTGGGCTGAGAAATGAGCAAAATACATAACTGAAGTATGTGTGTGTGTGTGTGAGAGAGAGAGAGAGACAGAGAGAGACACAGAGAGAGAGACAGAGAGAGACAGAGAGAGAGAGAGACAGAGAGAGAGAGAGACAGACAGAGAGAGAGAGAGAGAGAGAGAGAGAGAGAGAGAGAGAGAGAGAGAGCTATTAAAAGCTCCCATGTCAGATTCCTTACAAACAACTTCCTGCAGTTTTACTAAAAGCACAAGGGGGCAGGCATTGTAATTAAGATGAAGAGGGAAGGTGAGCATCCCAAACTAAGGTCCCATGGTGGCTACTTGGGGGTGGATTTGAAATGAATATGTCTTTACTAATATAATCTAGATTAAATTGACAACATTTCCTAAACTCTACTGGAAAGAAATTTACTTTTTTTTTTTTTTTTGTGAATCCCAATCTATTGCCTCAGTTCTCACCCCCTACACACACACACACACCACACACACACACACACACACACACACACACACACACACACACACACATCTCTTGAAATGTGGTGTCACGCATCCCAGGCTGGCCTCAAACAATGCAGTGTAACATGAATGGTTCATCTTCCTGTCTCCATCCCTTGAATCCTGGGGTTACAGATGTGGGAGAGAAGCGCTCTACCGAATTAGCTACCACGCCAGTGCTATCACATCTGTTAAAGGGAATCATTTTGAATCTTCCAGAGAGATAAGAAATAAATGGCTTGGCCAAGTTGTCTTTTTGTCTTCTTCTTTTTTTTTTTTTTTTAAGACTTTATTTATTAAGTATACGGTGTTCTGCCAGAAGAGGGCACCAGATCCCATTATAGATGGTTGTGAACCACCATGTGGGTGCTGGGAATTGAACTCAGGACCTCTGGAAGAGCAGCCAGTGCTCTTAACCTCTGAGCCATCTCTCCAGCCCTCTTTTTGTCTTCTTAAGCCTTAAACCTCTGTTGGGTATGAGGGGCATGGGGGCGGAGTTCTAGCGTTGATGCTAACAATACGGCACAATTCTTCAACTGTAAGAAATGGTAGTGATGATGATCAATATGTTGATGGTCATTATATGAGACTTAATGCTGTTTTCTTTCTGTGCATTGGCTCATTTGATCAAGGAATAAATACCATTGATTAATAATTAATTAAGGTCAGTTAGCTTCTCATGGGCACATAGGTGCATGAACCTGAATCTAATGCTCATACATTTGCAACGGAGACTTAGGTTGTTCTCTTGTGGACAAAGAGAAGTTAAACAGTGGCTAAAATGTTTGTTATCCAAGAGTTTTCCACTTGTTTTCAAGGGTGCATTAGGAGCCCAACAAACTAAGAAACATGAGATGGAAGAGAAGATAAAGTCTTATTCCTTGGGCCAGTAAGAGGGCTCAGGAGTTCAGCGCACCAACTACTCTATCAGAGGACCCGAGTTTGATTCCCAGCAATTATACTGGGCAGTGTGCCACTGTCTCTAACTCCAGATCCAGGGAATCATACCCTCTCTTGCCTCTGACAGTACTTGCCATATGTGGCACACACCCACTCACACAGATACATATGTACACATAAATACAAATAAATATGAAAAGACTAATTCTTTCTTATGTCCTTCTCTGCTGTAATTATTTTAAGTGACACTCTATGGTCCTGATAATGCTTCCAGCTGTATGATACTGTTTTACTCAATCACAAACACTGAGGGTCAGATTTAAGTAATCTGTTCAAAGGCCACAGCCATCACTAGTAAATAAGAAATATCTCAGTTTCAAAACAATGATTTTCCAGGCTGGAAAAGTCATATCAATTTAGCACATCATATTATCCATTATGTTTAAATCACGATTTGGGGACCATTGAGATGGCACAGGGGATAAAGGTCACTATTGCTAAGCTTGGCAACCTGAGTTCAATCCCTAGAACCCACATAGAAGCAGGAGAGAAGTGACTTCTGCCATTGACCTCTGACCTCCACATGAGTGCTCATGGTATCCCATCTATGAGATTGTCTTCCTCTTTGAGAGATTTTGCACGCTTAACTATTGAGTTCAGGTGGTGGTATAGAAATTCTTTTCTACTTGTTAGAGTTTTGGTTATGCCTAGCAATCTCGTTTTAAAATGAAATAATAGTGACCTAAAGGAAGTTTCTTTGTTCTTTTGAATGGAAGCAGTGCAGAGGTATGAGGCCTGGAAGTGAGATGTAGAACGGAAGCATCAGAAACACAGGCTTCCTCTGGCATTTCTTGGTTACTCCATCTTTAAAGGATACAGGCATCCATCATATCCTTCTACATTCCCAGGTGACAGCTGGAGATTCGGTCCCTGGGTCTGTATTTCCCACGGAAAGTACAAGAAATTTTGAGACAGAAGAGCCAGCAAATGCCTCAAGTGTTGCTGCCCAATCCAGATTTCTCAAAACTGTGCCCCCCCCCCCTTCAAATTACACCTTGTTGGCCACCCTTAGCATAGGGGAGTTTGCAAATAAAGTCTTTTGGCTGGGCATATTGCCACATGGATTAAATTTGGGGTTCTGTTACTACGAAAGAATGGGATAATGGCTATTGGATAAGCTACTTGAAGTATTAACCGCAATTAGCTAATCAAGTGCTCAGCCCCAGTGGCAGGACTTCCAATATAAATTCATTAAAATAACATCCTCATTGCTGTGTGTGGTCTATGATCATTAATAAATAATTGGATCAGCTGCCCACTCAAGGGAGAAGCCGTGGAGCATGCAAGTTTTGGAGACTCTGAGAAGGGAGGCGTCTCAAGGGGACTTGTCACTCTTGGTTGGGAAAGGTAGGGATGATTCATCAGCTTTAACAGATCCTAATCAATGCCCTCTGAACACTCACCTGGCTCCAGCCAACCAGGCAGGAGACAGATTTTTTTTTTATTTTTAATGTTTTTATTTTTTTATTGAGAAAAGGAAAAAAAAGTTTCTGCCTCCTCCCAGCCTCCCATTTCCCTTCCCCCTCCTCCCACCCTTCTCCTCTCCCCCTACTCCTCTCCCCCTCCCTCTCCAGTCCAAAGAGCAGTCAGGGTTCCCTGCCCTGTGGAAAGTCCAAGGTCCTCCCCCCTCCGTCCATGTCTAGGAAGGTGAACGTCCAAACTGGCTAGGCTCCCACCAAGCCGGAACATGAAGTAGGATCAAAACCCCGTGCCATTGTCCTTGGCTTCTCATCAGCCCTCATTGTTCGCCATGATCAGAGAGTTCGGTTTTATCCCATGCTTTTTCAGTCACAGTCCAGCTGGCCTTGGTGAGCTCCCAATAGATCAGTCCCACTGTCTCAGTGGGTGGGTGCACCTCTCGTGGTCCTGACTTCCTTGCTCATGTTCTCCCTCCATCCGCTCCTCATTGGGACCTTGGGAGCTCAGTGCAGTGCTCCAGTGTGGAGACAGATATTTTAAAGCTACAGCTCTGCTGGCACCAAACGAGAGAGAGAGAGAGAGAGAGAGAGAGAGAGAGAGAGAGAGAGAGAGAGAGAGAGAGAATATCTACCTCAGGTAAGTCAGCTTCTTTGGCAAGCTGATCGGATTTGAAATATCTGCTTCATTTTACAAAAAAAAAAAAAAACCCAACCATGTACTACTCATAGGACTAGATGGAACTCAGCGGGCCTTTTTCTATCCAAAGCAAGACCCTGTCGGTACTTTCCCCACATAGCTTGTCAGAGTAGGCGTCCAGTCAATCACACTGCAGAGTCTGTGCTTATTAAACGATTTAAGAGCTTTAGCCATCTACCCTTGAATTAGCTTTAACAACCCCAGAGATTTTTTTTCTGTCTTTCTCTTCCCGGACTCCTACTTCCTTCCAGCATTTGCGACAGGCCTAGCTAGAGGCAGAGGCGTGGCTTGGCTTTCCATCCCGCGGCCTCCCCTCCAATCAGCCGTGTCATGGTGGAATTTTTATTAGCCATAACTTTTTTTACTGGCTAGATTAATGTGATTGAAAGCATCGCACCCAGTAAATACTGTCTGCTATTTGTTTTAGCAATACCTGTGGAAAAAGGGCAATTGGGACCCAGGCACAGCAGAGCTGGTGAAGCCATTGGCTGCGCAGAACTCGTTGGGGGCCCCTTTGACTGATGACCAGGGGATGCTCTTCTTCGAGGGAGGTCCGCCCAGCAAGAGGCTCCATTGGTGCATGCGGCTGCCATGTGTAGCCATGATTCACTTCACTGACTATCAAAGCTTTCTACAACTTTGCTTGCTGACTTTTGACCAGAGGTTCCCTTTCAACACAAGGAAAATCTGCCTAGAGAGAGACGGAGAGAAAGCACACGGCAGGGAAATAAATGGCAGCCGTGTTCCTGGCGGTCTAGGTTTTATGGCCCGAGGCGCTCCTGCTCGAGTCTGCCCCGTGGTGCTGCCTGGTGGATGTGTTTGGTGGCATTTTATGGAGCATGGTTTATAATCAGCATGGATTATTGTAACAACAACAAGGGGGATATTCAACAAAACCTTGTTGGATGGCAAAGGCCCTACACAAAACCCTCTTCAGAGGCCTGGGACCCAAGCGAAGTGTTTATTAAATCACCTTCGGAAATGTCCTTTCACGGAAGCCTATGTGTTTGGAAGCAGATTTTAAAAGAAGGTGCGGGGTCTGCAAGCCATTGGTCCCCATCTGTTTTCTCCCCTCTGACCTTGGTTGTTTGACTACCTGGTCACGACCCCTTCTCGAGTGGAATAAATGGTCTGCACAGACAGTTGGTGGAAGCTTCCCCTTTAGGCCTCCAGCTCTGCCTGGAGTCCTCTTGCTCGTTCCTTCCTGGAGGAGAAATAAAAAAAAAAAAAAAAGAGCCACATTTCTCTTCTGTAAAAGAAAAAAGTTATGAAAGAGAAGCACAAACAGAGAATGAGCCAAATTGCTAAAGGGGATCAAGAATTGAAATACAGCCTCCAAAGTTGCGTGTACAGAGAGAAACCCTAAAATGTTCCCAAACCCCAACCTGGAGCATTGATCTGCCTGAATTTCTTTAGTCTCAGGCCAGTTTCAACCATTAGAAGACTTACAATTATAAAGTTGGCAGTGGCTGCAGCCCATGGTGGCTGGAGGGGATTCACTTTGTAAATTCAGTTCCTTGGGTAGGTGGTATTGGCAAGATCATCCTGTTCCCTCTGTGCCAACTCTGAAGGCCCAGAATGCTTTTCCTGGATTGGGGTTCAGCAAGGCAAGCTGGGAAGAGAATGAGACTGGAAGGAGGATGAGGTAGAAAGACCAAGAAAGGTGAAGATGGAGAAGCTACAGGAAGAAGGATAGAAGTCATGAATAAGAGGGGAACAAAGCGAGGAGAGCAATGCACAATGCAGAAAGAGTAAGGGAAGGGAAAGGGGACAGGCAGAAAGGTAAGGAAGACATCATTGAGAACTAGATTTAAAAATCATGAGACGCCATGGATCTGCCACCAGAGAAAAACATGCTGCCAAAACTTAGCCAGTAAGCCACTGCCATGTGGCGATACACAGATGAATAGAAATGGGTTAAATCACGATGTGAGACTTAGCCAATACGAAGTTAGAGCTAATGGGCCAAGCAGTGTTTTAATTAATACAGTTTCTGTGTGGTTATTTTGGGGCTAAGCTAGCCCGGCAGCTGGGATGAACAAGCAGCCCTTCCCCTGCAACAATCATGAATATCTTTTTTTAGAAATCGGAATTTTGACTTCACAAGTTTTCTTCACAGTTTGGGCTATCAGTCTCATATCTGTTCCTTGTTACAACTCTTCCTGAAACCAAGGCCTGTGCAGCATAGACAGGATGAAGGCTCATCTTGTGGGCATGAATGTGAAGTGCTTCACTGTGGGAACTCCACCTTCCTGGCAAGGCATTGATAGAGGAAGCCTGGATGGACGCAGCCATGGCTTATTCTGGGAACTGCCATCCAGTAGGTAGGGAACTCCTACCAGGCGGGGGCTCTAATCTCCGCCGCATGTGCAGGGTTTATTTTTCCAAGCAGGGTACCTTCTATGACTCACAGGACTCAGATGGTCCTTGCTAATGGGCCCTTGTACAAGTCAAGAATGTGACACACGGCGAGGCACGCAGCTTAGCAATCACAAACAGCAGCATGGTTAATGGGGGGTGAAGCTTCGGTGGCATGTGTCACACCAAAGGGCCGACGCCTCATTCTCCCTGAGGCTACAGATGAAGGGTCTCCATACTGTGTAATAATGATAAAATATTGCCATCTGTTGGCATGCTGTGTAAGCAGACTGCGACTTACACGCCACTGATGATTTTCCAGGCTGCCCTTCACATTTGCCTGGAGAGAGGATATGTGAAAAATACTGGGTTAAGAAAAATATAGAACATGGGAGGCTGAATGTCTATAAGAGAGATAAATGCAACATCCTGAATGCTCAAATCGGAAGAAAACAGAGGGCATCACCTTAGTCCAGGCAAGCAGAAATAAAGCTGCTGAAAGCAGCTGGCCTCTAATTCAATGAATCAGAGGATTTGGACTTCTGATGGGATGTGTCATGAAATGGCACTAGGGATGCCAGAGTCCTGTAGGGAGTTTTCCATCATGTGTGATCTTTATCACAAGAGTAATAGATAATAGATAGCTCTGAACATCACACAGTGTTCAGGCAAAATGGTAAACCATAATAACCTAAAACATCCGCTAGTATAACCATCCATACATTCTTGGAAAAATAAAATAAACTTACTTGTAATATTTTTCTAAGAACTTGAAAAATTGAGGTGAAAATGGAAGCTGAAAACCAGTGCAAGAATCATGGTCACTCAGATGCCCTGAAAGGATTTACTAGATCTGATAATCGAGGTGGTGGTTATAATGTCCATTCTGGTACAGTCCTATACTGTCTCTTAGAACAGAGATGCCTATAAGAGAAAGAAAGAATGAATGGAAGGAAGGTAGAAAGGAGAGAGAGAAAGACAAAGAGAGAGAGAGAGAGAGAGAGAGAGAGAGAGAGAGACTGGGATCTTGGGCCTAGAGAGATGGCTCAGCAGTTAAGAGTGCTTACTGCTCTTCCAGAGTTCCTGACCTGACTCCCAGCATCCATAATCGGCAACTCAGCTCCTCACAAATCTAGTTTTGGGGGATCCAATACCCTCTTGTAGCCTCTGTGACAACTGGCAGATGCATGCTATACATATACATAAATAATAATACATCTGTTTTTCAAAGAAAGAAAAACCCTTCATTTATATAAATATAGATAGATATTTGTATTATCCATAAACAATATGTAGAAAACACAATAACCCAAATCCCCAAATCTCACATATTGTTTCCTTCCATATACAGTCATTGAACTTTTATTTTCATGCTTTGAAAACCAGAGAAAGATAAGCAGAGATCAGGAAATCCAAATTATGGCACAATTAAACATTGAAAAACCAAAGTAAGAGACAGAAATAGATACAATTGATGGTCATAAAATACGGTGGCTCAATTGATACAGAAATATTGTTTTCACTCTCCCCCCCCCCTTGAAATTTTTGCTTTTAGGGTCCCAGAAACTCAGCCATCCACTTCCTAATGTAATTCTTTGCCTCAGGTTTACCTTTCTGTCTTTTGCCTGGCAATCATTGGAGGAGATACACCTTAGAAAGGGGAATGTCCATATCTGACAACAAGGATGATTTTCTGTGTGGTGTGTTAGTGCCACAGCAAGGAGTGTGCCCTTGTAATGTCCATTCATAATACTCATCCTATATTCTACCAGACTATATCACTCTCTCTTATTCTCCCCTGCCCTCTCCCTTTATGTTTCTCCATCCACCTTTCTAGTAGTCACCCTTTTGCTTTTGTGTCCTTGAGTTTTCTTTTCTAGTTCTCACATATGAGAGAAAACATAATACTTAGCTTTTTTTTTTTTTTTTTTTTTTTTTTTTTTTTTTNTTTTTTTTTGGTTTGGCTTGTTTCACACGACACTGTTGTCTCCAGTCCCATCCATTTTGGTATAAATGAAGCATTCAATGCTACCCTCTCTCTTCTTGAACTCACTGACTAGAGTGTAGATTTTTATGGTCCTCGGATAGGCCTCATCATTTGTCTGAGGTAGTTCGAATATGGGGCTTGTAAGTTTATCATGTTTATCTTGACGCCTGCATGGATAAGTTCAAGAGGCAACGCTTTCTGGATAAATGCCACACCTCAGGGAACTGTCTGGAAAGATGGCTCCAGATGGGTAAAGGTGTTTGCCATCCAGCCTGGCAACCCAAGTTCAATTTAGAAACCTACGTGTTGGAAAAAAAAATAATCAACTTCACAAAGGTGTATCTATCTAATTGCATGAGCGCACTGGCTCATATTGCTAGTGAAAAGAAAGCAGGGCAATCAGACCAGCTATCCGAAATCAGAGGTCTCTTAGACTCAAAGACTCCCCAACAACCCTCAACTATCATCTGGACAATTTACCATGAGAAAATTGCCTTCGTTTATAATTGCTGTGCAACATCGCGATTCCAGAATCCGGGTTAAGCAGGATGCCTGTGCTTCAGAATTAAAACCACAGTTTCCCACACACCCTTTCATACATGGTGACTGTATTGCTAAAAGACCAATCCCTCAGCAGCACTGAGAATACTAAAAGTTGTAAGCTGTAACATGGATAGGTTGTTCTAGCCTGGGTCACGATACTGAACATGCTGACTGCTCAATTTCATTTCTGAAACGGGATTGGGTTTTAGCTGAACGAAGCACTGTTTTCAGAACAGCATCTCCATGGCCATTTCTGCCTACAATGTTTATCAATTCATCACTGGCGCACCTAAGATCTTTAACATTTAGTAGATTAAAAAAAATAAAATAAAAGTGTTGCAGTGTGCCAACAATGTCCCAAACCAAAGCTTCTGCTTGGTATCACCTTCCTGGGTATAGGCTCCACTTCGAATGTTTGTTCTGTTACAATTAATCACATGCTTTTCAAATGTCAACATAATTTCCATGGTCTGGTAAAAAGTAGTATTCATAATAGAGAAAAATAATAGAGTAACCATTAAAAATTGATCTGTCACTGTTCATTTTGAAATCGTTGGTTCTGCCTGAGCAAACCATATGGAATTTTCAAAGTTTCCATCAACGTACCTCTGTATTCCTGCTTGGAAAGCCTGCCTGCTTCTCCGTAACCTGCCAGCCTTCGCCATTTAGCAGGACTGTGCATGAACGAATACATGGTGGAAGAACTACAGTGATTTTTTTTTTAATTTTAGAAACTCAGACCATGGTGTCTGATGACCTTTATGCACAAACAGCAAGTCAGCTTATGGATAATGGCAGCCATGCATTGGGAGTTCAACTATGATAGTTATTAATGAAAAAAATAACAAATTTGTAAGCAAATTTGAGTATGTGTATACCTTCTGGATGGAGCGGCTTCTATTGAGGGTCAATTCCTCTCCATCCAAGTATACTCTATAGATGGGTGTGTCAAGAAGGAATTCTATATTCTTTATCTCAGTAGGAGGCTAGTAGGAGGCTTTGGAGGCAGTTCTGTGAAAATAAATGCACTCTTCATTTGGAAAAAAAATATCCCTCTAGAAGGTCACTTTCTTGCTTTTTTAAAATGCAAAGGCCCCAGGCTAACACTATAGTTTGCCACAGTGACTTTGAGTCCATAGGTGTTATATAGACTAAGAGAGTCCTTTAACTAGAAACCACTCATTTGGAATCCCTGGATTTGCATCGATTTTAACTTTTCGATTTCTATACAGCTAAAAACTAAGGCCTGTAAGTTACCCAAAATAAGTGTCTACTCTCAACTGTACCTTTTCAAAAAAAGTTCAGAGAATAAAGACACAGAAGAGAATCAGATGATAAGACAAACTATTCAGCTCAGTATTTTTTTTAATGTAGTGGCCAAATAACACCTAGATATGATAAAATTAATGATTATATCAGGCTGACTTACATGTGAGTACTCCAATATCATGTCAGTATATGTTGTAGCAGGCCGCTTGTTCCTCTCGGCCACCCAGAACCAAAATAATCACACAGAAACTATATTAATTAAATTACTGTTTGGCTCACTAGCTCTAACTTCCTATTGGCTGACTTTTGCATAATAATTTAACCCATTTCTATTAATCTGTGTATCGTGACATGGCTGTGGCTTACCGGCTAAAGTTCTGTCTGACTTCAGTGGGGCTGCATGGCTTTTCCTTGACTCCACCATTCTTTCTCCTAGCATTCAGTTTAGTTTTTCCTGGCCTAGCTCTGTTCCCCTATAGCTCTGCTATAAACCCAAAGCAGTTCCTTTATCAACCAATGACATTCACAGCATACAGAGGGAAATACCACATCATCTCCCCTTTTCTGTTTAAATGAAAAGGAAGAATTTATCTTCAACATAGTGAAATTACATATAACAAAACAGGTATCTTTACTCCTTTAATCTATGATTGTCTGTACTCTGTCTCTTTAAAGATTTTGTTTTGTTTTTAAAACCATTATTTTTTTATAACTCTCTATACTCTCCTTCCTCTCTCTTCCAAGGGTATGTACATTTATCCAACCCATTTAGAGGTCTTTTATGTCTGAATCTGTCCTGTTGTGTATTTTTCATTCTTTACTGTCCAGGAATACTTCTTAAAATGCTAAGTTCTTCTTAAAAACTTAAGCTGTGGCATTGCTAGGATATATACTGTGCTTACTGCTTGCCCTGCCCACTCCAGCATGGTGGAGCTGTTTGCTGCCTCTGAGAGCCACGCCCACAGTTCCATTCTCAGGCACACAGCCAGTCCATGCCACCATTAAACAAGCTCTAGCACTCTGCTCACAAACCCCATTCAAATGCTCTGTAGCCAGGCCTCCTTCCTGAAGGAAATTTTGCTGGCAGCATGGCCCAGAAAGCTGGCATTTCAAAACATCACAGTTTTTTTTTTTCCTGATACTGCTGAATCAGGAAAACCTCTCTTAATGGAGCCATGCTTCTGCTTGCTTCTAGCAAACAGAGCCCACCCAAGAAAATGCTGCTTCCAAACCATGCTTAACTCTGTTCTTTTGTGTCTAGGATTCTTTTTTTTGTTTGTTTGTTTGTTTTTGTTTTTCGAGACAGGGTTTCTCTGTAGCTTTGGTGCCTGTCCCAGAACTAGCTCTTGTAGACCAGGCTGGCCTCAAATTCCCAGAGATCCGCCTGCCTCTGCCTCCCAAGTGCTGGGATTAAAGGCGGTGCACCACCACCACCGCCCGGCTTCTAGGATTCTTTCTTAAGCTTTCTCAGGTTTTAAATGGATTTAGTCCACCACGTTGGTACACCAATTTGTTGCAGGGGGCAGGAACTACTTGTTGGTTCCTGGCCGCTTAGCCCCAAAATAGCCACACAAATACTGTATTAATTAAATCACTGCTTGGCCCATTAGCTCTAGCTTCTTATTGGATGACTCTTACATGATACCATTTGTTGAATGGGAGGCAGCAAAGCATATCTTTAGCAGCTTCTACTTGTCTGAAAAGAATTGTAAAGGCATGGGACCATCCACCAGAGCATGGGAGACCAGCCTGTGCACTCAGAGAAGAATGGATCTCCCTTCCCCAGCATCCATGACTGGCCATAACTGCTAGTGGCTTCCCAGTAAAGTGGTGGGGTCTGAGGATCATCTACCCCAACCTAAGTGGCCTTTGTGTGTGTGTGTGTGTGTTTAAGTTTTCTTTTCTTTTTAATGACATGAAGTTAGGACAGGGAGGTGAGAAGTGAAAGATTGATCTAGCCAGATTTCATTACATGCATACTTTTATGAAATTCTAGAAAAAAAAAACTGTGTGAATACACAGAAACTAAGAAATAATACAAATAAACTGAAAGTACCTATAGGGTGAGAATGCTTAGGAAAATTACAAATTTACAGGAAAGAAGGAAGGCATTAAAATAACGTTTGGTGGGAGAGTTAGAGAGATGTTTATTATACATTCATAATTAGGAGGGAGAGAGCAAGAGTGAGAGCAAGTGGGGAGAGCTATCTGAGTTATGCATGACAGACAGGGAAGGGGGACTTCAGAGAAAGAGTTAGGAAGCCAGGGTACAGCCAAGATTATATGGAGGTTCTGACCAGCCACTGACAGTTATGGATGGAAGAGGAGAAAAAGAAAAACTATGTCTTTCTGAGTCAGGACACAGGAAGAAGGGTAGATCCTATATACACAACCTCAAGGCAGCTAGGAGGGACTGTCTAAACTTTTAATATTTAATAATGAGGACTAGTCATTGAACCTGTCTGATACTTCTCACTCTTACACCAAAATGTCTCTTCCCAGTAAATCCCTCTCCTGTTTTTCTGTCTTCTTTTTGTCTGAGATCCACTGAGTCTAAGTAGAGTATCTTGTCTTGGAATGATGGATGGTGATTTATATGAACATGGCCACTGATCCACAGAAGATGAAACCTCATCCTCTAGTGATGGTAAAATGCACCAGCTGCATCGCCTCCTCTGGGGCTCAGGAAATATCCAGGAAGAAAAGAAAGAAAGTATGAAAGAGTCAGAGAATGGGGAAATACGTAGGAAAAAAGATGTCTTCTGGACATAATATAGCCACTGTGTTCACGGACTCATTGAAGGTAGACACTTCATATGCTTCTTAAAAAAAAAAAAAAACTCTATTGATGCCAAATAAAAATATACCTCTGAGAGAATTATTTAAGTAATTGAAGCATGCAAAGTAGTTATACTCCATTCTTAGAAATTAAGTTTTAGAAAATTTCAGATAATGAGAACTTACAGCAATGGTTTTCTCTTGACAATACAGCAACAGAGTAAAATTAAATATTATTTTTGAGATATCCTTTAAAAATATGTCAAATGAATTTGAAAGTCGAAAAGGCCAGGGGTCACAGAATCATGCTGTCAATATTATTTTGGAAGTTAACTGTTTTCTAAGTTTTATAGCTTTACTGCTGCTTTTTCTGAGGGTTCTGTGATAATCTCAGGCCTTCGTCTTGACTTCACTAATCCTGAGATGGCAGCAGATGGAGACCAGCCACAGCACCACTCTGATGAAGAAAGGAAGGGAAGGCAAAGCCACCGAGACCCAAAATTCTAGGGAAATTCTGGAAGAGGGCAGAGGGCTGATAACAGAAATTAACTGTGATGTGCAATCAGAACACCTTGGAGGCCACACCCAGGTCCTTTTTCCTTGCTCCTTTGTGTTTGAGGCACAGTAGAGGAATAAGTGTGCACATAAATGTGCACTAGTGTTGTGTGTGCATGTGTGTAGCTTCATACGATGGTACTATGGGAAACTGGCTATTATTTGAAGTTAGATCTAGGGTTTTTTTTTTTTTTTTGTGGAGTTTTGGTGTAAGAAAGATAATACAGAATCTCTTAGTAAGATATTTCTGAAATATGACTCCACTCTTACCCAACAAGTCAGGAGGATATTTCTGAGTGTTAGGTGTATGGGGATTTCCAGTTATGCACTGGACCTCATGCACATCGCCATGCTGAAGCTTGTCGAAGGGGTGGGCAAGTACCCTAAGGCTTCCACCTACACTTGCTTTCCCAGAATACCAACCTGCACCTCCAGCAAGCCTGCCCCTCATGGCTGAAGGCTTTTGATTCCTTTCCCAAAATAAAAGAGATGGAATTTTCAGTCATTTCATTTCTGAGAGTGTGACTCACCTGTGTAACATAAGGTAAACAAACTGAAATAAAAGGTGGCTTCAAATATATCATCATTCATAAGTGTCCCTTAGGAATTATCATTCATAACTGAAGCAAACTGGGCTCTCATCCTCTCTGGAGTGACCAGTGGTCCACTGTCAGCTCTGTTTGATCTTAGCTGAGAGGCTGAGAGGTGATTTTTATCTCTCTTGAGCTGATAGCCCTTGTTAATTTTATAAAGTTTTTTTCCTGGGTTACTGGGATAGTTAGTTGTTTGAATATACACAGAGAGCTCTGGGGGAACGGGTGAGCCTCTCCCTTCAGCCATGTGAATGGATTCCAATCTATGTAGGAAAAGCATTAACACAGGAGGGGAGGGGGAAATGTGAACTGAGAGTCTAGAGTCATTAGTCTTGAGTGGCTCCAGGAGGTTTCCCAGGCAACCTCTCTGATGCTGTTAAAGTTCTGCTTTTTAGTGAGTGTACAGAGCTTAGATATTAGTAACCCCATGGTGTTCCCACATTTTGTTCATATACAGTCCTTGCCTCATACACACTACACATTATATGATACACGGTTAGTTTTTCCCATAAGAGAGACTGCTGGCCATGAGACAGTGGGATTGCCTTGGTTCATCATTTGTTGTGAGATCATGGATGACGCTTAGATGACAAACCAAATTCTCAGGCTGAAGTTATTTTTGCTTTCCTTTTGCTACCTTTGCAACCTCGGGACTCCACAGTTTAAACTGTATTTGGGGTTGGAACGACGGCTCAGCGGGTAAAGTGCTTAATGTGAGGACCTGAGTTCACCCTTAGCATTTATATAAAAAGCCAGACTTGGGGACGTGTGCCTCTAATTCCAGCAATAGACAGGGGCCAGGACCAGGCAGATCCTGGGGCCTCAGTGACTAGCCAGCCTAATCAAAATAGTGACTTCTTGATTTAGTGAGAGAACATGCCTTGAAAAATGATGGTAGAGCATGAAAAGAATGATAGAGAAAAACCACCCTCTTCTGTCCTCTGTAGACACAAGGAGGAATGAGAATACACACACACACACACACGAATGCATGTGTGTACACACACATATATGTACACCACATTCATATACCTACAAAAAGAAAAGCAAATAAATAAGCCCTTCCTCTCTTAAAAATGTGTGCAGTATTTGTGTCAAAATGTTTTTTTTAAATGCTCTGTTTTCTTTTTTAAAATTATGTTTTATTGGGTTTCTTACAATAAGCAATAATTATTTTATAAGGACTTATAAAAGTAATTTAATAGATGTAGCTATGACATCACCCTGTCTGGAAATTTCTTGAAAACAGAAAACACAAATTAAGAACGAAAATGTAAAAACAGGATGGCTCTGGGCCAAGGAGATTAAAGACCGTTTTGTTTTGCTTTGCCTTTGATTTATGCTGTCCCCTTTTGTTGCATTCTGTAACTCCTAACTACTGGCTTTTGACCCTCAGGAGTCAACTCGCATATTCTCTTGGGTAATAGTCCTAGTGAAAAATGAGAACCCCAGATAAGTTTTGTCCTATTGTTTATTCTGTCCAACTCACTTCTAGTTGGCCATTCCCTGGGCATGTGGTAGGCATTAACAATGAATGCTGCAATCTTTGGTTAGCGTGATGTCCACTGGAATGAGTCCTACCACGAACCCTGCACGAGTCCACCTTTATGGCATCGGGCATAAGAAAGTCAGAGACAGTTTGTGCAAACCCCCTTTCCATTCTTCATTTTTGAGAAGAAAGTATTCAATTTTATTTGTCTCTAACGTATCAGGGGAGATTGTAGGGGGAACTGGAATCCCTAGGCAAATCAAAGCTCTGAGAAGAGCAGAGTCCTCCCATCATGTGCGTGGGTGCGAGAACAAACGGGTGTCAAAGGCAAGAACAGACACGGCTCTTTTCTGCCCTAAGACACAGGATCTTATCTGACGGTGAAAGAAGCAGTTGGTGCTTACTCAATGATCAGCCTCTGTCCATTCCAGCTCACTACTAAAGAATATGCTTTTTTTTTTCTTCTTGGTTTTCTCAGGGTTATGGAGCAAGGCAAGGGGAGAACACCCAGGAACACAGGGCTTGGTGGGTGTCTGAATGTGCCAGTTCCTGTGTCCCTACTTCAGTCCTTTAACTAAGTAAATTTTCCCTCAGTATGTGTTTCCTAAATTGAGAGCAAATTTCTTTCATTTAGGGAAAGAATAGATTGATGAGATGGAACCACTCTTCCTAGAAGGTAGAGATGTGTGGAAGTACCTAGGACAGAGCAGGTAGACCTGTTAAGAAGAATTCATGGGGGGGGGGGTATTCTACTGACCCCTTCATAGCAATTCTGCTCACGCCTGGAAGAAATGTTGTATGCCTACGGAGGATTTTCCTTGATTAAGGATTTGACTGACAGTGTGAAGAATTTGGCAACCACCACTTCCTCTAAGTTTGAGGATTTTTCTAGTTCTAAGGATCTCAAGCTGTATTTAATATTTTTTTAATTTTTATTTTATATGTTACGGGTGTTTTGCTCGCATGTATCTCTGTGCACCCTGTGCATACAGTGTCTTCAGAGGCCACAAGCGGGCTTTGAAACCCTTGGAACTGGAGTTACAGATGGTTGTGAGCTACCACATGGGTACTGGGAATCAAACGTGAGTCCTCTGTGCAAGCATCCAGTGCTCTTAACCAGCGAGCTATCTCCCCAGGCCCTTAAACTTATATTTATTATGATAGCAATTCAAGTTGGTAGTCATAGCATGCGTTTGTGTTCATACTTACTGAAACGTACAGTGTGGAAGGTCGTTTGCAGACCACTACTATATTTTTCGTCCTCTCCAGAGCAGAATCATTGCAGTGTATTCATTTCAACTGTCAATATTTATATCTCATACAGAGTTAAGATGATGAAAACAGTGGGGATACAGTCGCTTGCCCAATATCATACAGCAAATCACATGAATACTAGCAATAAGGTCTACATTTAAAGACAAAAATCTGTTGAGTATGGAGTCTAATAACTTACTGAAAATTGAAAATAAGTGTTTAGTATATATTGTTGAAATTTTGAAGAGTATTTTAGCACTTACAGAATATTGATATGGGAAAGCTGCTTTGAATAATCTAGTTCTAGCTCTGAGATCTACCCAAGAGGGCCTTGGTGTGTGACTAGCAGTTCCTCCATCCTGCTCCCCTCTTTACTCTAATCTAAGGTCAGCCATAAAACTCTCTGGCCCAATGGTGTTGCAACAGCCAAATGATCCAGTGTGAGCCTTCATCAAAATTTCACTTAGAAAATAAAAATCTAATAAAACCTGGTCATGGGGGACCTAAATAACAATTTTGCTTTGTTAGGTCTCTCAAGGGTGCATCAGTGAAATTAAAGTAGTTGACATACTTGTTTGTAGTTGATTGGTTAAACTTTCCACTTTCCAATAAGTCCTTTATAAAAAAGTTGAGGGACATGCAGTTCGTCACTTTTTAAGTCTTTTTCCAAAGGCTACTGTGACAGACGGGTGTGGAGTTAGAGGGAGTTCAATACCTGTAAAGAAACAAGAGCCTCTGTTATAAAAGTATCCATTCTGACACTATTAGGGATGCTCCAGAGAGTGTCTTAGGTGTGCTGGCCACCTGTCCTCACCACTTGCTGTCCCCACAATTTCCTTCCCGGACTCTATCACCTCTCCCTTTTCTAATTCTTTCATGGAGGCAAATGCTGCCATCCACAAGATATATCCTCTTACAAATGTCTCATTGAAATGTTGGCACAAGCCCTGGCATTAGCTTTCATGAATAGATTGTGGTCCAAAAACCGAAACGTTAACTTCACCTTCAGTCCGCACACTTGCTATGTCAAACCCGCTGTGCAAGCATGTTGTGGACTCTGGCTCTTACAGAGTATGCAGCTCATGCTTTATCATGAAGAGAAAAAGGTGACATGAGGACATGGTCATTCGTGGGAGTTTGTATAACTTTGAGTGCTAGTCCCTCTACCCCCCTGCCTTCTCTTTTCTTCTCTACTCATCCTATGAGTCCCTTTTATCCCCCTCAACGTTTTTTATTCTATTTTCATTTCATATACACCTGCATGATTTTGAGTATTTGGACAAAAATCTGGAAGTCACAATGGGAGAACACTCAGGATATTTGTCTTTCTGAGAGTGGTTTAACTCACTTGATAGAAGTATTTCTACTTACATCTGCTTTTCTACAGAGAACACAAACCAGCATTTTAAATTCATATTGCCAGTCTCTTGACACTTTCTCCAATGGAATGTGAACCTATGAAGTCAAGGTTCTCTGTGAATGTGTCCCTTTCTTTCAATTTCAAAATTCACCTTGAACCAAACCAAATAGTCCTTAACTCACGCCCCCCTCACTCCCTTCACAGGATTTTTCTGTATTTTGGGATTGTGCTACCTCAGCTGCCTCTGGAAATGGCCTAAGTGCAAAGCCAATGTCATACCTGGGCTTTCTGTGAGAACCCCCACTACATACAATGTTCGCATTTTTTTTTACAAGATTCCCATTGTAAATTTCCATGTAACTTCTATCTGTAATAGCCCCAAGGTGTTTATAGAGGCACAATTATCTGGGAACGATGAAAAGAATGGCTACAGAGTGAGGCACAAGGCTGCTGTTCCCTACGGAAAGGACTTAAGAGACCAGTTTCGCCTGCTGCAGCCTCTGTGCCAAGGTACCCGGAGACTGAGTCTTTGAAATATTCCCATTCCAGTAGTTAAAATAAATTAAGAGGTCTGCCTATTCCAGGAAGGGCCCCTAAAATGACAATTTTTTTCACGTCTTCGTGATTATTTTTTCAAAAAAAAAAAAAAGGTGCTTTTAAAAACCACCTTTTTGCTAACGAAAAGCATAATCCGTCCAAAAACAAGGCTGTGGCTTCGCAGGTTGTTCTGCTGAGCTTTCCAACCGAGAATAAACAGGATGCTTTGCTTCGCTTTCCCTATTTTTCTTCATTTACAGTCGTGCCATACCGTCTCCTCCCTCGTGGCCCGAGGCAAGTTCAGATGGCGCCACATCCATGCGGTCATACTGAGAAATGAAAACGCTTCCTTCTCCTCCTCGCTTTGAACACAGAATCTGAAAGGAGGAAAAGCTAAAGCTAAGATGCTGAGATTTTTATCCATACAGTGATATCCAGAAAAAAGACGGAAGGAAAAAAAGAGGCCCAAGAGTGCTGCAGTTAGAGTTCACAGTTTACAAAAATTTCCAGATTAAATATCGGGGAAGAGCTGCAGAGAAGACGTACAGCAGATAAGAAGTGTGCATGTCATTTGAATTTTGGTGTTCACAAGAAGACATCCTTAACATGACCATAAGCTAGAAGTCTGCTTGTTGATTTATAGCAAAAATTATCTAGTTTTAGAGTGGACTGTGAGCATCGCTGTAGAAGGACTCTGTAGGGATTGTTCATGGATCAGCGGTGCATGTGGACACACACAGTGATTAATTAACAGTGGTTTGGTAAGCCAAGCATAAGCTATTATCACTGCCTTATCTTCAGTTTTACGAATAAGTCAATCAGTAGAAGTGCAGGCCAGCATTTTTACCCAACTTCCATCCCTTAATCAAATGCTGAGGCTCATTATGGTTTATTATCTCTTCCCTGATGTGGTAAGAGGATAGGTCAATATTCATACTTTTATATAGTAGGAATATTGGTAATCAGTATTTGCTATCTGCATTTCATATTCTCCCCTCTTATGAATACCATCCAACATTATTCAGATGACTTTGTCTATTTGTGCAGGTACGTGTTTATGTACATGCATTTATGTGTGCATGCATGTGTGTGTGTGCGTGAGGCCAGAGTTCAACCTCAAGCCTCATTTTTCAGTTGTCATCTACCTTAGTTCTTTCTTCTTAAAACAGGGTCTTTCCCAGTCTGAGGTTCATCAGTTCATCTGGGCTGACCGGCCAGAGAACTCCAGGGGCCGCCAGTTTCTACTTCTCCAGTGCTGGGATTATAAATGCCCCATGTGCCTGGCATTTTTCAGTTTGGGTTCTGGGGCTCAAACTCAGGTCTTCATTCCTGCCCGACCCTTTCCCAGCTGACCCATTTCTCTTGCCATGTGCTCCCTCCTTAACTCGCATTATTCAAATTCCTTTTTCTGGGGACAACAATGAAATCATCCAACAAGACACCATCTTAGAACAGTTTGTCCCAGAGACAACCATCTTTTCATTATGACTAAATCGATGCCTGTCCATCTTAAACACCCTAACTTACCTAACATTAAAGACAATCTTCAGCTTTCTCTGTGGCTTCTCAGATCAAGAAATGATTACTAAGTGGAGCTAGGCACAGAAATTTTTTCAAAAAAGGATTAAAAAATTTTAAATTCATGTCTAAAGCCATGCCTTCTGTTGGTGTGCTTACACAAAATACACAATGAAAAATAACAGAGAATATACACTCACAGTGAGGCTGGGTACCATTTCTGTTATGCCCCAATGGGTTCCTGGCAATTAACACTTACAAGATGCCATATTACATATATGTATAGGACATCTGTCAGCAGAAATCAACATTTTATTTTCAAAGCTCTACACCTTGGGGGCTACCCAGTAGACTAAGCTCTGCATGAAAATTGAGAAAACCAATGATTTGAGGCTGTTAAAATGAAAAAAAAAGTATATATAAATATATAAAAAGCAAAGTACCTCAATTATTTCAACTACAGATGAAGCTTTGGGCTTTGAGATCAAGTCTCTATATTTTTCTTTTTGCACAATGCTCCTATGTGGTTACTAAATCCAAAAGAGTGTCCAATTTCTTATAAGGCTTTAGGCATCCAGGGCTTGGGTAGATTAACTTTCCATTCATGAAATGTTTCATTCAGGTGTGCAGCCATATTGCAGGAAAAATAAATGAAAACTTAATATGCATTTGCATCGAGTCATTTTACCATCAATAACCTGGGCTTACTGGAAAATTAGAAAGATAAACTGTAAAATTGTTTATATTCATTAGGAAAATATGCTATCCATATTTAGCGGACCCGTTAGTACAGCAAAATGAATGCACACCTTTCTGTTCCTTCCACCATAAACAGACCCAGAGCTGACCATCAAGTTTATACACACAACAGCTAGTTTAACTTAAACATCAGTCATATTGCAGTTGTGCGGCGTGTTTTGGAATCTTTGTTACTTTTTTGTTGTTGTTGCTTTTACAGTGAGAACAAATAAAAAAGTATCATACGGTCCTTTCATCGCCAGCTGGGAAGGATGTATTTTTCTTTCTGTGGAACATAGTGTTTCTTATTCAATTTACTCTCTTGTGCTGTATAATTTTGGATGGACTTTCTTTTTTTAAATTACTTGTTATTTATGTGCATGCAGAGATCTGAGGAGGCAAGAAGAGATCATCCAATCTCCTGGAGCTGGAGTTACAGGTAGTTGTGAGCCACTTGATGTGGATGCTGAGAACAGAACTCCCACCTAGAAGAGCAGTAAATGTTCTTAACTCCTGAGCCGCCTCTCTAACTCCGCGAAAGAGCGTCCTATGAACGAGGAGAGAACCTTTATTCTTCAAAGGATAATGCAATAAAGATTCTTGCTGCCCAAGTAAATGACCCATTTGTAAAAAATGGTTTAGATTTATTTATTCCAATTTTGTATGCATAAAAGTATCTTGCGTGCATGTCTGTATGTGCACTGTGAATGTCTGGCACCCGTAGAGGTTAGAAGAGGGTGCTCTGGAAATGCTGTTGTGTATGGTTGGGAGCCACCATGTGGGTGCTAAGAACCAATCCGTGTCCTCTGCAAGAGCAGCCAATGTCAGAGTTCTGTCAGAACTGTATATGTGGAGGACTTCTATGTGGATATGAGGAAGGAAGAAGATAGAAAGGTCCCCTGCCCAGAAAGGAAAACATGACTGTGAAACCTTAAAAGGAAAACAGGTGCTATTTGAGTACGTGTAATATAAAATGGCTCCAACAACAGTACGCATTGCGGCTGAATCATCCATCACCCCCTCTTACGTCATTCCTCTTGCTTTGATTTAGTTCTTTTCCCCTGTGTTTGGTTGGGCTTTTGCAAAGCTTTGCTTCAGTGTGCCAACATACTACGTCATTATACACCAGTTCATGGACGTGCCCAGAAAAATGAGTCTGCAGCTGGGACGTTTTGGTTCTTCACGGAGTAGCAGCTCTTGTAAGAGGCCTGGTACCCACCATTGAGACAACAGCCTAATTCTGATCCCCAGCCCTAGTCTCTCAAAGGCTATGGGAGAGCCTAGGTCACAGGTCCCTCTGAATATGACTACAGGTTTTGTTTCATTTTTGTTTCAGACTGTGGCCATACCATCCTAAACGTGCCCTACCTTGTATCATCTTAGAAACTAAGCAGGGTTGAGACTAGGTACTACTACTTGGATAGGTGACCCTTCTCCATCAGGGCTCACAGTCTCTTAGGTTAGAGCTTACCATGGTATATCTTCAAAAACACTGACAGCCTCCTACATGTCTAAAGTAGAAACAAAAGTCCCTTCTTACTGGGAAGCTGGGCTAAGTGAATGCTTGCAAGTCTGAAACCCACATTTAAATAAAAAGTGGTGGTGGTGCGGTGAGGGGGGGGAGGGGAGGAGAAAAGGCCTGGGAGATCTCTGGTGCTTGTTGGCCGGCCAGTCTAGCTTACTTGCTAAGTTCCAGGCTAAGCAGAGACCCTGCCTGAAAAGAGGAAAGGTTGACAGTGCCTAAGGAAGGACACCCAAGGTTGTCCTGCAGTCTACACAGACACACATATACTACCTGTACACACATGTGCATGCACACACATGAACCCATACAAACCCAGTTTAGGTAAAAGGTTAATGCTTTGTGTTCGCCTAAGGGAAACTGGAAGAAAATACAACTTCTCCCCTATGCATATTTAGGATGATAGGAATTAAAATGTCCTTCAAACTAACCAAGTAATTCAGTCAGAAACATTTAGGTGAATCAATCTTTGAGTCTCAATAATTCTCTGATTTTTTTTTTGGCTTTGTGTTTGTTTTTTTTTTTTCGTTTGCTTGTTTTTTTTGTTTTTTTTTTTTTTTTTTTTTTTTTTTTTTTTTCTGTAAAAGGCCAGTGAGCATCACAGTCATAAGTCATCTTCACTGGGCGCTCAGGTTCAGAACAGCACAGTTTCATTTTTCCTCGAGTCGAAGTAATGGCAATCACTTCAGGATCAGACACGAGATCAGCTCCTAAGTGACTAGCCTTTCACGTGCAGCCTCAGCCTCAGGTGCTTCCTGTGCCATCCTGAGCACAAGAAGAAAACTGCTTCTTTGATCCACGAAGTTCATCCATTAATGGAAGACACGTTCCCCAGATCCTTCATGAAGCTCTGGTTAGCAGACTAGTGAGTCTCTTCAGGCAACCTATCCTTCATGGCTCTCAAGATCTGTGAAAGTTTTTCGGGTTTAAGGTTTTGAATTGCCTGTGAAAGGGGCTCTGGGAATGTCAACAAAAACAGCTATTGCCTGAACCTTGCTGGCCCAGAAAGACTTTAATCTGTAGACACGAGCCTATTGGCAGCCCCCATTGCAAGAAAATGGATATTCTTTTGACTGTCACAGCGCAGAGTGGGTGACAGTTTCCTGTCAGTCAATCCAATCACATAAATCACGTCTTTGTGTCTAAACCTGGGGGAAATAACAGCGGTAAGGAAATGACAGAGGATGTGGTTATCAAGAGATAATAAGTCCCTGGGGAGATCAGACACACCTGTGTTACTCCACCCAGGAGACTGATTACGGCAGGAAACCTGCACCTAACTTCCTTCACCCCGTCACACCGCGCTCAGCGTTAACCCCAGCTTACAAACACAGCCTGATAAAATCAGCTCACATTGCACACCGCGCTGGCTGTCCACAAAGACAAGTGGCAAACAGCACAGGAAGCTCGGACTGTTATTATTTTTCTGGCAAGGATTCTTAGATAAAAAACGCCTTGCAAGAGCAGCGGCCGGCCGGGGTAGGGGGAGTTGGGGGAGAAATACAGCTGGGTCCTCTGGGATTAACCCTGTAAATCATACCTGCTCCGTCTGGGAGAGGCCACCCTGGGGAAAGGCTTTGGGGATAAAAATAATCTTCCTTCTCTCTCTTTCAAGTCGAAGAGTTGGTGCGTATGAAATCACTCGATGTAACAGGAAAGACAAGAGTTCTCTTTATTTCCTTTGGGTCCAAACCTGTTTTGCCCAGGAGCCTTTGGTCACGAACAACTTTTCTGCCAGGTGAAATGGAGTGTTTACAGGCATGGAAAAAAAATTAAAAAGATGAAGAAGAAGGTTTTATTTCCCCTCTCTGCACTACATACATTTCATTACCCCAGACTCTGCAGGCTGGATGCCAGAAATGTCACATACGAAGGAAACCTAGTTAAATTAAAACAAAACCGATCCCGCCCATTTCTATTTCAATGGGGGAAAAAAAACCTTTCCAACAGTCAGTTACAAAGCAGGAGCTAAGAGCCACGGCAACTGGAACTTACACATGCAAGGGAAGTGAAGGATTCCCGCTTGTTTCCTTCTTCCTGTAGCGATAATGGCAGCTGCTCCGCCACCAGCCAGAACGCTTGACCTTGGAGATAGTCTGGGTACCCTAGATGATAACCGTTCTTTGGATTTTAGTTAAAGTCCCAGAGGCTTCATAAGATCAGCACAGATGCAGCAGAAGAATCCGAAGAGATATGTGCTCTCCCATGAACAATGTGTTTTCCAACCGTTTCTGGATGGTTTTGATGCCCAGTTCCACTGGATAGGAGGTCCGTGTCATACTTGTGGGTTTTTCAAATGCAGACATCATTTGAGAGGTGCAAAAAGTCTTTGGAGGTGATCAGTCTGGAAACGGGAGAACCAGTCAGGGCACTGTAGGGAGATAGCTCACCGCGGGATGAGGGGAAGTTGGTGTTTAGTGGATATGCCAGTTCTTCATCCGAATGAGAGCAGACACTCATTGTATCATTCTTCCCCAGCACCTGGTATTATCAACTCTATCACCATGTCTCTTTTTCCCCCCGGCCTAGCACAATGAAGGAATAGCTTGTGTCGTGTTATATTTTCTTAATGACTGGAGTGTGCAAACTCATTCAAAATACAATCATTCTCATCCCACTGTCCTCTGTAATAAGCTTCTTGCTGGATTTTATGTTTTTGTTCTTTTTTTTTTTTGACACCGTTTCTCTATGTAGCTTTGGAGCCTTTTTTGGACCTTGCTCTGTACACCAGGCTGGCCTTGAACTTAGAGATCCTCCTGCCTCTGCCTCCCAAGTGCTGGGATTAAAGGTGTATGCCACCACCACCTGGCACTTATTGGTATTCCTGAATTATATTTATAACTTTGCCCTAAACCTGTTTCCATACTTGGGGGCTGGGATTCAGCTGGGCACGAGCCAGTCACCTGTTACTCGTTCCTAGCAATCAAAGCTTGATTTCTAGACCCTACATAAAAGTGGAAGGAAAGGACAGACTACATAAAATTGACTGCTGACCCTCATACGTTCACCGCTGTACACTTGCTCATGTCACGATGAGGTGGGCCATGCAAAGATATTTTGATCTTTACTGCTCTCCAATTCTAGAACATTTTTCTTATTTAAGTAAATGTTAAATTCACATGATTTTATTTTTTTTCTTTAAGCATTAGTTACACTATTTCACCCATTTCTTATGGCTTAACCTAACTGACATCTATCATTAGGTAGATGTTAATTGTTCTAATAGGCAATGATTCATTCAATAATAGTGATTCATCCTAACTAATTTTTCAGCCAATAGTTATGTAGGTTATAATATGTATGTGTGTATGTATGTATATATGTATATGTATATACATATGTAGCATAATTAATACAAATCTCTTTGAATATATCTATACCTATGCAGGCCTTAAACATCAATAAATCCAGAAGTTCCAAATAATTGCATTTTACATCATAAATTATACCCAGCAAGCATTTGAAATGAGAAAATCAATAAGACATCATACCCTGTCTTCAATCATTTTGTCTATCTTTAAAATTAGTTAATTTACTTTATTTTATATGGATGCTTTGCCTGCCTGTAAGTTAATGTGCCATTTGTATGCATGCATCACATCCCTCGAAACTGGTGTAATAGATGGTTGTGAGCCGTCATATGGGTGCTGGGAATTGAACCAGTGGAGAACTCTTCTCAATTTACTCTTCTGCCCTGCCTGTGTAATGGTGGCTGTGGCACACATATTTGCTTCCCAATTTGTTCTAACCACTATGCTATTTTGTCTTTCCAAACAGCATCCAAGAAGATCCCACTGGCAATGCAACTCCTAGGTTTTAATTGTTCCCAGAAGCAGATGGTGGTTTTCCCCTTGCAGGGTGCCCACCAACCTTGGGAAACAGTGCCATGTTGGCTTGTCAGTGATAAGGCAGGTGCACATTCTCGGAGCTTCCTGCCCCCAATTGCACATCACTGCCAATTGGCAGCTTTGGGGAATTATGGCCTAGGGTTACAAAGATGTTTCTTTGTTTCCTCGAGGTTGGTGTCTGCATTCATTCTTTTCTTCTTGTTCTTGTTTTGGAGCGTTTTCCAAAGAAGCATTCTTGTCTTCCCCTGATTATCATAAAAGTGCAATTTTATTCTACTGGTTTTGATTTGTAACATTTTAATTATTCCATTTTAAGTGTTTGGCAGTTGTTGCCACGCTTTCTTTCATGTGGTCACGATTTACATAAAATAATTATTTTTTTAAGGATCTACACTGATATATTTGGGGGATAATTTTAAATCACTTCCCTTGTTTCCAAACAGTTAAAGAAAATGGACTTAAGTATTTCAAATGTGTCAATATTCATTTTAAGAGTTCAGGTATTTTATTTTGTCTTGTTTTAAAAGTTTCCCATGTTTTTGCAAACAGCTTGTATGTTTTGGATGCCCGTGCGTCAGAAAATATCTGTTAATGTTACTGTCAGTATTCTTAGGACTATTATTAACTTTTCTTCATCAGATAACTCTTTAGAAAACTATTTTAAGGTCTCTAAATGTCATTTAGATTTATTCTTTCTCCTTTGATATTCTCTTCTTTTTCGTTTTTTATAGCTTTGCTGGCAGATGCATGCTGATTTCTGTGAGGCTGTTTTTGGGGTAGTTACTATTACATTGTTACAGCATTTTGGAATGGTTACTATTACATTGTTGCAGCATTTTGGGATAGTTACTATCACATTAAGGAAAGAAAGATTTTTTTTTGTCTTGGGCACCCCTGTCATTTTAAAACCTGCTTTTCTGAACCCATATTGTGGTGCCAACTTGCTTTTGAGTACTGTTTTGATTGCTTTTTGTACTGGTATGACAAAAGGCTTGGCAGCAGTGGCTTAACCTGCTTGTGTTTTAGCATAAAGTTTCAGGTGATGCATTCCTTCATGGCAGGGGAGACATGGAGGCTGAAGTGGGTCCATTGCTGGATTTTGCAACTGTTCTGTTGTGGCATGCAGATTAGGGAGCAGAGAGCTGAGTTCCAGTGAGATCCCCATATATCTAGTTAATAGAATCACAAAAATTAAATGTAGTTTTTATTTATTCATTGACTTTCACAAATACGTGACTTTTAGAACATTGGGGCCCGAGGGATAGTTTAGCAGTTAAGAGATGCTTTTGAAGTGAACCTGGCTAGATCCCCAGCATCCACAGGTTGGCTCATGAGCATCTTCAACCCCAGATTCAGGAGATCCAACGCCCTCTTCTGGCCTCTTTGGGCATTGCATGCACATTGTATGAATCCATCCATAAAAACACCTCTACACATAAAATCTTACAGAAAATCAAACATGTAAATATATATATATACATACATATATACATATATATGACTTTCATTCTACATGATAATAAGATTAAAAGACATATATTTATACTTTCATTATTGCCTCCCTAGCAATCTCTTGCTGCCTGTTTTGTCCACAGCCCGTCACACGGGAATCATCTAGTCCTCTGTTTCTTGCACTGCAAAGGACTTTGAGAGTTCTTGGGAGATAATCACAGTCCACTGGCTCATTGTCCTCATATTTCATTTAAAATGAAATTTAATCTTCTTACCAGGACTAACTTCTGGAACACCAACCTTGTGCCTCTTTTTGTCTGCTGTATATTTTAATATAAAGGGTCAACTTATTGTAATTAGCTCACAGATAAAAGCAGCACACAGCACCACTAAGGTCACTACCCAAAGAAATACTTACTGAATCCTACACTCTATACATCTCAATGACTTCCGCATAGTTAGAAAAGACATGAGTCACGAAAGAGGATATAAAGGTCACTGTTTTTCTAATTTCACCTATATCATCTTTTCTTTCTGTGTGTCTCTGTGTGTGTGTTACACAAGTGTGTAGACATATAATTGAATGTGTCTATGTAAAACCCAAAGTTTAAAACCCACAGTTTCAGAATGACTATTGTGACTAATTGTCTCAAGGATTATCATGGCAAATGCCCCCTCCATTGTCTTTCTTTAGTTCTTTTTTTTCTTTTCTTTCTTTTTTTAATTGATTTTACCGAGCTATACATTTTTCTCTGCTCCCTTCCCTTCCTCTCCTTCTGCTTCAAAGTATTACATAGGATCACTCATTCTCACCATCCAAATTCCAAGTTTCCCTCTTTATCTTTCAGAGTGGTCCTCCATGACACCAAACATAGGCTGGTCATCTTCACAAGATGCTTAAGTAGATTAAGAAATCTCTCATTGTATACTAGATCTATGTCCTCATCAATGGCAGAGTAGATACAGACTGTCTTGGATTCAAATATGAAATTACAACCCACAGTCATGCAATGTTGAGAACTATGGGTGCTTACACAGATTATTAGAAATGGGCTAGTTCAGGTGCGAGAGTTAGCTGAGAAGAGGCTGGATATAATGGGCAAGCAGTGTTTAAATGAATACAGTTTGTGTGTTGTTATTTCGGGCATAAGCTAGCAGGCAGCTGGGGTGCTGGGGATGCAGCCCCGCCGCTCCTATTTCAACATAATATAATTCAAGGTTCTAATTTCAAGGCACAAAGAATCTCCTAGAAAACTCAGTGACAAATTCTTAAAATGTTTTTAATATAAAATAATCTGAAGATATATAGTTCATGAAAGCTTTTTTACTCCTGTGTGCATGTTATAAGGGCTTCCTTTTGGAAAATGATAATTTTAAGTAATTTCCAAAACCTCATGTACCACATATCTTAAAAAGAAAATTAAAAAGTAAAAAAAAAAATATAGACCAACTCAAACTTAGCTGGTCAAAATTCATATTAAATGCTTTTTAAGAACAAAGCTAAAAAGAAAGATAAACACAGAAACAAACAGCCCAACATTAAGCAATCCATAAGTATCCTACCTTGAAGAGGAAAAACACCCCGCCATGGTGTTCACAAGGTTTGCACTGGGAACAGCGAGATAGGAGTATTCTGGAAGGCTTTCTCTGCTGGACAGCTGACCAGAACTTGAAAGGATGCTTTAGGATCGGGCTTTGGAATTCTCTGTCTCTAGGGTCTAAAGTAAGTTTTGTTTCATTGTGAAAAAAAAAAAACAACATGAAAACAGCTTTCCCCAAGAAGGTCTGGTGGAGAATAATGCGGAGGAAAATCACAAAGCCCAGACCTCAATGGGGGAAAAATTTGCACAAAAGCAAGACCAATGTGAAAGCAGAACCAAAGTCCAGAATTCAGAACTGTACAGAATCAGAGTGGAAAGAAACAAAATAGCCTAGTTCTTTCCACCATGTAGGACTAATAGCATCAGAGAAATCTACTTGCTGGTACCAATAGAAGGCAGTCTAATTTACAACAAAAATAAAATCAAACATATATTCCAGATCTACATTTTTTTCCTCTGTAAGATCCACACAAGAACAACGCTGAGTGATCTAACATAGGGAGCACTCTCCCACTCTCTATAAGCCTTTGAGAGGCTGCAAGCATGATTGTTGGCAGTGACCATTTCCCAGATGCTCACCTCTGGTTTTCATAACAATAATTTCCCCAGTTTCTTGGGGGATTTATAAGACATTAGCTCAAGTGTGGATATATTTCTGTTTTTCACCTTCTGATCTTCTCTCAGTTCCTCAGCTGCCTGTAGAATAACATACCCTAGACAAAAGCTAGTTGAGGAAGGAAGGATTTGCATTGACTTACAGTTACAGGGTACAGTCTGTGATGGTGCCTGGAATTTGAGAAGGCAGATGGGCACACTGCACCTTCAGTCAGGGGCAGAGAATGATGCAAGCTGCCCCATCACTTAGCTTTCTCTTTTTAATTCGTTTCAGGACTCCAGCCCAACGTTTGGAAATGCCATACTTAGATTGAGCCTTTCCACTCTGATTAACCCAGTTAAGATAATCCCTCATGGGGATGTTTGGAGGATGGTCGCCTAGACCGTCTTACAACGTATCAAATTGACAATCAATATTATGCATCCTAAGCACCCTTGCCAATGCTTCTCTATGACCCCGACAGTTTGCCTTGTTTTAGAAATACACACGTATTTGCCATATTTTTCTATATTTCCTAACGTAATGAGTAATGATGACACATTCAGCCATTTGTTGTTGATGTGTTCTCAAGACAAAGGCTATAGCTGTACTTAAACTTCTGTTGAATGAATTGATGTCTATCTAAAATATTTAGAATACATAGATCAGTGATTTAGATGAGAGTCCCCTCAAGTCTATTCCTGGAAAGGTGAGTGCTGTGTATTGTTGACAGTCTTGGACCAAGAGAATCGTTGTGTGGTCATCATAATTCTGGGAAGGGTTTGGCTAAGCTAAGCAGATTATCGGCAGTCAAGCTTCTCAGGCCTTCAGTAATGTATTAGCTTATTAATGTACTTCTACCACGTTTCCATTTGCTGGGAACTATCCTATGTGATTTTATGACAGGGGACGTCTACCCTGACTTAACTGCTGTGGATCCTCATCTCTAAGAGTACGCAAAGAGAGCCAAAGGCCCGTTTTCCTTGCAGCGTATTTGAACAATGAACCCCTTTGGAGGGACATATCATGGTACTAGTATTTCATGGAACACCCTTTGGGAAACCTGGCTCTAGCCATAAAACTAACTATTTTTAATTCAGAAACTAGTTGAGGATTTTTATGTGCAATTAGTTCCAGGCTCTGTAGTAAATGGGGACTAATAGATTATAAATAGTACCAGATAGGGTACTCCAAACCCAACTGCATTTAGGAAAAAAGTGGTGGAAAAACTAGCTCCCACTGGAGATATAAATCAACACTTAGTTCCAAGGGGGAAACTAATGACTTCACTTATCACTCAGCTTTCCAAGCCAACCTCAGAAGTGAAGCCCATTGCAATCAGTCCAGCTCACAGTCCAATCAGAACCCAGACCTTGGGCGGTGTCGTGCAGGAACTGTCAGGATTGTGGAAGGACATAGTGATGCTGCGGAAGACACTGTGCCATGCTTTCCCAGAGAGCTGTTTTCTAGGCAGATCCATCAGGACAGATGTTTTCACATACCAATCAACCTGAGTTGCCCAATCGCAAATACCTCAAGCTCACAGGGTATATTTTGGAGGAAAGCCAAATGCTATTAATTAACTTTTATCTCTCTGTTGCTCATTTTTTCCTCTCTTGCACACACATCCACACTTTTTTTTAATGTAATAAAGTTTCAGTAAACCGTAGGAATCCGGTGTTTATTTTAATTAGCCGTAAGCGTTTGAACAGGAAAACACACAGACTTGGACTATCTTAGCATATTGGACTCCATCCCTACAAGATGAAGGCTAAAATTGTCATCTGTAACTTTCCTTATTTATTTGTTCCCATCATTTTTATATCTTATATTTATTTCGGTTTTGGCAGAGTTACAAGATCCTTTTGAAGTTAAAATACAGAGATGAGACACGTTCATACTGATAGATCCCAATAGTAACTAGATTCCCAATAAAATCAAGTGATATTTCCTCCTACATTTTGATTACAATCCAAAACCATAGCAATAAATCATTAGAGAATCCACAAAGACTTGTGTTTCCTAATACAATGAAGAAGTGGAGGAATACACCACGTTGAAAAGACCCTAGACGAATTTATACTTTAATTTAAGTGAAGTCAATGTGTAGCTAAATAATGAGTTATTGCAACACTTCCTTATAAATTTGTAAGGGACGAGAATGAGAGGGACAGGTTATGTCCCTTTAATGCTTTGCCGCCTATATTTGATTGAGTGGTAAAGACAAAATCAATTTTGTCCAGTGGAAACTGTTGTGGTGAGAACATAAACAAGCCAACAGATACTCAAGGGCTTATGGGAAAATAGTACCAAAGATATTGGCAAATAATAGCGATTTCACCAGTGCCCTTGTGTTGAACAGTTTGTGTTCACATTCTTTGGCAATGGTCTGAAAGGTAGCTGTTCGTACTGCCATTTCATTCACAGGTATAATGAGACTTGACAATGTTCAGTACATTGCTTTGAGTGGAGATCTCCCGGTGAAGCTCGGCTGAGTCTAGCTCCATGACTCTTTCCATGTCAATCTTCCACCTAAGAAGTAGTCACATCCACACCTTTGCCATTTAATTTAAATTGTACCTGGTTGATGTCTCCAAATCAATTGTTTTTTTTTTTTTTGTGTCTGCTCAGAGAGCCAGGGACACATCTTAGTCAATGTCTGTAAGTTATGTCTGAAAATTATTAGCAAGGTAGGCACAGTGTCTCAGGACACTAAATGCTCTTTGATAAAGGGGATGGATCCGGTCAAAACACAGAATGTGTATATATTATATTCTCAAGCAATATAGAAGAGATTATAGACTACCATACTCACTTGATCCTAGAAAGAATGCCCAGTCTCTAAGGAAACAGCTGCCAACATCCATCCCAGAAGCCAGGACCTGTGTATCACAGTGTTAGTTTCCTGCATCACCATGTAGGCCTGGCAGAGCCATTCCATCACTCACGTGACAAGTTTCCCTACCTGCACAGACTTGTGTGGGAATCAGTTGCTGGGAGCCTGCCTAGACAGGTTGGGGCCAGAGAGGTAGATACAGATGCAATTAAAACACATATTTTTGTGCGCATGTGCAAGCAAGCAAGCACACACACACACAAACACACACACACACACCTCTACCGCCTACCCACTCAGACACCTGTAACTTCATTTGCAATTAATAAATTAATTAAAATGTTCTCATGGGAAAATGCCTTAGTGCAAACATAGGTTTATTGTAATGAAACTCTACCAAGAGCTGCTCCGTCATACTTATCATACCGAGAGGTGGAGTGATTGGTTGACAAATTACCGAGGCAGATCTGAGTGGTACATCTGACTGCCTAGTGTTGCCCTCTCCCTGGGGCAATGATCCTAAGTTGGCTACTGTCTGCTAAAGATAAGGACCCAACGTAATGAAAGGAGAGGGAGAGGAAAGGATGGGGTAGCCAATTGACAGCAATCTCTATCTAAGGACTCTGTTCTGGCAGGAATCAAAGCTGACACCAAGGTGCACATTAAAATACATCGAGAAGCATTCTTTTACACTGATATTGTTTTTTATGTAAAATTTTATTATGTACACAAGTTACCCCGATGTGGGAGACAGAAGGTTTCTCTTCAGCATCTTTTGGAGTAGTTGATATATTACTACATACATAGAATTGTTTTTAAAAAACAATTTTAGTTTTAATTATGTGCATGTGTGTTTTATGTGTGGGTTTTGCTAAGTGATAGAAGGAGGGGCAAAGTTTACGGATTGCTCTGGAGTTGGAGTTACAGGAGGTTGCGGTTGCTGCCAAGTGTGGGTGCTGGGATCTGAGCTCAAATTCTCTGAAAGGGTAACTATGCACTCTTAACTGCTGACCCGTGTCTCTAACACTGACATGCAGATAATTCCACATCTCAGTTGCAGTCATTACAGTGATCAACAAAGGCACAATTCAAGACCGCTTACCTCAAATGAACAATTCCAAGACCATGTAACTCAATGGTACTACGGGATATAGCTACTTCACAACCTGAATATTCTTTTATCTGACTTTGTTATAGTTATGTGTTCACCCATTTGTTTTTTCATTATTTCCAGGTATCAGTTCTTTCTATTTTTTTTTTTCATAATCTTATCAAGGAGCTCATACTATCAGATAAGTTTTTTTTTTCCCATTGTTGACTTTTTAAGCTGGACCATTCTCTCTAGAATGAGGTGTTATCCTGGGTACTGAAGCATATTGGGCAGTTAGATGCCAATAGCATACCATTCATCTGATTTTGTCGTGACACTAAAAGAAACTTGTGTCTCTGGACATTTTCAAATAGTCCTGGAGGGGAAAATATCATTCCTGGCGAACACACACACATACATAACAAAAAAAAAAAAAAAAAAAAAAAACTAAAAAAAAAAACTAGAGGTTTCAGGACTTGAAGCTTCTTTTCTAATACTTTGAAGGCTTATGAATATGCTCTTTTCCCACTGATCTCTGCCTATATTCATGAAAAGCCAAATACTGTGATTCTGTGCTCTTTTAATTTTATATACAATTCTTCCTCTGCTGAGATAGCTCTTGTTTCTCACAGTGGCCTGAGTTTCTTACATTTATACAGCGATAATGCACCATGACTGAGCTACAAACTTAAGAAATATTAAGTCTCACTTGTCATCCTTGAAGAAAGAAACAAGGAACTTAGAGTTCACAGGCATGCTGGGAAAGTAGAACAGCCATTGACTTAGCTTCTTAAACTATTTAAGCAAGTTCATGTTTCCCGATTTGTCTGAGTTTTAGATCTTTGTGCTAAAACATGGGTTGGGAATGATGCTGTCTACTCAGCAGGACTTTTGTGATTATAATATACGGTGATAGGGTGGGAAAGAAGTGGTCATCTAAATGTTTGTCTTCTTCATTTCAACTACTATGATCCAAGAACATTTTTCCCTCAATTTTGTTCTTGAAAATTATGCAGATTTTTTTGAGCTTCAAGCACCTAGACTGTTTTTTTTTTTTTTTCTCAGCGTGTGTAAAATGTGGGGTATGATTCCCAGATAGCAGAGGGCTTTGCTAGACACTCAGGTGTGTCTGATCGGGTCTTGTTGATGGGACAATGAGTCACAGCTGACTGCTTCAGTTTCTCAATCTGGTGTCTGCTGGAGCCATGGCATCTGTGGTCATGGAATCAAGTTTCTCAGTTGTTCCATTTTGTGAAAACACAACCATTATGGGACTCCGAGTCAAACATCCGGGTATATTAAATGGAAGAAAATATTAAAACAAAAACATAGCTGCAAGCTTTCCATTTTGCAATGTTTCTTTGCTTAGGTAGCTCAGAACGACAGACGGCAGAGTTGAGATATTTTATAAGCCAAGATATCCTTAATATAGCACTTAAAAGACTTACATAGCATTCATGAAAGTATGAATTTATCTGAACAAATGAATGATCCATCAGAGCTCCATACCATGAAAAAAATAATTATAACTAAGAATACAAACCTTGTCATCTATTTTCACAGTCGTATTCTGCCTTTTGGAGGGACCACAATGGAAGCTTTGTTAGAAAACATGGGTTTGCTGCCATGATGAAGGCCTCAAAACCTAACAGATGCCCTTAGAACATCAACTATCTTGTGCTGTTCTATTTTTAGGTTTAGAAATGTTGGCTTTGTGCACTTAATTTCTCCTGCATATTTTCCAGGAGTTATACATATAATTTTTATCCCTTCTTCCTCACTTCAGAGTTGCTTGATTTTAAAGCACCTTTTGTAGCATGAAATAAAGACTAGAGCAGTGGGAAGCAGAATGGAAGAGTGAAGGTCTATTAGCACTGCTCATCAGCCCATAAGAACCAAGATAAAGGCAGTTAAAAACTTTATCACATATAGTCACGAAAATGGTATCTTTCAATGCTTTATTTTGCAAGCTAATAAGAACTTGGAGTATGGTTCCACTGACAAAATGGTTGCCTATTGTGGACAATCTGGGTTCGATCTCTAGTATTGCATAAACAGAACAACAGAGCTGCAGTCCCAGCAATCAGTGAGAGAGGGGCAAGAGAAGGGGAAGTTCAAGGTTATCCTCCACTACATAGTACATGAAACTCTATTTCGAAAAAAGTATTAAAAAGAAATCTTATTTAGATTTAATATTTACCTGGAAAGATATTTTTTATGCACTTTCACTTGAAAGGAAAAAGAAACTGAAGCCTAAGGAAATCAATTAGTTTAGCAGAAGTAATAATTGTTGAGTTAGCTTTGAGCTTCACTTTATTCTCCATAAGCTTTATCTGACACATCTTTGCCCTTCCTTTTCTTCTATTTCCTTCAGACCAGGAGTTGATTCATGTGGGATTTTCCGTCATCTACTGAGTCTTAGCCATCTCTGATCTCTAAGGCTAGGTATTTGGGTTCATGACCACTTCCCATACGTGTTTGCAAGTTGATACTGATGTCAGCCAGGCTCTGGAATGAGGTGACAGTGTTTCCCAGGCACCGGTTATCCCAGAAGGAATAGCAGGTTAGGTTGTTCAAGATTTATTGAAGAATAATTACTCGTTGAATGCTTTGATACATCTTCCAAACCTCTAACAACTCTATGCCAGTTTTCTTCCTGCTGTAAATGAGAAAGCTGTGGACCAGACCAGGGATTAGAAGGTCCGAGCTTGAGGGCACATAATGGAGCTGGGATTCTAATCCAAGCTGAGCCCTATCAGCTAAACCCCCAACAGAAATGACTGAAGATGCCATGCTAACGACAGACTCAAAACTAATTTTCAAGAAGTTGGAGCATGGGACGGGGCCTGGAAATCCCCCAGAGCACAGCATCTGTGCTGTTTACTCAGGTCTAGCCAGTGCTTGGGGCAAAGGTGCCGCAGTCTGCTCACCAATAAGACTTCTGTTTAGAATGAGGAGTAAACTGTCAGCGCCCCTGCAGAGCCCTATCCTTGGCTGATGCATTCCGTGATAGTTGTGTGAATTTAGAGAGCCAGGATTTAATTTGACACTATCATTGGGAAATCTCATTAGCAATCACGGGAACGGGGTTTCCGTCTGCTGATCCTCCCAGATAGCAAATGTGTATACCATCAACAGAAGCAGTTTAGGAGCCTTAGTAAGGAACGTACAGGACCCGGGGCAAGAGTGCTGACTCAGCTGAGTGACTCAGGTGTGCAGGTAGGGAACACACAGGCCTGACCCTCCTCCTTCTGCTAAGGTCTGGAGACCCAGGATGAAGCAGAACTCCTGGAGAAAAAACAAAAACAAACACAAAGCAAACAGTGTTTGTGTATAATTAGTGTAATTGGGCTGAGCTGTCAGCTTCAGTAAAGATGTGTCAGCTTGGGAGCTGACACAGGTCTCAGGGATCTCAAGTCACATGCACAGCCGCTCGAGACGTATTGTAACACACACGATAGCGCAGTACAGGGGGCCTGGACTCAGACAAACTTGAGTGTGAGTCTTAGCGACACAGATAGGAAAGGCACGGACAGATCCTAAACGATGTCACAGCTCTTTCTTCCTCGGAACAAACGTAGAACTGAAAGTGCATTTCTCAGGCAGAGAGCATCACCAAAGCAAAGCCTTTGACGTGGTCCGTCGTCACTGACCCCTGTTTGGATCATTTATTTAAAGACTGATGACTGTGAGCTGCTTGCCGAATGACCAGCACCTTTTGCTGGTTAAGGGTCGGTTCTAGATCCCGCGGTGTGCTTTGAAACGAAGTCTCACGTGGAGCCCAGACTGACCTCGCCCTTCTCATCCTCCTACCGTACTGAGTGCTGGAATTACTCATGGGAGCCGCCACGCTTGGCTCACCACAATCCCAGGAGAGGTGGTTGAAAACATGCACCTATTTGCATCTTTTTTGTTTATTTTAAAATTTGACTCTGCGTGTATGGGGAGGGGACAGGGCGTGGCACAATGCGTGCCGTGGCTTAAAGGAGACCAGAGGACTGTTTTCTGGAGCTGTTTCGTTGTTTGATTGAGGTGGTCCCTCTTGCTCGCACTGCTGCTCCGTGCAATTCAGGGCTCTGCTGATCTGCCTGCCTCTCGCTGACTCTCCTGTTTCTGCTTCATGTGCTTCGCCTCATTGTGTTATCAATTTTAAAATTACATTTACTCACTTATCCTCTCTCTCCCTCTCTCCTTCCCTCCCTCACCACCCTCTGTGTGTGCCCCCCCCCCCACACTGTGGAGGCCAGAAAAAATAACTGTCAGAAGCCTGCTGTCTCCTCCCCTTCCCCCCTTTCACCTCAGCCCATCCTGCATGGGTCCTAGGGACCAAAATCAGGTCCCCAAGCTTGGAGGCAAGCACCTTTACCCTCAGAGCTTGCATGCATCCATATCCAGCTTCTTAAATGTGTGCTCTACTTGTTCCCGTGGATTCCAGGGATCAAAGGCAGGTCTTTGGACAGGCTGGGTTGATGTTTCCACCTTCTAAACTGATCGTCTCGGAGTCCGTTAAAGTCCTGAAGAGAATAGGTAACCTAAGAGAGGATCAGATGAGCATGAGGCTGCTTTACTGGTAATATCATCACTCAAGAAATAGCAATTCATGACAGAAGAGGCTGTGAATTTGAGAGAGAGCAAGGTGGGGAGATGGGATAAGATGGGAGGATTTGAAGAGAGGAAATGGAAGGGAGAAATAATATAATTATATTATAATGTCAAACATTTTCCAAAATTAAAAAAAATAGCTTAACTTTGAATTCAATCTTTACAAAGCCTGTACTAGTACAGGTGACTTTGTTATTTATTTTGAAATGTTATTAGGAGTTTGGGGAACATATTAGTTTTCAATAGAATAGTCAGTGTTATTTTTTTTTATTTTTGTTGAGCTCTACATTTTTCTCTGCTCCCCTCCTTACCTCTCCCCTCCCCTGTTAGTTATTAATATGTATTGGATACTATGTGATAAATAAAGCTTTTAAGCAAAGGTAACATTGATATCTTTATAAAATATGGTCACTTTAAAAAAAAAACAAGACTGGGATTTAGTTTACTTACCTGACACTTATTAGACCTGCTGAGCCAAATGGCTATTTATGGAATCCAAGTGGGGATTTATGTCTTGAGATGAAACTCCCAGTTCCAGTAATGCTCATCAATGCATAGAGTAATAAATAATTAGGGAAGGTGAAAGATCACACCCCTTCATATATGTGAGGTCAATGTCACAATCCTTGAACAGTCTTTGTGGTCCAAGGATGAATCATTTGTGTGTGATTTAATCTAATGTGGGGCGGTTAGTATGCCATCTAATAGATTATCTGGTGTTATTGCTGTCTTTAATTTTTTCACAAAGGGAAAAGAGTTTATGAATATTTATAAAATGTATTGGGAGATTCTTTAAACAATCTTTTTAGTGTGTGTGTGTGTGTGTGTGTGTGTGTGTGTGTGTGTGAGTGATGCATGTGTACAGTAAAGGACACGTTGTGGAGGTTGGTTCCCTCCTGTTGACAGAGGTGTCTGTCCTGCCCCATCCCTCAGCCATTCAGTCCCAAAGAAATACACAGGGGTCTACATTAATTATAAACTGGTTGGCCTATTAGCTCAGGCTTCTTATTAACTCTTATAACTTACATTAGGCCATAATGTTTGTCTGTGTTAGCTATGTGGCTTGGTATATTTTATCAGCGAGGCATTCTCATCTTGCTTCCTCTGCATCTGGGTTACAACTGCAGGCCGAGTCTTTCCTCTTTCTAGAATTTCTGTTCTCATTGCTCTGCCTCTACTTCCTTCCTGGTCACTTTGCCTATACTTCCTGCCTGGCTAAAGGCCAATCAGTGTTTTATTAAAGCAATATAAGTGATAAATCTTTACAGGGTACAAGATCATTGTCCCATAGCACTCTCCTTTCACCCTGTGTATTCCAGGGATCAAATCCAGGTCCTCAGGCTTCACAGCAGGTGCCTTTCCCCACTGAGCCATCCTACCCATCCAAAGCCTTTTATTCTTTAATGCTGAAAGCAAGCCGTTGTGATTACTATATTTGTTCATATATAAAAATTAATCAAATATTATTACTGAGGTGGGTAAGTACACTAAAACATAGGGAAGACATGGCATATGAGGATTATTGTATTTGATGATATGTGATACAGCCAAGAGTAAATCATCTTAGGAATCTACTGGGGGTGATCTTCGGCTCAAACACAAGCTCCAGCAGGTTTCTGTTTTCTTTTATGTTTTGTTTGTCTGATTCTTCCTTTTCTTGAGGTTTGAGGTTCACTGCAAATGGTAAGAAGTGGTGACTTCAAACCTATCTTTGTCGTACTGACTTTGGCAAAGATGTCCATTGACTCAGAGCCAGGTTTAAATTCAAACCAAAGACATCAAAACCAAACTTAGCCACGGTTAATTTTATATCTGTTACCCCTCCAGCCTGTAGAGGGGCATTCAGTGTTTTCTGGCATGATTTAGTTATTACTAAGTGATCAAGAAACATCATTACATAAAA
Organism: Alexandromys fortis; assembly: GCF_014885135.2. Lineage (NCBI taxonomy): Eukaryota > Metazoa > Chordata > Mammalia > Rodentia > Cricetidae > Alexandromys > Alexandromys fortis. The sequence goes on along the minus strand of NW_026067918.1, from coordinate 5,021,386 downwards.
TTCAGAGACATTAAGCTTCAAGGTACGGTGTTAAGTATAAAAGATGATTCTAGAAAAAGAAAATTTGGAGCAATAACAGGATTATTATTCATCTTTATGCATTATGTAACTGCATATCAACTCTGTACATCTATATTGTACTTTAACACCCGTTAAAGCTGTACAAATTCCAGAATATAATATCTGCCTTTGTAAAAACCCTCCCATCCTCTACAATACTGGAAAGACTGGTTAGCCAGCTTCCTCCATGACCGGAACATTTCCACCTAACAGAGCTTCAACTTCTTTTGGCTTGCTATGGTAAGAAACCCTAGCTCTCTACAACTGACAACCACTTGCAAAGGCAACATTAGTTTCCTCCAATGGAGCTACACTGTGTATAGGCACCACCCTTAAAGGGAGGTCCCATGCAGAGACCAACAAGATGATGGCCAACAAAAATCAAAATTGGTATTTTTGGAGATTTTTTTTTTTGCCTCATAGTGTTTTGTTTGGGTATTTTTTTAAACCTTACCTGTTTTTTGACTTATCTTTTAAGCTTTCTAATTTTGTGTTACTGTGGGTTTTGTATACCTATACATATGTATGAGTGTGTGTGTGTGTCTGCATGTGTATGTGTTTCACATGCTTTTACTTTTTTTCCATTTGTCTGTTTACTTTGATTTATTCTGTTTTTTTTTTTTTTTGTTGGACTGTTTCTTTTCTAAAGAGAAAGAGAAAGAAGGCATGGAGTTGGATGGGTCAAGTAGAGGAGAGGATCTGGGGGAACTGTAATCAGAATATATAGTATAAAAATATTTTCAAGAAAAAATACTTAAAAATAAATCTGCCGATCCTTTTATATCCTGTTAAAAAGAATTTACATAAATTCTAAATTAATCAAATTGAATTGATGATTCAATAAGTAAATTTTGTGTCCAAAATGAAAACTTCCCTTCAAACTGAATTAAAGAATATAACTAAACACCAGACAAATTTCTAAGTATTCCCTGTTATTTTAAATGTGTCCCTTCCTGCAAATAGAATCATAATTTTAGATTTTGGTAACCTACCATGTCTTTGATATGCATTTAACTTGTCACTAATCCAATGGACTTCTTTGACAAAGGCAGTGTGGTATAATAGGTGTGAACTCAGCCCTTCTTACTGTCCTCACCAAACCTCAAAACCCAGCAAACAAAGGAATAAACAAAAACAAAATATAAGAGTTTTAGATCTAAGAAATCACTGGATTAAATTAGAAACTGGCTTAGAGTTTATCATGCTTTAGTATTGTGGTGTGTGTGTGTGTGTGTGTTTATTTGTGTGTGTAAAGCATTCTATTCTTTTGAAAAATGACCAAGTAGTCTTTAGCACTAGCAGGCAAAGCCTGCGATTATTTGAGTAGCAGTGACTTTGGAAATACAATGTCTGGGCACTGCTCAAAACACTCACAAGCTTCCACACAATTCCAAGTGCAAGATTCCACAATGAGGGAGCTGTCAGTTTGTGACTTGATGCCTGGTGTAAAGGTTTTCCCTGCCCAGCCAACTCCTGGGAGTAACAGGATGCTGTCTGAGTTCTAATGTCTATATCAAGCTTTCTTTCTTCTTCCCCTACAGCTAATCTCAGCTAGAATTTCAGAGCTTTCTTGGCTGCAAACTCGCATGATGAATCAAAGCTTCCATGGGTTTGCTATTGTCTTGTTATTTTTGAAACAACATTATTTTTATTGGATGCAAAAAGATGTATTTTCTTTTCTCCCAAGCAAATAGATGACATCTGGCCCTTCTCTCCCTGTCGGAAAGACATTCTGCTGAGGCTGAGCCCGTGATCGCATGGTTGTTAAACAGCGGGGATTATCATGCAGGACAGTATTAAGTGGTATTTAACAGCAAGACCAAAGTTCTCTGTCAAATGCCTGACTTAGAGCTTCTTAACTGTTAGCATCCCAGCCTGGAGACCTTTTGCACGGAACCATTTTTCATTCTGACAACAAACTACTGTGACTATCCAGGATTTCTTTGCTAGAGCTGACAGCCAAGTATTTCTGTGGCAGAAATATTGCCACAGAGTGGGGGATCAGGGGTGAAGGGGAGACATTTTTATCCCCTTTCACTCCAAGCGCAATGACATTCCAAGCAGTAGGTGTCCCGAGTCAATGACTGGTTAATCTATTCAGTATGATCCCCTGTCTAGTCAAAACAATAGGGGGGTTAAGGGCTGGGGAGTGTGGACTATGGGCTTCACAATACCATTGTCTAAAGTATGCATTGCCTTCTGCATCTCTTCTGGGCACATTCTCTTTGACATAGGCTGGGGAGGGTGACCACTGAGACTGTCAATTTAAGTACCATTCTCTAAAAGGTTTTTTATTGGGGGGTACAGGGGAGAGGGAGAGGTGTTTGACAGGTCCCTAAAGTTCAAGTGCAACCATTTTATGACCACAGTAAGACATCAGCTATGGAACTTACGCTGTGATGGGTGCAAAGGCAGGAAATAAAAGAAAGAACTTAATGAAAGTTTAATCTTCTGGGGAGTTTGTTCCTCTCAAAGGTATAAATTGAGTGACCTAAAACTAAATTTCCCTGTCAAAGACTGGCATCGAGTTCACGCACGTTTTACAGCTCTGCTAGAAAGGGATATATTTCTTAAAATAACTATTTCTATTCTTAAGTGAATACCTGCAAATGCTTCTGGAGGCTGAGGAGTTGGCCCAGAAGATTTATTGGGGGCTGCTATTGCTTCCCGTGTGTGATGAGGGAGCCATGTGACTGCAACAGCCTGTATCATTGTCTAGTCTTTAAGTTGGTCTATCTACAAACTAGTGATGGACTGGAAGCCCAAGAAGCACCTTTGAACACTTTCAAAATAAATCTGGCATCTAGGATGCTTAGTGTAGGCTTCAGTTTTGCATTAGAAATATCAGCACCTGGGAAGTATGGTAGCTCACAATTTCTTTTGCTTGTGAGGGATGACATGTGCTAGAGGTCACGTAACTCCAGGAATGACAAGTGTGGTTTTGGTTAGAACATTAAGCAAAGAAGAAGACTTATCATGGACAAAACCATGCCATGGTCACTATATTCATTACTTTGTTGATGTAATAAAATACACACCTTTGATCCTAGGACTCACTAGACAGATGAGATGGATCTCTGGAAATTCAAGACCACCTTGGGCTACACAAGATTGAATCTGTCTAAAAGAGAAACAGAGCTCACACAAAGATGATCCCAGCACTTGGGATCATGCTCTTTTAATTCCAGCACTAGGTAGGTGGAGACAGGAATAATATGGCTGGGCAGAAGGAGGAATATAAAAGGGGAGAGACAGGAACTCAGTGAAGTGTGGAGTCTGAGGTTGGTGGAGATCATGTAGGATCGCCCAGTTGTTTGTCTGAGTCTTGGTAGAGGTAAGGTCTTGCCAGTGATTGACCGCTTTGTTTTTCTGACCTTCAGCTTGAACCTCTATATCTGTCTCTGGGTTTCTATTATCATGCTCCAGAAATTTATCAAATATTAACTTTTACCAGTGCCTCATGATCGAATTTTGGTGAAAACCAAAGTAGAAGGTGAAATCAAAGATGGCTGGGAAAGAAATGGAGTCAGTGATTTAATCCTATATATGACTTTTATATGAAAACCATGTACTGATTGCACCACCAGAGTGCCTATATATATACATATATATGTATGTATATATATGATTATTAATACAATTTCTCCCTAATGTTATAGCTTATGTTAAAATAATGTTTGTCAATAATGTGTGACATTAATAGTCTATACTATAGCAAAAATTATGCCTTGAAATTATCAGCTCCAGAACTGCTTTTGTTTATTCTACTACATATAATTGTGAACAAATTACTTTCAGACTGTACTTTTAAAAGATTATTAATATTTTCAATAACCCAGGAAATGTATTTCTTGTACTCAGTGCTAGCAATATTTTAAGTATTTCTGGAAGAAACTTTGGTTTTAGAATTATTACTTATATAAATATTTTAAAAATTCCTCACCTTCAACAGCTGGCAATTTATAAGCAATTATTTTATTTTTTTTAATTTGACCTCTAGCGACTCAAACTTTTACATGATTTTTTTTCTTAAATTGGTCCTGTCGTCTGTGATCTTGGTGTTGTAGCAGAATGTGTATGGCATGTCAGTTTTCTGCAACTTTTTCGTTTTTGTTCTCTTTATACGACAATGAGCTATGGTTTTGCCTCCAGATTTAGATAGCCAGTTAGTTGTGATACCAAAACAGTGTTTGAAAATTCCAGATTCGTAAGACTTGAATTCTGCATTACTCTGGATAGTGAGTTGACATCTTGCACCATCTGTCTTTAGAGGGAGGCCTTGCTTTTTCCACAGTGCTTTCATTCCCGTGGAACTTACCTTTCCTTTAGAAGCTGTCTTCGTTATCAGTCACATTGACTCAAAGGGCATCGCGCTGCTTGGGTTCAGGTAACGCTTACGCGGTAGCCTAGCGCTTTGTCCTACTACCATGTCATGGTGAAGAATGACTTCATTCCATCACATAGGCATTGTACCTCTCTAAGCACCAGCTCCCAAGTTTTCTTTGCGGAAACTGAGACTGGTTTTCCAGGAGACAGTGCTGAGTTCTTTGATTTTCCCATTGGATTGGCTTCATTGGTGTCTATCTGGGCTACAGAATATTGGTAATATCACTCACCTGCATGGTTTAAGGTGAGATAGACTCCAAGTCCTACCTAAAAATCAACCATGGAAGTCAGTCCATCACTACTTGTAAATTTCCCTTCCTACTTCTTCACCTGGACTTCCTGTCACATTTTCATCTGCTAGTTCCCAAGGAGGAGCTTCTCGCTTAGACCCACCTTAAAGGTTGTCATGCCCCTGAGTTTTCAGTCTTTTCAAAGAGACACTGGTTGTGTTAGGCTGTTTTATTTGTGACAACACATTCAGTCAAGTTACATTTACCAACAATGAAAGTCTTCTGTAGATTCACCCAGGCATCCAAGTCTTGGAAATCTATTAAAAGCCAATGGTCTAGTCATGGCCCCCAGAAGATCCAGGAACCAAAGGACTGCCTGAAATCCAAGGAAGCTCTAGGGTTGTGCTCCACCACTACAGCAGCTAGAAGTGGAAAGAAGGACTCTTCCCAGGCCAGGCCACGTATTTTGCAGAGCCCCTTTTCTGGATCTAGAAGGCAGGGCATCAACAAAGCAAACACACTCAGGTGGGGTCTGTCCCTCTTCTTGTGTAGACCACATTTTCGGTGATGGCCATTAATTCTCTTAATGAAGCAAAACCTTCTTCCAAGTCCTCCATGGAGACAATCAAGAAGCAACTGCCTTACACATGATGCCTGTGTAAGCATCATGTCTGGCTGTGTGAGCTGAACCTTTCATGTACATAAATGTAAGATCTCTTATTGTCCCATTGGAAGAAGATGAATCAGAGAAGAGGGACCAGCTATCAATCAGGAATAATATTTACCCATCCTTGAGAATCAGCAATCTGACATAAGGAGAAAAGAATTCTACAGATTTAAGATTTTTATTTTTCTCATTCACTTTAGAGCCTTTGAAAAAGTGCATTCAGGCAATCAGAAAGGGACTCATATCTTATTACTCAGCCTACTGACTTGATTAACAGTTTTAAAAACAATTTTTTTTAGTTTTATTTATTTTATATGCATGAATATTTTGCCTGCATTGATGTCTGTGTAACATGTAGATGCAGTACCTGTGGAGGTCAGAAGAGGGTGTCAGAGTCCCTTGGTCTGGAGTTATGGGCATTTGGTTGTCCTCATGTGGGTGCTGGGATTTGAACCTGTGTCCTTTGCAAGACCAGCCAGTGTTTTTAACTGCTGGACCATCTCTTCAGATCCACAATTTAAAAATATATAAATAGACCAAATTTTATGTTCTGTTTATGTTTTATTCCATATAGAAATTGAAGGGAATATTGAAAGGAAACAAGGAGATACAAGTTTATAATTTTGTCAAGGCCTAGAAATTGAATTATTCACGTAATCAGATTATGACAGGCCAGTACCTCAGCCAGCTCCATAGTTCTCAGGGACGAACTGTTAATAGCACTTCTTACCAACTTTAACACCATAATTTCCCAAATGACCAAGTGACTGTCATGGATCAGATGACCAGAACCTGATCTTTGATACACAGAGGCCATATCATACCAAACACAGCCTTACAGAATGAAGTGCTACCTTGTCCAATGTGTCAGTAATGCATTAATATAGGAATATAAGACTAGAGAAAAGATCAACAGACTATGAGCTACCAAACACCTACTGTTTGTCTCATCAAATGTATTTCCATACAGTATATACTAATTTGGATTTAATGGACCCTGTAATTTCATAGAGAGTAGCACTATTAGGAGATGTGGCTTTATTGGAGAGGGTAAGGCCTTGCTGGAAGAAGTGTGTCACTGTAAGGGAGGGCTTTGAAGTTTCCTATGCTAAAGAAACTGCCCAGTGTCTCGGTTTTCTTCCTGTTGCTTGCAAGATGTAGGACTCTCAGCTACTTCTCCAGCACCATGTCTGCCTGTGCAGGTACAAGATGATGCTATTCATTATATTTTAGGAAATCAGCCCATAAGCTCCTCTTTCCTTTAAAGCAATAGATAAAATAATCATCCAAGTAAAAGTCCGTTGACTATTAAGGCACACATTACATCTATTTTCCATGCAAAGCATTTGAGCCTGGTCACAAAGCCCTCACATTTTTATCCATCTGCATCCATCATGCATGCATCACTGAAGGCTTTTATATTTATATTGTTGTTTATTATTTACTTTACAATCCCAAAGAGTCAACAGTTATTATCTTGATCACACCCAGGGGGTTCTTTGTTAACACATGAAGTGTCCTAATTTGCAACAGAGATCTCAGAACTGTTAGTGTGTGGAAGATCCTCATTATGGGTGTTTTCTCCTGAAACAGACTGAAGAGCCATCCTCTGGGTCTCCTAAGCAGCCTAGAGCTTAGGACAAATGAGCTTTTCTCAGCAAACTTGGTGCTGCTGATGTGGACTGGAGCTGCCATGGTGTGAATAGGAAAGATCTCAGGAGTACAGGGGACCTTGGGCTCTCTTATTCCAGGGGCAACTATCTAACCAAACAAGAAAGTTAAGCTGTTCCTATGGCTAATGTAGTAAGTAAGTAGTGTCTCCCTCAGAAGAGAAATGCCTGGTACATGTTGGAAGAACTGGGATACTGAAGGCTTAGGACACAGGGAGGCAGCTTAAGAGTCTGCTATTTAATATCCAAAGGATTTGGTCTGATTACATTTTTGTTGTTGCTGTTATTTTTGTTTTGTTTGTTTGCTTATTTCAAGACAGGGTTTCTCTGTGTAACAACCTTGACTGTCCTGGAACTCACTTTGTGTGGTCTGATTATTTTTCTCAACTTTTTAAAATTGATTTTATTGAGCTATACATTTTTCTCTGCTCCCCTCCCTGCCTCTCCCCTCCCCTTCAACCTTCTTCCAAGGTCCCCATGCTCCCAGTTTACTCAGGAGATCTTGTCTTTTTCTACTTCCCATGTCGATTAGATCCATGTATGTCTCTCCTAGGGTCCTCATTGTTGTCTAGGTTCTCTGGGATTATGAATTATAGGCTGGTTTTCTTTCCTTTATGTTTAAAAACCACTTATGAGTGAGTACATGTGATATTTATCTTTCTAGGTCTAAGTTACCTCACTCAATATGAAGTTTTCTAGATTCATGTATGGTCTGATTACTTTTTAAGTGACATACTCTGAGAAAAATCCTTCTTAATACTGTGAATATGTATTCCTCTCATTGGTGAATAATAAAAGCTGCTTGACCAATAGCCAGGCAGGATAAGGTTAGGTGGAACAATCAAACTGAGGACTCTGATGAGGAGAGGTAGAGTCAGAGGGGAGATGCCAGCCAGCCTCCCAACAAGGTGTTGAAAATGAGATATGAAGCCTCAAGCCACATGGCAAAATATGGATAGAAATATGGGTTAATTTAAATGTGAGAGTTACCTAATAAAAAGCCTGAGCTATTGGTTAAGCATTAAGAATTAATAATAAGCTTTTGTGTGATTGTTGAGGACTGGGCAGCAGGGAAACAAAAGTTCTGCCTCAGTTTACAGTGATGCCACCATCCTCCAGAGTATGAGAAGTAAATTATTCAACCCTATCAACTCTTACCCAGAAGATCAGCTACCTTTCCTCTCCTAAGCTACAACTAGCCTGCCTCACAGTGGCATGGATTCCCACTAGTAGACACACACTGTTGGATGGCAGGAAGCTTGTTTTGCTTTACTCACTTTGTTTGTGTGTCTTCAGTGTACCAAGGAATATACTCACCTCCGCCATCCACTGCCCCATTTCACCCTAAAAATAATGCAGATGAATTCATCGCAGACGAGCGACCCCTTCCCAAAAGCAAGAGGAATGGCTTCCGAGAAATTACACTCATAGTGAACTGCTGAATCTCCACACTCATGTGGACCTATACACTTGTGCACACACACACACACATGATAAATAGTGAGTAATAAATATGTTTGTAAGATTAAATTAGATACGTGATAATTTTAATATTGATTAAAAGAATTTGATCCTGAGTGAAAGGAAATCTTCAGAGGACGTTATTTCTGTAACTTAGTCATTTACATTGAGCAAGTTTAAGACTGGAGCATAGAGAGATAATATTAATTTATTTTGCAGATTAGACAAATGTTTCACACTGTCCCTTAAATAGCAAGCACCTTTTCGAGAAACTATGTATGCAGCAAGTTTACATGACCTGGGAAGATAAGGTAGCACATGGAATTATGAAAAAAAAAAAAACCTAAGAGCCAAAGGGAAGACTTAAAAGCAAAGATTAGGAAGTTGGCCAACTTTTGGGAAGAGATCAATACAGATAAGATCATTTTCTTTGGAATGATTATTGATCTGGACAGCCAAGTTTCTATAAATAAATCAACAGTGTTCCCATAGTAAAGAATTCCATTAGCTATGACTTTGAAGGAGTTGAACACACCACACACACACACACACACATAAATACAAGTTCAAATACATATAAGAAACAATGCCTTCTGAATTACATGTGTACATGCATTTATGCATGTGCACATGAATGTGCATGCATGTGGGTGTGGAGCCTAGACTCATGTGCTAAGAATATGAACTTTGTTACCATCGCATCTCAGCACATGTGGTAAAGAAATCACTCAAGTTGACTGCTTTTGGGGCTAATAGCCGAACACTTGCTTTTACCTGTGACGAGATTCTTTGACAGCCCCTCGTTTGAACTGATTTCAACTCTTCCACCTCTGCCAGTCAAAAAAGTCAGACCTGAGCCCCGAGCTCTTTTATACCCTGCAGGGTAGAGAGATCCCTAAATTAAAGAAATATGGTTGTTTTTCCATTTCTTTTCCTTCTTAATGCTTCTGATTATTATTTTTCAATCCCTCCCACCAAAAGCACAGGAGCATTCTCTTTGCTCCACCCTTGCTAACACATGCTAAAACTCTGCAGGGATTTTTAGAATTTTAATTTAACAGCCTGGTTCTGAAACTAAAAGTATGTGCTGTAATCTAACAGATTCAAAGAGAGCCTTTCTTTCATTTTTTCCTTCAGAAGAAGCTGTGTATATAACAGGAAACACAATTTACTACGTGATCTTCTTGGGTAATTTGCCAGCTACTGAAAAAGCATTCCTTTAGCCCTCAAGAGATAAGTTGTAATGACATATACATAGAATGAACATAGGTCTTTATACTATGAAATGCTCTTGGTATAGATGGCCCCTTTAGGACATCACCATTCATGACTAAGTTGGTAGAAAGAGAATGATGGTGAATCTACAGTAAAGAATCAGAAAATGAGGAAAACTAAAGAAGAGATGCCACAGGTCAACAAGGAATGCCTACTATTTCCTCTGGGGTTTATGAATATGCCTGCATCATTGCTGTGTGGGAGAGACTTCTCACTAGTGCTTACTAATGGGTCTTTCGGAAAACACTCATTTTCTTGGTACTTTATGACTCGGAATAGAGACTTAGGGAGGTTTTCTAAGACAGAAAGCAGGAATTTGACTTATGAATGTAAGTTATTTGAAATTTCAAGACAAAAATTTTTTTCTGCGTCCAGTCGAGTTTGATTCAAGTAGTTTGTGAGAAGGTTGTGAGATCCGAGCATGTGATGGGATTAAAGGGCTGTGCCCCCATGCCCTGCTGAAGACTACTTCTCTAGTTGATTATTATCTGTGATAGAAACTGACATTCTCGTTTGAACATAGTCTTTTCTTTCCAAAGAAGAAATATACTTTATAGACACCCAGGATCTAGCTTAACCTTATGGCTTACTAACTGGCGTACTTTGATCTCCAAAGACATATCTCCATTGTCTTTTGATAAAACTCCCATAGTAGAGCAGACCATGTAGGATTTTGTCTTAGTCAGTCATTGCAGCCAGTATCCCAGACACCAAAGTCTGGAATTATTTTTAAGGCATTGTCTTGCTGTGCATCCCTAATCAGTCTGGTACTTGCTACACAGTGCCAACTTATTTCAAATTCAAGGCACTCTTCTTGTCTCAGTTTCCCAAGTATTACAGTCCTATGACTCAATGATCAGAAGAAATAAAAGCCAAGTGAAACTTAAATTAACTGTAATTTACTGAGTGCCGGTTACAGTCACCATACAGTATTTTATACATCAGGAGGAAAATAGAGTTATCAAACAGAATAATTGCTTTACCTTGTCCATCAGACCAGCTTTATGTGAACACAATGGGCCAAGCAAGAGTGACCACAACTCACCCACCAAGATCTCTCAAATTAAAGGATAGAAGCCTCCAGGTTCTAAAGTCTTGTGTAGCACTCTGGGATCCTCCTAGGCAGTTCCATCCAGAAGTACAACTATTGTGTTAGCTGAAGGAATAAATTTTACACACACACACACACACACGCACACACACACATTTAAGTAGTGTGTAATCATATTGCATCATGATTGCGGAGCAGCTTTAACTCTTTCTCAATAACTTGCTTGCTCCTACCCCTCTGACACACATTCACATTCAACTGTCTGGAAAGTTCTCAGGAGCACTTATGTCGGAGTTAAATCACCTAACACCGGCATAAACAGTTTTGCTTCATCTTTTATGAATTGGGCTTTAAGTCTTTACCTTGATTTAGTGAGAAAAAATAAAATCAGACAACAGTCATCATCTCGTTTGTATATATTTGTACGGAGTCTGTAACCCGAAGATTAGCTCGGATCCAAGGAAATGTAACCACCAACCCCCAGCTAACCAGTTTCCAAAGACGCCGTTTCAGAACTGGCTTTTAAAGGCCCAAGGAGCTCAATCTAACGGCAGAGATATTTGAAATATACACAAACATACAAGCTTTTTAGATAAACACATTTTCGGGGAGCTTTTGATGAAAGTGATAAGTTACATTCTCTAAAACTACACACGCTGTATTTTATTACTCTTTCGCAGACACTTATCAGCTGGAGATGTTGGGTGGTTTAGGCTAGGAATCAACCCTGAGGGAACCCGTGTGGGACTCTGGGACTCACAGTTCTATAGATCAACATAAACCCGAGACTTGATTTTATTTTCATTTATTAAAAAGGTCTGTCGTCCGCCTCTGCAATTTCAAATCCATTAGCTTCCTGGCCCTTTTAAGAAAAAAAAAAAAAGGAGGCAACTGCAGATTTTATGGACTGATTGCTGATGGCTAGGCTACTGCTATATTGGTTTTGAGTGGAGAGTCCATTACAGACACATTACCCATAAACCATGTTTCCAGCGCAACCTGCAGCTTCCATTCTGGCTCGGGAGTGAGTGGAGTGGGCTTGGTCAAAGAGAGGTTGGAGAAAGGGTCAGATCTCCTGGAAAGTAACACAGGGTAGGCACCGATATAAATTACCAACTTTCTTTCTTTTTCCAAGTAATTATGTCTCAAATGTGCAGCGGTTGGGTTTCTTAGCCAGGCACCAGAAGAACTAGGAAATCATATCGACAGCAGATTAGACTTGGAGTTTTCAACCTTTCTGCCTGCCATGTATGCTCAGACAATATATTTGTCTATCTGGGAAGTCTTGTGGTTCTTGCCACACATATTTAGCAGCTGACTGCACCCATTTTTTCCCAGTCTTCTTTATACCGTGCTTAAACTTTTTCAACAAAGGCACAGATATTTCTAGAGTCAATAAAACAGATGAAAATACGGTTTTATATTTTCCCCTCTGTAGCTCTAAATTTTCTGTTCTTGAAGAGGAAGGAGGAGGAGAAGTGCAATTGGGTTGCTTGTTTCTCCTACTCAATTGGACTATTTGAAAGAAAGACATGAATAAAGGCATCATGAAAACCACACACCTGGAGCTCACATTATGTGAAGCCCTGTCTGAAGAGTCTTGTTCTGCTCATACCTCGTTCTTGATAACTGGTGGGTGACCCACTATGTTGTTAAATGGAGCCGGACTTTTAAACAGCATGCTTAAAATAAAAGAAACTTCCCTTTGTTAGCACAAAATAGCGTTCATCGAGGCTCAGTCTGAGAGATAATTGGGTTGCTTCTTTACAAGTGCCTTAGTTCACATCATCCTTCCCTGTCTGTTACCAACACTCGGTCTTGTTTCACTGACAACTTCCTCCTTTGATTTGGTGGTGCATATTAAAGATGCAGGCAACAAAGGTGATCCTAGTATCTCTTCCTTATCTGGGTTTTGTCTAAGCAATACATTATACAATTAGATATCCCAGTTAAATTGTGCATTCAGCCCATTCCCCAGTTAATTAATCTTCTGTCTGCTTGTCTATCTGTCTGTCTGTCTGTCTATCTGTCTATCTATCTATCTATCTATCTATCTATCTATCATCTATCTATCATCTATCTATCTCTCTCTCTCTCTCTCTCTCTCTCTCTCTATCTATCTATCTATCTATCTATCTATCATCTATTTATCTATCTCTGTTTAATTTGCCTATCTGGTCTTGATTTAATTTTGGTAAGTGATATTTATCCAAAAAGTTGTCCATTTCCTTTAAGTTTTCCAGTTTTGTGGAGTACAGGTTTTTGAAATATGACCTGATGATTCTATGCATTTCCTCCGCGTCTGTTGTTATGTCCCCCTTTTCATTCCTGATTTTGTTAAATTGGATTTTCTCTCACTGCCTTTTGGTTAATTTGGATAAAGGTTTGTCTATTTTGTTGATTTTCTCAAAAAACCAACTCTTTTTCTCATTGATTCTTTATATTGTTTTCTTTGTTTCTATTTTGTTGATTTATCTATCATTTATTATAACTATATTAATAATTTTGCTACCTGGTGAATAAAGACCAAGGTATAACCAAAGCCTTTCTTTATAGTTACTGCTTTTTTAGTTTTGACACAATACTTGACCTTCCTTCCTCCTGATTTGCTAATCTACCAAGGGATTTGTAGCTTTGTAAAGTGGGTCAAATGTTATAATCCATTTTTTTCTACCTTAGATGTTAATTTAAAAACCCGGCCATGGGAGTTAACGCAATTATGATCGCCAGTCAGGAACTGTGTTGGAAGCTAAAGTGACTGCAAAGGTGGATTATCCCTCACCTTCTCCTCATTGTTGTCCCACCTTGATGGGGAGGCTCCCCTGTCAGGCTCCATCAACACAGACCTGTCAATCATCAGTCAAGGGTTCTTTGCCAGTAGCCTGATGTGCACATGGGCAGGTTTGCTAAAAGAATCTGTTAACAAAGATCTGCTGACCCTGTGATCTCTAAAGATGTTTCAAATTCCGTCCCTTGATGCCATTTGGTAGAATGCTATCAGACCCTGTTCTGAAACCATGGGGCCACAATGGAATTACTCTGCCTTGCAGGCGATAGCTTTTGAATGCATAATTTGGCTAGTTAAAAATTCCGTAAAAGTGAAATTCTCTATGCCTGCACCAAATTTCCAAAATTTGTGGTTCCCTGGTCATTCATCTTTCTGACTTATCAAATAATAACATCATCAACAACAACAAAGTACTGCTTTTTTTGGGATGGTTTCTTCCAGAATGAAAAAAACAAGATCAGGACCTTTCACACAACACCAGCAAAGCGTGGCAAAGAGCAGCAAGAAATCTAGTCAAGACGTTGAAAATTGGATGCCTGGAACCGATTTGCCTGCCTTCACATTTCCTATCTATAAGACCGCAAAACCAGGTGGTGAAAACAAAGAGGCTGGCTTCTTTTCTAGGCAAGATAGGCAACAAACAAACAAACAAGCAAGCAAGCAAAATAAAAAAAATAAAAAAAAAGAATAGAGAAAGAAAGAAAAAAAGAAACCAGGAAAATTGCATTTTCCCATTTTTTTGTTTATTTTTAGGCAGTCAGTGTTTTTCCTGATTAATCTGGTTTCTGACTGCCACATAGCAGTTGATCCGTCTTTAGATGTCAAAGGCTTTTTCAGAGACAACACGTACTCAGTTGTGATTAAGCTGCCTTTGTCAATCTCTTCTCTCTTCTCACTCTCTTAAAAGATCAGTGTGTGTGTGTGTGTGTGTGTGTGTGTGTGTGTGTGTGTGTGTGTGTGAGAGAGAGAGAGAGAGAGAGAGAGAGAGAGAGAGAGAGAGAGAGAGAAGGAGAAAGAGAGAGAGACGTTCTGGGCAATGGGTATGATGATCCCATTTAAGCACACAAATCACGTGACCATCCTGGTTTTCAAGTCTGTCATTAACCTATCCATCATCTTTTAAAATACCATGCTGAAAGCACTCCTTGGGAAGAAGCATTTGGGAAAATTTTAAGCTACTATGATCAGCCTTGGATTATTGCCATACTTTGTGCACAGTCATAGAATCTCAAATTTGAAAAGGAGTCTTCTTCCTAGTGTTTATGTTAGTTCAGTGGTCAAACTCTGCCATGCGAATAATGCCTCGGGGGTGATTCACTGGCTGTCCAAGCAGGCAGAGCATCAGGGAGTTCAAATGACCTTCTATATTTCTTCCCCAACTACTTTATTCTATAGTAAGAAACTCTATTTCTCGAAGTTCCATGGCTTTCACACATTCAGGCAGTAGATGAAGTACAAAAAGTAAATCAGTCTGGGTCTCTCTCCATCCTTCTCATGGGCATCCTTTAATGTTTAGCTTCAATCATCCTCAGAAAACTGACCTAACCTGGATGGGCAGCACAAACACATCAGCCATTAAACTCTGCAATAGCACCGTCTGCCTTACAACGCTTTATTTTGCCAAAGGTTGACAATGGAGTTGAATCACTTGCAGCTCTATGACACTCAACTAGAAGAAAGCCCAGGCATGTGGACATAGTGGGGGTGACAGCTATTTATCACTCTCAATGGTTTCCTTCAAGAGGTGGACCTGGTGTTTTCGTCACCTCTTCTTGTTTATTGGTTTTTGCTAAGGAAACCTGGATACGTGGGTACGTATTCTTTCTAGAGAGAGGAAAATCTGTGTTCGGTAGGAGAGATTAAGATGTAAATAGGAGAGGAAAAGGGAGACCCTGAAAGGCATCCTACTTCAACATCCTTTCTGGCTCCTTGGCAATGCTGCCGCCGCCACAGATTGCTTAGCACGTAATTAGCTTGGATCTTGGAAGCCCACGTTTGTGGGTCTCATTTAGCACATTTCCTGTGTGTTACTAAACATTTCAAGCCAAGATGGAGGGAAAGCAGGGGAAAGTGATCCCACTGGCAAGAAGTTTCATGTTTCTTATGTACTGGAAAACAAAGGAGAAGGAAAAAAAATAATTGGAAATTATGCCCACGTTGCCCGACTCCTTTCTTATCCTACTTCAAATAAAATCCAATGATGTAAAATGTTACTTTGCTTCTCGCTCTGGAGTCCGTCAGCTTACAGTGGGCTTGTTTTCTTGTTTTTATTTTATTTTTTTTAAATAGCTATGTATTAAAAGTGAACCAGTCTTTGCCGGCTTTGGATAAAAGACTATTTATTTTCAATCAATTTGATAGCTGCAGGTTTCAGTAATTGAATTTTCTGTGGTCAGAAAAGCAGTAATCTTAGAAACCAAATAAATATTTTTTAATAAAACGGAACACTGAGAAACCCTATAATAATGTCAAAAATGTAGCCACTTATGGATGGATAAATATTTTAAGAAATTTACATTTCACCCAAAGCTGTATGTTTCGAGCTTCCCCGGAGATTCCAGGGAGCGTAACATTTTGCTTTGGGAATGGAACAATGTGGGGCTTAGATGAGAACTATACAGGCCCTATAGAAACTGTCTGGAGGATGAAGTGCTGCGAGCTGCTGGCTTCATCAGTGCCTCTATGGAAGAGTCCAAAGGAAGATTTGTGAATTTGGGGGCTACTGTCATTGTGAGCTAGGTGATTCTTGTGGGGGTGTGGTGACTAGGATGCCTTCTAGCAGCATTCACCTACTGGTAGATAGGCCAAGCAGAAATCACGATAGCAACAGCCTCCACCCTCCCAGTTGTAGCAGTCAAATATGTGACGAGACATTCCCAGGCATCTCTTGGGTGGGAGCTGCGATGGTTAATCGAAGACCTCAGTGTAACTGGGTTAAAGGATGTCCTCGAGGCTGGAAAGAGAGCATTTCTGGGTATATCTTTACCATGCTTCGCTGGAAGTAATGGAACGCAAGAGAATGTTTCCTCATCAGTGTTGGCATGAATAGAATAGGAAGGCAGGTTTTCAGACCTTAGCATCTGTCCATCTACCTCCAGTTCTCAGACTCAAGGTGATTCATCCCAGTGACTCTCCTGGCTTTTAAGATTTTGTCAACAAACCTGGGACCTTCTTGGCTCTTATGACCATGTCTGGTTGCCCCATTTAGTGTCTTCTTAAATATCTACGTGTGTCCCACTGGTTCTCACCTCAGTATAACCATATCACAGCACGGCTGTGTATCAGTTACTTTTCTGCTGCTGTGATGGAATGCCCTGGCAATTTAGGGAAGAAAAGCTTGTTTGGTTTTTTATATTTCAGAGTAGATGTATAGTCCATTATGGCCAGGAAGACATCAACAGGAGGATAAGGCAAGTTTGGCAGTCAAGAAGCAGGCTGATCACTACACACAGGAAGCAGAGGGAAAGAACAAAAAAATGGGACAAGGCTATGCAACCTCAATGCCTACCAGAGTTGCAAACTTCCTCCAGCATAGTTCCCACCTCCCAAATGTTCTACCACCTTCCCAAACAACACCTACCAGGCACCCTCTATTGAAACATAAGAACTTATGGTTGGGGGGCAGAATTTCAATTCCAAATTACAATTTTCAACATCACCCCTGCATGACAACCCCATGCAGGATTAAGTAAGTTATTTGCCACACACAATGTCTCCCGCGTTATTTTCCTTCATTGCTTTCCCATGTACTATCTTGTATCATATTGAGGGAAACATGTGCAGGCGACTGCGCAGAAGTGAGCAGAAGAGAGGCACTCCAACAGGTTATAAGCACGTGTTTGTTGAGGACGTAAAGGCAAAACTTGCAGAGGGACTTGCATTTGTTTTAGGCTTATCCTTAGGGTGTTTTCTTAATTCTTGATTTCTAGATTTATATTTGGCTATCTATATAAGTATATATTAAATTAAACTCTTCACATTATGTTCTATTTTTATATGCTATACATGTTTATTTTGACTTCTCTATGTGGTACAAATTGTTTTATAGTGAATGAATGAGAAAGAACCACGGTGGAAGAGGATAGGCACATTTCAGCAGTCAGATAAAAATTCTACGCAAGAAACATGTTGCAACTGGCACTATGGAAATGTACTAATTTTTGGACCTTACCCCAGGGAAAAATGTCACAATAGAAGAATTCTTCTTCCTTAAGTAGAGAGCAATGATGTTATTAATTTAGCATCTTCGTAAAAATGGTCAATCTCTGATATTTGAAAAGTATAAATTTGAAAATACATGGTTATTGTTTTGTTATTGCTTAGCTCCATCTATACCCACTGTATAGATTGGAAATACAAGATTTAACGTATGTAAAAATGTCCATGCTCGTTCTCAAAGAACTGAGAGGAAAGCCTCTGTCTTTCTTATGTGAACATGGAGATGGACTCTTGGAATAGGGAAATGACTCCCCTACTGGTCGCTTTCTAGTAGTGTGCTATCCTGTGTGACTCTTCCCTGGCATTACTTATAGAGATATGCCTGAGTGGTTACTTATAGGAACATGGGTGACTCAAAGGCAGTGCGCGCCTCACTGGAAAGGCTATCTCTAGAATGTGTGATGGCTCAGGAAGACTCTTTCTTTGGGGCTCCCTGTACAACTTCAAGGCAGCTTGGCTGGACTGGAGGAGGAGTCTCCCCAGAAGTCACTGCTGCTTCAGTAACCTTGGGAAGGGACCTTATGAGCCTTGACAGTTTTTAGGCCCTTCCTGAGACTTGGGAGTTGTTTACTTTCTGAGTCTAATGAGTCTCCTTGACTCCTCATAGGCAGGGAATGTTTCAGCTCACAGGAAACTGCACTACATCTTCAGGAATCCTCAGTTCTAGAATAAGTACCATCTAGGGCTTAGACTATGGAGTAAGGTTGTTTGGTTTTGGTTTCTTCTTTACTCAGTCTGAGAGTGTGAGATCTATTTCTATATTTGTAAATCCATGCAAATAGCCAAGCCCTTCTGTATGAAAAAAAATCCTCCTTTTAGCTTGAAGAATGGCTGTTCTTTGGTCAGCATTCCTTCAACATGCCCATTGCCTAGGAGATTTTATGCTAGGATACTCTTATAAACTTTGTGAGAATAAGGAAAGCAGGTCAGTGTGGGGTGGAAACGGGGTGAAGAAGTCACAGAATAATGAGTAGAGTATGAGTCTTTTCTATGCAGAAGGCAAATGGGTGGAGCAGCAAATTTCTACAGTTACTCCCATCTACGATGCTACTCATGTGAGCAGAAGGCAAAGGCTAAGAGACTGAGGTATGGATTAGGCTTGGGCTGTGAAAAAATCCCTCCAGAAATATACTGCAAGACTGAGGGCCCGGAGAAAGCAAGGCTAACCGCTCTCTGATGTTGTGGAAGTGACTGCAGCTTTGCTCAGCTATTTTCAAGCGTAATAGGAATGATGCGTACAGTCTAGCACTGTTGTGCTTGGAATTTGAAGTGCCCCCATGGTTTCATGCATTTAATGCCTAGCTCAGAGCTGGTGGCTGTGTTTGGGAAGACTGTAGAATGGGTAATGGGTGGAGTCCCCTTGGAGGAAGTCGTTCAGCAGGAGCATCCTGGGATTTTGTAGCCTTCACCTACCTCCTGTTCTCACGTCAGTTCCTGGTTGCAGACACTATGTGACTAGCATCCTCCTGCCTCTCTTGCTGTGCCTTCACCACCATGATGGACTGTATCCCTAAACCTATAGCTCCTAAGCAAGCTCTTTCTTAAGTTGCTTCTTGTTATGTATTTGATCATAGCAACAAGAAAAGTAACACAGAAAATCAAGACTTAAAAAAAATAAATAAAAAAAGTTTTAGCCCAGGCCAAAACAGATTCTACTGGAGGCATGTCTGACAAGGAATCTATTGTCTTCTGTCACTACAGACTTACTTAGACCCAAGGGCACCACTGTCAATGGCTGACCTTGGTGTGTGTTTTTCATCGTTAATGGCATTTTCCATGCAATATTCATTTGAAATCCACATGACCTAATTTCATATGTCACAATTTAAAACCCATAGGTTTCATTTTTTTAAAATCCCTCAATGATTACTTCCTTGGTGTTTCTGGAACTTTCCCAGAGGCAGTGGGCACCATTTCAGAATAACTCCAAATGTGGTCCATTTGTGGGGAAAGGGGAAGGCATAGGCCCATATTTTATTAGTGGATCCAGACCTATCCGTTGGCCTGGAAACTTCTTTTATCCTTCTGCATATGCATTTATTTTTTGCTGATTCAAATCATTATTCAGTTAAATTAGTCCCAGTTTAGTAATAAGGACCTCCCTCTAGCTTGTCCCTTTAATGTTAGCGAGAACTAGACCCAGGTGGTTTTCAACATGACACTCCCTGGAAATCAGTTATGAAATTACCTGTTTATTAATGACGTGTCAGGAGACTGACATGCTAACTGCAGGCACCGGCTGGGGTAGTGCTAATATAGAAATAACAAGGCCATATTATGTGCAATATGTATTCTATGGAACTGTTACCTTCAATCCCCAGGGACACCTCTAAAATCCAGATGTTTTATCTCAAGATTTTAATCCCAGAGAGTGAAGATTTTTTAAAGAGAAATCAAGTCCACTTAAAGTTCTTGCTTGGCCACACTTCCTCACTGGGGAACTCCTCGGAGTAAGTATTTGCTCCCATAGAGTTAGAGGGCTCTGGTTATATGCAGTAAATAGCCGAAGTGGGAGAAGTTACTTTGCAATCAAATTGTGGATTGAAAGCATGATCCTAAAATACACATTGAAGGCCCATTTTTTTTCTGAGAGTGAAGCTTTCACAGTATGGGGGCTACAGAACAAAACTATGGAATAAAAGGGCAATTTTCACTGAAAATACAAAATTTTTACAGGAAATTTTTGTCATAAAGATCTGTGGCCACAAAACTATAAATAACACACTGGACAGACTTCATGCAGACTGCAGTTCTTTTTTTTTTATTTCTTTAAGCAGACAAAAATGTGTCACAAAGTTGATATTAGCAACAGGTAAAATAAACCAGTGGTCTTTGCAACCTGGGTGGGGGTTCCTTTCCCCTCCTTTCCTTGGTCCTTGGAGTGTGTTATAAACTAGCTCACACAGAAGACTGGGTGGAGAAGGGCTAATCACCTGACGATTCTGTTATTGCAAACAAACTCCAGGCTCTCACCAGGCACGGAGTCATTCGTCCACGGATGCTGCCTTCTGCACAATGGATCTCAGCAGCTCGATCTGCATAGATGAGCTCATGGGTCATGATTCCCTTTGGTCTTTTTTTTTTTTTAATGTAAGTGCACTGATTTTTCCCTATTCATCTCTGGTCCTGGAGGACAAAGCAGAGAGCAAGAGAGGTAGCCAGCAACTTTGACGTCTCCACGTGAAAAGCCTCAGAATCTGTAGAGGTCTAGTTAAGTCACTCTTAGTCCCCGAGAATCTGAACTCTCATGGAAAACAGGGACAGATTAGAGAACAAACTTATTTAAGAAAGAAGGGAAATTATCACCCCCCCCCCAATTCAGTTGGGTTTCAGATTATATTCTGTCAATTTTCCTCCTCTGAAGAAATCTTCCCCATCGCATGGGATAAACGCCTCCATTTTTCACTGGCGTAGGAAGAAGGTTAGTGGGTTTGCCTGAGTGGACAATCTATCTGAGGAATTAATGAAGCTTTTTCGGCTTTTGTGCTAGGAGAAAGAGGCAATGGAGTTGTCCACCGCTGGTCACCTGCACTTAAATTTCTGAACTTTAATTTAATTTAATTTTTAATGAGGTATTGACATGGTTCAGCTTTCAGCTCTCACAGCCCTTCTCCTTCCTTGCCACCTCCTTCCAATATGCCTTTCATGTTTCACCTATGTTTTTCTACAACATTCTTTTCCCTCTCTCCTACGTGTGATCACCTTTTACAGTTACATCTATCTGCCTCTCAGACTAAATTTAGTTTTTTCTTTTTCATTGTATTTATCATTTATTTATTCATTCCTCTATTTAATATAAACAGCATTTCCATTTTCAGTTCAGGTTGGCCTTAAATTCATGATAATTCTCCTGTCTTAACATTTTCAAATGCTTGGGTTACATGAGTGACTGACACACCATGCTTAGCTCAGCAATTTAAAACTTGCTTATTTTAGTGTGTGTGTGTGTGTGTGTGTGTGTGTGTGTGTGCGTGTGTGTACTATGTATGTGCTAACCTGGGAAGCCAGAACAGAATTTCGGATACCCTATAGCTGAAACTACAGAATTATAGACATCTGTATGAAGAAGGACACTTTATAGAAATCCCACACTAGCTCAGAATTGAGTATAGTAGAGGGTTCCCTATTTATTTATTTAGGGGTAGACACACAGATCACAACTCTGCTGGAACGGGAAACAGCAACCAAATCACGCAGCCAGAAAAGAGGCCAGATGTGCGCTTTACATTGGCATAAATAGTACAAGAGGCCACACCCAAGTGGGCAAGGTACCTTAAAGGCTACTGTCTGTAGGAATTCCTACAGTACCTGTGAGCTACTCAGTGTGTGTGGTGGGAATTGAACTTGGATCTTCTGGAAGAGCGGCAAATGCTCTTCACTGCTGAGCCATCCCTCTAGCTACTCAACACTGCCATTTAACCTGTTATCACAGTGCCTTGAAGATCTGGCCCTTATCCAAGGCTCTGTTTGCACAAACCATGCAATAGTCTGTGCATGGTTTGAGGTCGACAATTCACTTTCTTAGGCAGTTTCTCATTCGATATGCTCTAAGACCTCTGAGATAGTTTTAATGTATTACAAAACACCCACTTCCCAGAAGGTCATTGATTCTCGGAGAAGTAAGGCTACTGTATTTACACCGCATGGAGGATTTGTTCTGAAACTCAGGGGCATCAGTACATTCTCCCCCCCACTCCCTGCCCCGCACTGCCAGGTCCACAGTAAACAGACTATAGCTACCAGAGAGGGAAGAAAATAAGAATTCAGGTAGAGAAGAGTGCAATAAAAAGAAAATTACAATCCCGGATATGAAAATGCCCACTTCTTAAAAGGGAAAGCCATGTCTTAATAAGAAAGTGTTTTGATTTTGAAATCCATATTCTCATCTTGAAAATACCTTTTCAATTTGGACCCAATTTAGTGGGAACTCCAAGGACTATAAGTCCTCAAATAGAGGAAGAAAAAAAAATCAATTTCCCAAGAGGCAGTAGTGATTTGAAATATTTGTTGGAGCCTAAGGGATGTATGAAATCTACATGGTTATTTACATAAATTTCTCATAATTTCTATCACAAATATACCCTTGCTGTTCTCCCAAATCTTTATTTAATAATGATCATAATAAAATTAAGTTTATCTCCACTGCCTTGCCTTGGTGCCAAGCAGCTAAAGTCAGCAACCTAGTTTTTTTTTTTTTCAAGACTCTTTTTTCAGTAAAAGTTCCAGAATAGAAAGAGCACATGACTATGGGATGGTTATACTCCTGTGATCTGAAAGTTTGAATTCCCACATGGTAACACTATTTGAAAGTGGATAATTATCAGCAGACTGAGGCCATTTTCTCCACTAAGGCGAGTCTTGCCTCCTAATGTCTCTCATCTGCAGGCTGTAGAAGTCCGGCAGAAGGAAGAGCATGTTTCAGAATATTGTCTTCCTTGGTAGGTAATTTCCAAAGAAACATTCTCTGTCACCCCCCAAGTCCCCTAGTTTAAATTCAAAAACTGGAAGAGATTATGAAGTGGGTTTAGTTTGAAGACTGCCGAACTGGCAGGTTCCTGCTTCTGCGTGGCATGAGGGGGACTTGATGCAAAAAAAAATAAATAAATAAAATAAAATAAAATAAAATAAAATAAAATGAGAGAATTCAATACCCAGGGTTGAATGTCCCCACCAATGCTAGGGGATGGATGGAATACACGTCTTCCTTTATTAGCGAAAGAATTTGGAGTAGTTGTGTGATGAATGTAGGCTTGTGTTTTTCTGCCATAGACGCCTGGGTAGAACATGATTCAGTTAGCTTAAGAAAACAAAACTGAAAACAACAACAAATATTCCCAAGATTGACTTCTATGTTTTCCACCCTGTCTTCTCTAATCAAACCAAATCTCCAAATCCTGTTGATTTTTCTAGTGAGAAAAAAGAAAGACAGAATGAAGGAAAAAAGGAAAGAGAGAGAGAGAGAGAGAGAGAGAGAGAGAGAGAGAGAGAGAGAAAGAGAGAGACCCTGGTGAATATTCATCAAGTTCTTATCATCCACCTAAAAACTAATATAACTCATCCAATTAGTTACATTAATTACCCCTAATGTAACTAGTACATTTATATATAGCCATTTTCTACATACAAAAGTTCTTCTGAATAGGCTTCTTTCTTGTTTGCATTCAGATATGGCTGTCCACTGATCAGCAGTCACAATAACTTGGAAATGACTATTTTGCCATTCTTACGTTTTGTGAAATAATAAATGAATAAAATGTATGTGGATATATAAACATTTACTGTAAATATCATATACACAATACAAAATATGAATAGTATAGATAGATGAGAAACATATAAACAGAAAAAGTGGTAGTTGTTTCTTAGGATTTGTAGACATAAACTTTAGAGATTATTAGATCATTTAACAACCTCAAATAAAAAGAAAAAAAAATCCTTCAAGTCCAGAACTGATCTGATCTCTTAGTCTATATTTTCTCTTCCACAATTATATTCACTGGGTGATTAAAGACCTGGCAGATGTATAGCTTGAGATTATCCCAGTGACATTTTGTATGCTTTAAAAAAATTATTTTTTCTTAGCCTAGACAGCTCTCACTCTTCATTGTTATTATTATTATTATTATCTTCTTTCAATGTCTCTGCATGTTAAAGCATTTCCTTTCTGTCTTGCATATTTGTTTTCCTTTCTTGCACATGTGATATGGACATGTGGCATCGCAAGCGTCTACACATGGAAGCAGAGGCCAGCACCTAGTGTCTTCCCCAGTCTATCTCCACCTTACAAACTACATCCTGAGCCTGCTGCTT
This sequence comes from Alexandromys fortis, assembly GCF_014885135.2. Classification (NCBI taxonomy): domain Eukaryota; kingdom Metazoa; phylum Chordata; class Mammalia; order Rodentia; family Cricetidae; genus Alexandromys; species Alexandromys fortis. The sequence goes on along the minus strand of NW_026067918.1, from coordinate 4,996,770 downwards.
TGGTTAGGCAGGCAGGCCGTATACCCCACAGCTATCAGTCCCCTCAGAGACCACAGACAAGTGCCACCATGGCAGTTTTTGATACAGATGGTAGGGTCTCAAATAAAAACTCAAGCCCTCATTCTTACGCAAGCCTATTTATCAACTGAGTCATCTCTCTGGCTCACAGTCTCACTTTTACTAGTTCCACTAGCAAGGCACACACGTATAATTTTTAGAGTTAAATGTAAAATAAAAATGCTGGGGTCACGTGGAGAATCTGTTATGACTTTCAAGATGGTGGTAGCCAGAGAGAAAGCCAGGTGTAAACTGTTCTGAGCGTGCCTGGCAGCAGAGGGGGCGTGCCTACGGTGACGGTTCTGAAGTCCTGGCACGTTGTGAGTGTTTCTATTTAGATTAACATGGGATTCGAATTGAAACAGTCTGATACCGAGGTTGGCTTCAGGCTCCAGTGATTTCAAAACCCGAGTCCCGGCTCTCAGATCTGCTGCTTTCTCCATGTTTATCTGTTATGGCTCCTTTTAGGACTTTCAAAGTTTATTTCTACTATGCCAAATGGCTGTGTTAATGACATACATCACAGACATGTTGAGCGTGCCCGTTTTTCTATAAATTAATTCTTGTAGGTGTTTATTTGGGATGGAATGATTTCACCGTGGAGTTCTTTTGTCCACTGTTTTTCTATTTATTTTGCTCGGCTGTTTGGACATTTTATACATCGAGTCATCTTGACTAACACTTTTTCATTCTCTTTCTCCCTTGTAAATCTCCTGCCAACCATCACGCCAGCCCTTAGTGCCCATCCCTGAGTTTCCAGCTCCAACATTGTGTCCAGGAGGCGAAGATACACACTTTGATAAATCACAGTATGTGCACTGCTGAGTGCCCTGGAAGTCTGATGCTCCCTTATCCCACATCAGAGTGTCTGCCGGACGATGGCTTTCCATGACCGACTTCGAGGCTCGCCATTCGGGCTCTACCTCTTTGGGTCTATTATGGCCATACAGCTTCAGGCTGCTGAGGGGAAGCAGAGAGATGAGAAGTTGTGTGCCAGTGTAGTTACTGGAGCTCAAGGGAGGCACACCACTTCATTCACACATAGCATCACTAAGATCTAGTCCCCAGGCCCTACTGATGCAAGGGTCAATGATACGGTCTTAAAGATTTATCCCCAATGAGAGGCTGCTTCTTCTGCCTTGGAAGTTGGTCCTGGCTTTCACTTAATTTCCCACATTTTTTTGTCACTGACTGCTTTGCACAAGTCTTAATCTTTGACCCATCTGACATGAACTCTAGGCTTCTCCCTCTTGGATTGAACTCTAGTCTTATTCTCTGTTCAGTGTTCTTATTAGTGAGGATTAGGTCTCAGTGTCATCCCTGGTCAAGTCACTGAAGCCAGGAGGATGAGATTAATGAAATAGCTTAAATAATGAGAGTCTATCTCTGAAATTGAGACCAAGGTCAGGTTTACTCCAAGCAGATGAGGCAGAGTTCACAGAGGTAACATTTCTCCAGACCTGCTGGGGTAAGGCATGTAACTCTAGACGTGTCATCCCCATCTTGTGATTCAGTGTACCCTGTATCTTCATTCTCTTTGTTTGCCTTTTTTTCCTGTTAACTAGTGGCTTTTTTTTGCTTAGAAACCACGATCCTAGTCACAGGAGTGTCCTGTAAACAGCCAGCTAGTCCCAGGAACTTTCCTGTGCTTAGAACTGAGTGAAGGATTTCTCCAATTGGATTAGAGTTTTTAGGACTGACATAAGGAGGAGTCTGGCCTCTAGTATAACTGTGCTTCATCAGATACACCTGTGTATCTTGAGTTTTTCAACTTTATATTATAAATTATCCTTCCCTCTTTTTCCATCCCGGGATTATCCCAGCTCCCTCTAAAGCATGCCTTTGCCATGAACAGTGATGAATGAACAAGAGCTTCCTGCTGGATCAGGGGGACAGAGCTAACGCATATAGGAGGCCCTGCCAGGTAGCTCACAGGGAAGACCACACTGGTAATTATGACAGCCTATCAAACAACATTTGAGTCCCACCAGAAACTATTTTATTTGCATTCATAAGACTCAGACACAGCTGTTTGGGATTTTGCTGTCAGTGTTTTACCTACCCAGTTGCTACTGAAAACAGTTTGCAATTCATCTGAGGATTCTTTATATATGCCCTGAAATCTACGTAGAATTTAATTGAAAAACCATCAAGTAAACACTTCTGGGCCATCTGAGCGACCACCTCGGTGCCAACATCAAGCAGCTGACCTCCGTGGCTTTGCCTTGTATGGATGTTGATACACAGATGCTCCTTACTAAAAGTCCACTTTTGTCACATTTCTCGGCAAGCAACCCTGACTGACTGGCCTGGGAGTGTTAAGGGTGGGCAGTTCTGGCTAACGAGTTTAGGAAACAAAGTAATCTAAAACATTAACTATCCAACTCACCAGAAGGTATCAGGGATGAAGAGCTGGGTGGCACAAAAGCTTTTCTTATATTTCTGTGTGTGTGTGTGTATGCATGTTGGTGAGTGCATACATGTGTGTGCATGATTGTGTGTGTGTGTTTGTAAAGGCCAGAGGACATCTCCTCAAATGGCACTCCTCAGGCACTGGTATCTTCTTTATGGAACTGGATTTGTTACTGATCTGGAACCTTCCACAGAGGTCAGGCTGTCTGGCCAGCAAACCCCAGGGATCTGCATAACTCTGCCAACTTAGTGCCAATAGGGACTCACCATCATACCAAGCTTTCTTTTCATACAGCTATCTTCTGGAAGTGGAACTTGGGTCTTCTCACTCAAAAAAAAAAAAAAAAAAAAAAAAAAAAAAAAAAAAAAAANCATTGCCAACAGAGTCATCTCCTAGCCTAAGCCTAAGTTCCCTTCCTTTAAAAAATAATTGGTTTTTCGAGAATTTCATACATGAGTAATATATTTTCATTGTATCTACTCCTCCCTCCCTCTCTAGGCCTCCTCAGATCTCCCTAACAACTCCTTCCAAATTGTTCTTCTCCTTTATAACACACACACACACACACACACACACACAATTGATCTTATTAACATTGCCTTTATCAACTTGGGTGTTTGACTGACTTGGGCATGGGTTCAATCTTCCTTTCTTGTTGAAAAAAAAAGATTTGAGAAAGGAGAGGAGGAAGAAATAAAGGGAAGGAGCAAAAAGGAAAAGAGGGCTAAGGAGAAAGAAGGAAGAAGGGTGGGAATTACGATTCTTCTGTTTTCTTCAAAATCTATTCAAGTCTATCAAACCTGATGACAGGAGGGGGTATCTCCAGAACTGTTGTTGGAAAATATTATCTAAGTGTTCAACTCCTAACCCATCACCCGAGTTGGAAACTTACAACAGCTACCACCATCACACTTGGCAAAGATGTCTTTACGTTTGGAAAAGGGACATCTCTCCCCAGAAAGCAAGCGCATATCCACTGAAACTGGGTTGAAGACCCTGGGAGACCCTTTGTCAATCTCGAGAAAGGTGGTAGACAGCAGCATTACCTGCACACAGGATGGTAAAGATGATTACCCACTGGAGGCTCCACAGGACTTGCTTGGCAATTGCTTCTTATGAACAAAAACTGCCTGTATCACAGTAAAAAGGGGGAGGAGGCTGGAAAAAAACTAGCAAAGGAAAAAAATTTTTTTTAAGAGAGAGAGCCAGGCTGGCACCAAAAATATAATTTAGTGTGCAGGTATTTGATTTGATAGAAAACCTGCATTGATTTAAAAAAAAAAATAGGGTCTTGACAAGGTTGTAATTCATTGAGAGGGGCCAAGCCTACAGCTTAAGTTTGACGTCCCCCTCCAACCTAAACCATAACTGGTTTTAGGTGATCCCCTGTGAGGGTAGCATGTTGCAGCTGGCAAAAAAATAAACAGTCCAGAGCCCTGTGTTAACCCCCTCTCTCTCTTTCTCTCTCCCGCCCTCCCGCCCCACCCCCTCTCTGATTTATGCCAGGAGCTAAGGAAAACAGCTCCATATTGGGGGAGCACCAGTTCTGTTTGGGTTTTTGTGAGTTTGCAGTGTCTGCTGCGTCCTTCTGAGAGAGGGAACCAAACTGGCAAGAGGTGGGAACAGGGACAGAACCAGCAGCAGGCATCAGGCTGCATGGGCTGGGGAAGCAGTAAAAGGAGGAAGAGAAGACACAGGAGCTGGAGGGGGAGACTCACCAGGCATCCTTTGCACAACCTCCTGCTTTTTTCTCTGCTAGGCCATCTGAGATTCCTTTCAGGCTGACTTCAAGGAGGGGCTGACTTGGTTTCCCCACGGGACATCAGTCTCTCTTTACAGCTCAGTAGACTGGCTTTTCGTCAATGAATGCCAATTAGTATATGGAGACATTAAAGAAGAGCCTGCGTCATTTTTGCTGAACAAGATCAAGGGCTACTAGCTTATCTTAGCCTCATATTTCTTGAAAAATATTATAAAGATCTTTCCCAAAGAGCACGTAGACCAACTTTTTTTTTCTTCGCTGACTGCAGCCATGGTTTACCACCCATCTACTTGCCAGAACCTCTAAATTACTTACGTTATGACATCATCCTTCCTTGTGTATGTTCTTGTCACGTTGCATAAATACGCCCTTGCCAGTTTGTTTCTTTAATCTTTTCTGTCCACAGCGTATATCACAGGATGACTTCAGGAGACAGATGATTCCACAATCATGAACAAAATCACTGGAATCGCATCTGGTCTCCATGACAACGTGAAAATATAAATGTCTACAGCATTAATGAGAGCAAAAGAAAACACCACCATTCCGGTGGCATAAAAGAGTGAGGCTAATTCAATACTTAGAGCAGGTTCTCAAGCCTTCTTACTGCTGTGTTACCGCACGTACATGATGCCTTGAAATATACACAAGAGAAAGAAGTGGACTTTTTTTTCTTTCCCTTTCCCATTCGTCTCCTTTTCAGACACAACCACTGATTCACCAGTCTCTGGACAGGCAATGGTCACAGCAGCAGCAGCAGGGACGCCTGCGAACTCGAGTATAATAAAATTCTAGTATAACAGTGTGTTGAATGTTTACTTTGGCCAGGCTGCCCTCCCAAATCCCCCTTTCAACTAATATTTTAAAATGTGGAAAGACATTAAAATGGAGATAAATTCAAGGCTCTTTCTGAAAGCGAGCACCTCTTATACAGGGAATTCTGGGCTCTATCTGCTCTGTTCCCTTCAAATTCTCTTCATTTTTGTATTTATTGTGACCAGGGAGTTCAAGGCACTGCCTGCCTGCTTTCTCTGAAGTAAGGGAAAGGGGGGGGGGTGTCAGGTATCCTGTTCTCACCGCTTTTGTCTCGTGGCAGACGTTGAGACTCGGTGTTATGGAAAACGGATAAAGTGACATTTATCATAGACGCTTCGTAGACTCGTAGAATTCAAACGCGAACTTCTGGAACCGAGCAGTCTCAGAAGTGCTAACCTGCTGAGTGAGGTGCAGACACTCCACACGGCCCGGGGCTAGTCTCTGCTTATCTCTGTGCGAAAGAGAACGTAAGTGCAGAATAGAAGCGGAAACACCGGGGAAAGGGAGGCTTCTGGTTTCACGAAGTGTAGATTCCCAGAGAAAGAATGGCTGATGTCATGAGGTCACGAGAGTAACTGAAGAGGGGGATTATGATGGTGGGTGAAAACAGAAAGTTAGGGGAGATGAGTTGTTGGGGGCATGGTGACGATGGGCAAGGTCTTAAAGGAGACAGGCCACTGAAAGTTTGTTCACAACTTCAGTAAGTGGCTGGTAAATAGGAGCAGTGGTTATTACTATTGTGTGTGTTGTGTGTATAGTATATGTATTTGTGTGCATATGTGCCCATGGAAGTTCAGAAAGGTGTAATTGCATGCCTGTTGAGAAGAATACAGCGTGTTGCATCTTCTCAGTCACTCCTTATTTTATTTATTTATTTATTTATTTTTTATTTTTGGTTTTTTCGAGACAGGGTTTCTCTGAGGTTTTGGAGCCTGTCCTGGAACTCGCTCTTGTAGACCAGGCTGGCCTCGAACTCACAGAGATCTGCCTGCCTCTGCCTCCCAAGTGCTGGGATTAAAGGCGTGCGCCACCACTGCCCGGCCCTTATTTTACTTTTTGAGGGAGACTCTCTTACTGAGTCTAGAGCTCACCAATTCAGGTATATTGAATTTAAAAAAATCTATACACATGAAACCTAGAACAATGTTCATTGATTGTTTACTGTGTATATAATTGTTGCAAAATAACCTGCATTAAAAGACCAAATAAAAAGCAAGGGAGTCAGTTTTTGCCTTCTTTTATTTGCCTAGCTTTGTCTTAAGTACACTCAGTAAAGGTATTCTTTGGCTATTCAGTGGTGTGGAAACATAACCTGTAGTCTGACTGAGTTGGCGGCGTGGTTGGTGGGTTTGCTGAAAGAATTATCCACACTTGAATGGTCACAGTGTAAGATGGTAGTTCCAGGAAAGATGGACTATGTCCACACGGCAAATATGGCAGCAGAGACAGTATATGCAGGAACTTCCTCTTTATTCATTTGCTCACTCTCTGTCATTACAAACACCTGAAACTTCACTGGCTGAAAAAAAACCCTCGAGTGAAAAATTCCAGAACGAAAATAGCATATACCTTTTGAATCCTGCACATAACTGAGTGCTGTGCCTACAACTCACACTTTCCTCTTCCCCAGACAGGAATCGTACATTGTATATGCTACATGCCGGTCAGTCTTTTGGTAGCTGTCTCACTTACCAAATCAAATCTCACCGTATCCCGGTTACTGTTTGCCACGATGGTCTCAAAGCTCATGAGTCACGTTGCTGGAAATTTAGGTGTGTCCAGAGAGAGCCACAGGTGCTGCCTTTAAATGGAACAAAGGTCAAAGTCCTAAAAAGGAAAGAAAAGCAGCAGCTCCTCAGCAAAAGTTAGGCCACTAAATAGAAGTGCTTTAGCTCAAAGTGAAATCAGATGAGAGGCATTTGTGGGGTCTTTGATTTATGGCATTCGCCGATAATGCTGGAGTCTCTCTCTCTCTCTCTCTCTCTCTCTCTCTCTCTCTCTCTCTCTCTCTCTCTCCCTCCCTCTCTCTCAGATTTAGGAAGGACATGTACTCTGACAAGGCCGTGCTCCTACATGGAGATGACCTATAAACCTAGGATCCTGGAGTGTGCAGAGATGCCAGATATACCTACTGTACTGGAATGAACCTATGAAGCAGGTATAGAATCATAAACATTGTACAACAGACTTGGCAAAGTATAAACAGAGTTATGTGGTTGGTGCAAAGTATGGAAAAAATAGATTATTTTCCAGTTGCATGAGTTGAGAAATATGTGGGATGAGTTAAGCAAAGTGTTAGAAAATGATAGACATAATTTTAAAAACGTGTCTGTCTGTTGTGCATACACTTAGATGTGTGTGTAGGAGTGCTTGCACGCATGTGCACACATGGAAGTGAGATGGACTTAGGCTGTCTTACTCTCTTGCTTGCTATAGTAATTTTTGAGACAGGGACTCTCACTGAACCTGGAGTTCTCTGTTTCTCTTTGGTTCATGACACATGAGCCCCTAGGTTCTGCCTGTCTCCAACCCCACCCTGTCTCCGGTGCTAGGGTTCCAGATGCTTGCTTTGCCAACACGTCCAGCTTTTCCAGCGGTGTTATAGATCCAAAGTCAGGTCTTAGCACACTAGAGTGACAAGCCTGCCCCAGGAAGCAGCAATTGTTAGACACTTTGTGGGGCGAGGCAGATATTAGCACAAACAGGCACCACTGGCATCTACTCTGGCAAAGTAATTGTAGCCACATAGAGGGGTTTAGTTTCTTTTCTGAAACCTTGATGGGAAGTCTCGGCTCAACTTGATTCCTTGCATGCTCAAAATGTTATGCAGAAATCCAGGTGGTTGTTCATCTCAAAATACATCATTATTATTCACACAGAAGACTGCTCAAAATGCCTAAAGTACAAAGCTGCAAGTACGCCTTTGAAGAGAACAGAGGGCTCAAAGTCTCCTGTATACTGATCCAATGGACTGCCACTCCAGAAAGAAAAGGAACAAGCTGCCAACACCGGCATAAGTGTCAGGGTTTCTCAAAGTGATAATATTTAAGTAGAAGTAGCATGAGCTTTAAACATGTTAATGTGTGATTTCATGTGTGTAAGATACAAATAGTGAGAAATCTGGGAGAATTGGCTACGTTTAGGGAAGAGAATAGCTAGGGTCCTGTCATCTTTCCGATTGTTGATCTGGATATTAGAGTTTTATGGGTGTGCTTGTAAACTTTGAGATGAAAATGATACATGATACACTTACACACACTCACAATCATATATACACACATAGTGTGTGTGTACGCGTGCGTGTGTGTGCTTCCTACCACACAGAAAGTAAGATAAAGAAGGCATAGAGAAGTTGTTCTAATTCTTGCCCCATTCTTAGGACTTCTTCTAGAGATGGATACTAGACACACCATATATTTTCTCTGCTCTGGCATGCTGGCTCTGCTGGGATACTCCTGGTATTTGTAACTAGACAGCAATCTCTTATCTCTATGGTTGACTTGTGAGGAGGGGGCCTGAAGGGTATGTGGTGTTAACATGCCGCCAACCACTAGAGGTCAGTAGTAGCACCCACCCCTGGTCTTATCAAATCTACTGAGCCTTAGGACAAGATGGTCCCAGGTGAGATTCACTGAAGCACATAACTAATAATTTAGGGCATTTATTGAAGGCATACTATGTGTGAGCTTCGCCCCTAAAAGCCTTACACCCACCAACATATTTCCTCATCAAACATAACACCAAAAGGCACTTTATCTCCTTTGTTTTACAAGGCATACTATGTGTGAGCTTCGCCCCTAAAAGCCTTACACCCACCAACATATTTCCTCCTCAAACATAACACCAAAAGGCACTTTATCTCCTTTGTTTTACAATGGGAGAAACTGAACTCTAAATATTTTACCATGTTTAACCAAGCACATAGCTAACAGGGAACAGACTATGGGTTTTGGCACATCATCCCCCCACTGTGTGTGTGTGTGTGTGTGTGTGTGTGTGTGTGTGTGTGTGTGTGAATTCATGAGTGTGCATGTGGGCATGCTCACACAACCTTGTACTCGTGCTAGTCAGAGGTCAACCTTGGGTGTCAGTCTTTCCCTTCTTCCTTGTCTGAGACAGGGTCCCTTCTTTGTTAGATGCACCAGGCTGATGATCAAGGTATTTCTAGACTCCCACCTTGCTATAAGACCTCTGTGACTATAGAGGTGTTTGGCGTTTCCATGGATTCTGGGGACATAAAGTTAGGTGTTTGCAAAGACTTCCTTCCATCAGCTTCTTTCTTAAAGCAATTAATGAATTAACTAACTAATTAATTAATTAACTGTTTGAGACAGATTTTCTCTATAGGTTTGGCTGTCCTGGAACTAGCTCTGTAGACCAGGCTAACCTCAAACTCACAGAGATCCACTTGCCTCTGCCTCCCAAGTGCTGGGGTTAAAGTCGTGCGCCACCATCTCCCAGCTTCATCAGTTTCTTAAAGCATTTGTTTTTTCTGCTCTTGCTTCTGGTCCCTTTTATCAGACACATGGGTTGAACGACTGAGAGTATTCCAGGACATAATGATGGCCACTATCATCCATCTGTACATCCTTCCATTATTTCCAGGCACACAAAGTCAGGATTCATATTCTATTACGCATTATGAGAGTCAAACTTAATAACTAAGCAATTGTGTGACTCAGAGGCTACACCTTAATAAAACTTGAAGAGCTCACTGAGACCAATGTGATTATGGGACAAATTATTCCATAATTTAAACGGAGGGGAAATATACTTATATTTTACAATTGCCTAGAGTTATGTATAAAACTAGCTTCTGGCCCTTTAATTACAGATAAAGGTGAAACCACCAAAAGTGGCTCATGAATACAGAAGCACCGCCCACACTTAAGAAGGCATTTCTGTTAAACAGATGCTTTTTTTTTTTTTTTTTTTTTTTTTTTTTTTTTTTNTTTTTTGTTGTTGTTTTCAAGACAGGGTTTCTCTGTGGTTTTGGAGCCTGTCCTGGAACTAGCTCTTGTAGACCAGGCTGGTCTCAAACTCACAGAGATCTGCCTGGACGGGCAGTAGTGGCACACACCTTTAATCCCAGCACTTGGGAGGCAGAGGCAGGCGGATCTCTGTGAGTTCGAGATCAGCCTGGTCTACAGAGCTAGTTCCCGGACAGGAACCAAAAGCCACAGAGAAACCCTGTCTCGAAAAACCAAAAAAAAAAAAGAAGGCATTTCTGTAGGCTCCAGATTCAGGAGGCTTCTGTCCTAGATAGTTTTCCAGATTAAAGAATATCTGAAGCTAAAGAGAACCAATTAGAAAAAGAAAATCTGTGTTAAATAAGTGGTGGAAACAGCATGTCCATGACCATGAACTAGTACTGCGAATGATGCTCTAATAGTCATTACCAACACAGTTTGTATGTGGCTGTTGCTTCTGTATTTTACTTCCCATGCTTCAGTTGTTTGCCTGTGTCCTTGAGGAATTTGTGCTGTCTTGTGTCTAGAATACATTTCCCTTCCTGTGTTCTGACATTATGGCAGATAAATCTGTTTAATTAGTTGGTTAGTTAGTTAGTTAGAATCAAAGTGTAGGATCCCATAAAAGCGTTACTATGAGTGAATTTAGATTCTCAGGCCAGTAAACTACAAAGTGGAAGGAAGGGAGAGCAGGAGGGAGGATGGGGGGAGGGAAGGAAAGAAAGAAAAAAGGAAGGAAGGAAGGAAGGGGAGAAAGGAAAGAGGAGGGGAGGGAAGTGGAGGGAAGGGAAGAAGAAAAGAGGAGTAGGGGGAGGAAAGGGAGGTGAAAAGGAAGGAAGAACAAAAGAAAAGGAAATGGGCCAAAGGAGCTGATAAAGAGACAAATATCATGCCATGATATATTGAATGTTATAGTGAGTATGTGGCTATATATACACAGATTCATACATATGCATATATATGCACATATATAATTTATCATCATTGGGTTTCTATAACTTAAAATCTTAAGGATATGAATGATGAATGGCATTTGAAAGTTTTGTGTGGTGTTTTTATTTGTTTTAATACACGGCAGGAATTGAACCCAGGGTCCTGCACCTACCTACCTGGCAACTTATTCACATATGCAGTTTTTATACTTGGTAGCAGTTTTGTTTGTTTATTTCATCACAAAAAGTTGGAATTAATTATTAAGGCAGTATGAATTTTTAAAATAAGGTATGTAAGGTACTTTCCATCTCAAACATTAGCTTATTTACCCCCTTTCCACTGCACCTCCTACACTCACCAACCGGCCTCTTTCCCTATTTCCTACCCTGTTTTTAGCATCATTATTATTAATAGGCCTCTGAGTCCCAATAGAGCTGACAATATGTACATTGGTGTGTGACTGTCCACTGGGGCATGGTGACCAACTACTGGTCACATCATTAAAGAAAAGTGACTCCCCTTCCCTTAGTAACCAAAAGATTGCCAATAGCTCCTCAGTTACAAGCAAGGCCATGGTAACCCTTCTTCATCTATGCTGAAATTTTAACTGAGTTGACTTTGTGCAAATAACTATAGTGGCTATGTGTTGACGTGTGTGTCAGCCATGTTATGCCCAGAATACAATATTTTACAGTTCTCTTCCCCTTACTTCATGTCTTGCTCTTGTATTCTTCCTTCCCACACTTCCACCAAGTTTCCAAGTTTTGAATGTGATTAGGCAGCTATAGATGATTAATCTACAGCTGGGCACTCACAATCATTTAGTCTTGGCCCTTTGAGCAATTATGAGTTTCTGCATTAACTGCTATGGATTGCAGATGAAGCTCCTCTGATCACAGTTGGCAGTAGAACAAATTTATGATTACAAAAATAAATATTGAAAAGTAGTTTGATAGCATGAGAATTTAGCAAAATGCCACCAATATGTTCCCCTTAGGGCCTATGATATCCTTAGTCATAGACTTTTGAGCAGATTTAAAGTACTAGATATGAGGTCCTTCTGTAGCTCAGGTCTGAATTCCAATCAGAATGCAGCAAATTACACTCTTTTACCTGTTCAGCATGTTGCTATTGAAGGACTGTTTGAATATCACATAATAAAATATTCATTTACTACATTAAGTTAAATTTTTGTTTTGGACTTTTTACAAGAAAGGACCCTCTCAAGGACACTTTTTTTTTTTGAGGTAAGCATTTTGGTGATGAACAAGAAGACAGTGAATCTGTTAATATGATATCTCAGACCAGCATTCTCAGAGTCATCTAGGACTGTGTTAGGATTACAGTATGTCACATTGACATGGGATATCCTTCTGTATGTGTGTTGCTTTTATTGGTTGATGAATAAATTTGTTTTGGCCAATGGCCTAGCAGAGTAAAAGCAGGCAGAAAAGCTGAATAGAGATATAGAGACAGAGTAGGTGGAGTCAAGGAGACTCCATGTAGCTACCAAAGGAGAAAGATTCCAACACACTGCTGGTAAGCCACAGACTCTTGGAGATACATAGATTAATAGAAATGGATAAAAATTTAAGATGTAGGAGCTAGCTAGGAATGCACTTGAACCATTGATCAAGCAGTGTTGTAATTAATATAGTCTCTGTGTGATTATTCGGGTCTGGGCAGTCAGGAAATGAAAGCATACTCTACCCCTATATTGCACCTCAATCCACAAATCAAGACTTTCAGTAATGGCCAAAGATGTGGATGACCCGTGATGTTGGAAAGGAATAACACAAAGCCATATTATGTGGTAGGGATTGGTCTGTGAGGTTCATGAAATTATTATTTAGACCTCATTTTTTAGGGATTTTAGTTTTGCTTTGTATGGGAATGTTATATAATTTGTTAAGTTTGTAGTCTTCAGCTCTAGCAGGAATGAAAGCAGACTTTATCCATGCTCAGAAAATAAAAATGCTTTTAATAAACATAGTTGGTTATGTCCATTCAATTGACCTTCATTTCTGCTCATGCTCCCTCTGGAAAGCCTTAGATGACAGGGTACATTCCCTAGCTTGGAACTGGGTCCTGATTGATCAACCAATCAGAAATTATTAGCTTTTGAACATCATCACTAAGTGTAGTTGAAGTCAACTGGTTGGAGCAAGTCTTGGCATACACTCTTCATTGAAATGTTAGGTCAGACACATACCATTTTCTGTTTAACAAAAATGAGGAAACATACAAACTTATTGTCATTGGCAGAATTCCATGACCTGGGATGGCAGGGTGAGGAATGGAGGGCTTTCAGAGTTGTGATGCAGCTAATGTCATAAAGACAGAGCAAAGCTATTCATGTATGTTCTTGGTGACAATTTGTGACTTTTGGTTCTTTGTCACACACTGAGGTCCTTTCTATAGAGACTTCCTGCTATGTAATCTAGCAAATTCTCCTTATTGTGTAAGCTGATTTGAAATGAATTTTCTGTGACTTAGATCTTGAGGAGTCTTAAGACATCCAACTTCCACGGGGAGTGGTATTAGTAAGACTGAAGTTCTGCATGATATAGTAAGAGGCATCTTTGAAAGTGCTTCCTGACTTCAGAGGGCTGGCAACTCCAGCAAGCTGGCTGATATAATTTTACTATGTAGAAACATTTATCAGAGAGATTTTTTTTCCATCATATATTAGGAGGTTGGGGAGATAGGTCAGGGATTAAGAGCTTGGACTCTTCTTTCAGGTGACCCAGGTTTGGTTCCCAGGTTGGGTGGCTCACAGTTATCTCTAGCTCCAGGGGATCTGGTGCCCTCTTCTGATCTGTGAGTACACATACACACACAAGACAGACAGAGACAGAGAAACAGACAGACAGACAGACTGATAAACACATACATATACATACACACACCACTTCAAAATAAAGTCTTTTTAAAAATGCTCCTAAAATATGTCATGAGGGAAAGTTGAAATAAAGATGACCTCCTGTATTTGGATAGAATGATTTAGACCTTTTCTCCTTATTTTTCATCACATAAAAGATGTGTGATTCTTTTGACTGTGTGAGTGTGTGTGTGTGTGTGTGTGTGTGTGTGTGTGTGTGTGTGTGTGTGATTTTTCAAGACAGGGTTTCTCTGTGTAGTCCTGAAATTCACTCTATAGACCAGGCTGGTCTTGCACCCACTGAGATCTACCTACCTCTGCCAGCTAAAGGCTGGCATTAAAGGTATACAGCACCATTTCCTGACTAAGATTCATAAGATTCTTAAAGACTGAAGATACCCAGAAACATTAGGTCATATATGCGATTTTGAGTCCATCGTGTTTGACATGTCAGTTAATTGACCAGACTTCAGCATCTCATCTTCTGTCCTGGATAACTTTAAGAAAATTTGACATAAGCTCAAGTTATCTAAGAAGAGGGGGGACATCAATTGACAAAATGTTCCCATCCAATTGCCGCTGTAGACAAGCCTAGGTGTATTTTCTTAAAAAAATGGCTGCTGTATCAACACTGGACAGTAGGAAGGTAGAGGCTAGCTCTTCCACCATTGGTTGTGCTGTGTCTTCTGCAGTGGGGTGTTCTATGTGTGACATTCATGTGAATTTCAAGAATTCTCATTCTGGAAACCCATTTGAGAACATTCGCTGTTTCTCCCCTAATATCCCCGCTACTAACCTTCAAGCCTTGCCAGATAATTATCCAGTACCAACCCGCATGAGCTGTTCAGACATTAGGTCCTTAAAAATGTGCAGTTTCAGTCAGGGGATGGTGGTGCACGCATTTAATCCTAGCACTTGAAAGGCAGAGGCAGGCAGATCTCTGTGAGTTCAGGATAGGTTCCAAAGCTACAGAGAAACCCTGTCCCCTGTCTTGAAAAACCAAAAAAAAAAAAAAAAGTGCAATTTTAGTTCATTTATATCCTTATTACAAACTATTTTTGAAGCATCAATTCTTGCAATCTTTATTTTCAAACCACAGCAAATGAAATAAATACAAAAGAACAGATTGAAAGAAATCATCAATTTAGGCAGGATTTATTTCAAGGAAAAAGAAAAGTTACAAAACACCTGATCATGAGCAACACTAGAGTCTTACAACCAGAGGGCTAATTTCAGATCTCAATCCATTCCCAAGGTAGAGCGCATAACGCCCCCCCCCCCATGCCTTGCTCTGAAAGTGTCAAGAGAGATGTGATGGGAATTACCCGATTCTCCCTGCACCACTCTGACTCAGTTTATCAGTTTTAATTATTACACTGTGCCAAAGCATGTTTGGGGCCATGCTCCATCCTCAGGGAATGCCAAAGAACCTCTTGGTGGGCGACAATGGACGAAGGACATTTCCCGTCTGAGGTTTGATACAAAAGAAGAGTTCCGAAGAAGCGAAACACATCCGAAGCATCAGGTTGAGCGGATAAAATGTGAGCTACAGGACATCTTATTCATGATTTGTCAGTGTTGGTGATCTGAAGTCAAATCACCGGCAGAGTGTTCGCTCTTGCGCAGCCCATCCAGCTCCAGCCGCAGGAGGACATAAGCAGTGTTTGTGTTCCTTCCACGAGACACCTTTGCTGACACTTTCCGTTCCTCTGCTGGTGTTTGTATCCTACACTATGAGCTTTCAGCATGCTTTTATGGATCTGCTGGACAGCTGGGAGCCAGGTGGATGCAACAGCTCAAGAAACTGTTAGGCCACCAGGACTCAGCAACAGAAAGAAAGAAAGAAAGAAAGAAAGAAAGAAAGAAAGGAAGGAAGGAAGGAAGGAAGGAAGGAAGGAAGGAAGGAAGGAAGGAAGGAAG